>NC_091473.1:195788700-196088700 GCF_036971445.1 Narcine bancroftii
CAGGAGGCAAAGATGCATCGCTGATGTTTCGGGCCTGAGCCCTTCCTCACGGAATAATCAAAAAATATCGGAAAGTCTCAGACCACTTGTAAATTGGAGGAACAACACCTCAATATCCAACTGGATTGCATTAATATTGACATCTCTGGCTTTCATTACCTCCCCACCCCCTGCTTCCTCTGCCATCTCTCCAATCCCTGTCTCCTTTCACACAGACACAATCAATTCGACCTTGTCCCTGAGCACATCCAATGAGCACCTTTTGTTGGTCTGGATTCTTCCCTCGTTGTTTGAATTCTGAGGCTTTCTGAGATTTCCTTCTTCTGCCTTCTCTGATATCACCTTGAAGAAGGGCTCGGCCATGTATACCTGTCTCCTGTAGATGCTGAGTTCCTCCAGCATTTTGATGATGCTCTGTATTTACTGAGGGGCACGGGAAAAAGTGGCGACTCTCGATCTTCCTTACGGTGGACAAAGTTAAAGAATTTCATGTATGTTACATTCTAAATGTCGTGTTACATGACAGTAATGGAACCTTTACCTTTACTTTTTACTTCCGGTCTAATGCTTTGCAGTCAGACAGGAAGCTCTCAATTGTGCACCTGTAAAATGTTGACAAGCTGCGGGCCAGTAGCCTTGCTCTCCCCCCCTCCCCCAACCCCCCGAGGAAGAGTAGGCGCTGCTGCACCTTCCTGACCAGTGAGGAAGTGAAGTGGGTTCAGAATAGGTCGTCTGTAATCAGCAAGCAAGGGAAGATGAGTGAAAAATGATATAGAACATAGTGCAGGCCTATGGCCCACAATGTTGTGCAGGTCTATATAAACCTACTCAATCATCTAAATATTCCCTCCCTCACATCCATAAACCACTGTTTTCCTTCCATCCACATGCCAGTTTAAGAGTCTCTTAAATGCCCCTAATATTCCAGCCTCTACCACTACCCCCAACAAGGCTTTCCAGGCCCCTACAACTCTCTATGTTAAAAACTTACCCGTAATGTCTCCTATAAACGTCCCTCCCTTCACTCTGTACACATGTCCTCTCATGTTTGCTGATCCTGCCCAGGGAAACAGTTGCTGGCTGTCCACCCTATCTATGCCTCTCAGAATTTCATAGACCTCTATTAAGTTTCCTCTCATCCTTCTTCGCTCCAGAGAGAAAAGTCCTAGCTCTGCTAACCTTGTATCATAAGACTTGTTTTCTAATCCAGGCAAAATCCTGGTAAATCTCCTCTGCACCCTCTCCACAGCTTCCTCATCCTTCCTGTAATGAGGTGACCAGAACTGAACCCAATACTCGAAGAGTGGTCTCACCAGAGATTTATCAAGCTGCAACATCACCTCACGACTCTTCAACTCAATCCCTGGCCTAATGATGGCCAACGTCCCATAGGCCTTTTTGACTATCCTATCAACCTGCGTGGCCACCTTGATTTGGATCCCAAGGTCCCTCCTCTGTTCCTCCACACTGTTAAGTATCCGACCCTTGACCCTGTACTCAGCCTTCTGGTTTGACCTTCCAAAATGCATCACCTCACCCTTATCCAGACTGAACTCCATCTGCCACTTTACTGGCCAACCCTGTGTCCTGTTGTAACCTATGATGACCTCCAACCTGTGGGTGGTTGGTGAGGGGAGGATTGGTCTGTGCAGAGCATGGATTCTCGAAGGTGCGATAGGAGGGGAGTGGGGCTGTTGGTGGGGTGGGGTGTCATGTGAGGTTGCGGGGAGGAGAGTTTCGGATAGTGGTGGGGGAAGGTGGGTGGTGGCGATGGGAGTGAGGTGATTGTCTCCCTTCTGTCTGCCCCAGGAGGGACGCACGGCTCTGCACTGGGCGACGGCAAAAGGTCACGAGGACGCGGTCAGGATTCTCCTAGAATACAATGTCTTGGTGGATGCCAGTGACAAGGTGAGATGGAGAGCATGCTCTTCTGCCCGTCATCCTTAAACTTGGAGTTGTAGCCCAGTTACAGGCCCTTCCGCCCACGAGGCCATCTGTTCCCCATGAGCCATTGACCCACCGACCTTGTCTGACTCTGGAACGTGAGGCGAACCTGGACCATCCGGAGAAAACCCACGCATTTGTGGAACATGCAAACTCCCCACAGACAGCGTTGGCTTTGAACCTGGCTGCTGGCAATTTAATAGCTTGGCACTAACTGTTCCCCATGGTTCACCGGATTCTGGATGTTGGGATATGATGAGCCACGGGCCTGGTTCCCACAGCTGGTGATTTGGGAGGTTTCTCCACTACCCCTTGCTAGACGGGCAGTTCCCAGGAGACTTCACTCAAACTCCCCTCCCTGCACCACCTCCCCTCCCTGCACCACCACCCCTCCAATGAGGTTGCCTCCTGTCCATGGGACTGAGGGAGTAACCCATAGAGGAAGCTTCACTCTGTGTCTGACCCCAGGTGTGTGTGATGGGACGATGCGGAAGGAGCTTCACTCCTGACCAGTGAGGAAGTGAAGTGGGTTCAGAATAGGTCGTCTGTAATCACATTTCCCTGGAAATGTGCGATGGGACTGTGTGGAGGGAGCTTCACTCTGTGTCTGAGCCCGGGAGTGTGTGATGGGATGATGCGGAGGGAGCTTCACTCTGTGTCTGAGCCAGGGAGTGTGTGGTGGGACGATGCGGAGGGAGCTTCACTCTGTGACTGACCCCGGGAGTGTGTGATGGGACGATGCGGAGGGAGCTTCACTCTGTGTCTGAGCCTGGGAGTGTGTGATGGGACGGTGCAGAGGGAGCTTCACTCTGGGTCTGACGCCTAGTTTCTGCTTTGGGTTATGGTCCTCAGGAAGGTTCAAGTGCTGTTGGACCTACAGGGAGGTTCAAGTGCTGTTCGGTAAAAATTGTTCCTGAGCCTGGAGGTGCTGGTCTTGCGCTTCTGTACCTTCTGCCTGAAGGTAGTTGTGAGAAGAGGTTGTGACCAGGGTGACTTGAGTCCTTGGTGACATAGGCTGCCTTTTTGAGGCAGCACCTCATATCAATGCCCACAGTGGATGGGAGGTCGAAGCCTGTGATGGATCTGGCTGGATTCCTGGGCACTTGTTTTCCCAAACTAGGCCGTGGTGCAACCTGTCAGTACACTTCCCACCTGTAGAAGTTTGATGGAGGATTCAACGAGATGCAGTTTCCGCAAACTTGAGGTGGTGGTGGTGCCTCAGTGAGCTGGCTCCTGGAGAGGTCTTCTGATATGTGAACATCCCAAGAATGAAGGTGCCAAACCTCTCCACAGGTCCACAATCAGCTCCTTTGTTTCGGTGAGGTTGAGAACAGGATTCGCAAGATATGTTAACTGTTCTATGACCATATAACCATTTACAGCACAGATACAGGCCAGTTTGGCCCTAGTACTCCATGCCAAACATCATCTCCCACCTAGTCCCACTGAGCCGCATTCAGCTCATAACCCTCCACACCTCTCTCGTCCATATATCTATCCAAACTTTCCTTGAATATTAACATCGATCTTGCTTCTACCACCTCTGCCAGCTGTTCATTCCACACCCCCACCTCCCTCAGCGTGAAGAAATTCCCCCTCATTTCCCCTAAACTTTTCCCCTTTTACTTTCATTTCATGCCCTCTTGTTTGAATCTCCTCCACTCTCAATGAAAAAAAGCTGTTCACATTGACTCTATCTGTCCCCCTTATAACTTTGAATATCTCTATCAATCTTCTACACTCCAGGGAATAAAGACACAGCCTGCTCAACCTTTCCCTGTAACTCATACCCTGAAACCCCGGCAACATTCTCATAAACCTCCTCTGCACTCTATCTATCTGTTAATATCCTTCCTGTAATTCGGCGACCAAAACTGCACACAATATTCCAAATTTGGCCTCACCAATGGAACATAACATTCCAACTCCTGTATTCAATACTCTGATTTATGAAAGCCAACATACTAAATAACTTCTTCTCCATCCTATCCACATGTGATTCAACTTTCAGAGAATTATGGACCATGACTCCTAAATCCCTTTGTTCCACTGCACTCCTCAACTGTCTACCATTTAACATGTATGTCCTATTTTGATTAGTCCTACCAAAATGTAGCACTTCACATTTATCAGTATTAAACTCCATCTGCCATCTTTCAGCCCACTCTTCTAACTGTCCTATAACACCTGTAAGCTTTGATAATCTTCCTCACTTGTCCACAACGCCGTCAAACTTTGTATCATCTGCAAATTTACTAATTCAATTTGCTACCCCTATTCTAGATCATTAATATATATGACAAACAGCAGTGGACTCAGTACCGATCCCTGAGGCACTCCACTCGTCACCAGCCTCCAATTTGACAAACATTTTTCCACTACTACGCTCTGGTGAATCATTTTTCCACTATTACCATTGGTGAATCCATTTCACTACTTCATCATTAATACCTAATGCTTCCACCTTCCTTACTAACCTCTTATGGGGAACCTTGTCTAAAGCCTTACTAAAGTCCAAATAGACAACATCCACCGCCTTCCCCTCATCAACCTTTTTAGTAACCTCCTCGAAAAAGATTTGTTAGACATGATCTTCCACATACAAAACCATGCTGACTACTCCGAATCAATCCATGTCTTTCCAAATAGTTGTATATACCATCTCTAAGAACACTTTCCATTAATTTACCCACCACTGACGTCCGACTTACAGACCTATAATTACCAGGATTACTTTTGGATTCTTTTTTGAACAGCAAAACAACACGAGCCACCCTCCAGTCCTCGGGCACTTCCCCCGTGGCCAGTGACTTTTTAAATATTTCTGTCAATGCCCCTACTATTTGTTCATTAACCTCCCTCAGGGTCCAAGGGAATATTTTGTCAGGACCTGGAGATTTATCCATCTTCATCTTTTTCAATATAGCCAGCTCGACCTCCTCATTAATCCTTATATTATCCATGAGCTCCCAACCATATTTCTTCACTTCACTTAGCTCAATATTCTTTTCCTTAGTGAATACTGAAGAAAAAAAATCATTTAAAGTTTCTCCCATCTCCTCTCAACTCCTCACATAGCTGATCCCCTGATCTTCAAGGGGTCCAATTTTATCCCTCACTATGCTTTTACTTTTCATGTACCTATTGAAACCCTTTGGATTTATTTTTACTTTGCTTGAGAAAGCAGCTTCATATCTCCTTTTAGCCTTTCTAATTTCTTTCTTTTTTTTTTACACTCCTTATATTCCTCAAGCAATTCACCTATTCCTTGCTGTTTATATCTATTGTACACATTCCCTCTTCCTCTGAACCAAGTCCCCAATATCTTTTGAGAACCAAGGCTCCCTACTGTTTCTAACCTTTCCTTTAATCCTTAAAGGGACATATCAATTCTGTGCTCTCAGAATTTTTCCTTTGAATATCCTCCATTTATCTGCTACATTCTTCCCTGAAAATATCTTATCCCAATCCACACCCTCCAAACCTTTTCTCATCCCCACGAAATTTGCTTTCTTCTAATCAAGAATCTCAACCTTTGGCCCATCTCTATTCTTTTCCATTACTAGCCTAAAACTAATAGTATTGTGATCACTCGACCCAAAGTGTTCCCCAACACAAAGCTCTGTCACCTGACCTATCCCGTTCCCTAATAGGAGATCCAGTACTCGAGTCAGTTCTTCTACTTATTGATTAAGAAGACTTTACTGAACACATTTAACAAACTCTACCCCATCCAGCCTTCTTACTGTACATTACAGAAATGTTAGGGGTGGCATGGTTAGTGTGGCAGTTGGTGCAAAGCTGTTCTAGCACCAGCGACTGAGATTTGTATCCAGTCCTGTCTGTAAGGAGTTTGTACATTCACCCTGTGGCCTGCATGGGTTTCTTCCAGTGGTCTGGTTTCTTTCCATCCTTCAAAATGTACAGGGGGTGTAGGTTAATTGGGTGGCACAGACTCTATGTCTACATGTCTACAGGGGATTGTTGTTCAGGCACCTCCCAACCAGGTTCTCCATCTCTACCTCATCATTTCCAGTTACTTGGCCAACAACAGCGGTGTGGCCAGCAGGTTTGTAGATTAGAGGTCTGCTTCGGAAATAAACTGTCCTGGAATTGGGAAGTCCATGTTTTCAAGTTTGTCTGTCTGACAAAGTAGGAGGGGGGGAAGAAGAGACTAGGGATGGAGAGGGTCCTTGAATAACTCAGCAGCTCCCCTGACAGCAGATTAATGAAGGGAAAGGTTGTGTGTGAGGCACATCCACAACTCTGCAGCTTCTTGCATTCTTGGGCAAAGCAGTTCCAGGTTTTGGTGATAGTGGAGGAGACATTCCCACTTCCTGGATCGTGTACCCCTCCCTCTGAGCTTACACAGACCTCCTCTGATTTTCCTGCAGTTTGAATGACTCCAATCCTCTTAGCAGCTGATAGTGGTCACCTGAACCTCATTCAAATACTGGTCAAAGCCGGAGCCATTGTAACCGCCGAGAACAGGGTGAATCACGCTTTTGATGGCGAGTTGGGCACTGAAGGAGGGGTGGGGGATTAACGTCAATGACCCTGGGGGGGAGGGGGATCACTGAGAGAGGAGGATTAACGTCAGAGACCCTGGGGGAGGGGAATCATTGAGAGAGGGGTGAATAATATTAGTGACCCTGGGATAAGAGGGATCACTGAGGGAGGAGGGATTAATGTCAGTGACCCTAGGGGGAGAGGGATCACTGAGAGAGAAAGGATTAACATCAGTGACCCTGGGGGGGAGGGGGATCACTGAGGGAGGGGGGGGATTAACGTCAGAGACCCTGGAGGGAGGGGGATCACTGAAAGGGGGGGGAGTAACATTAGTGACGCCCAGGGTAAGAGGGATCATTGAGGGAGGGGGGGATTAACATCAGTGGGAGAGGGGTCATGGAGGGAGGGGGGGTGATTAATGTTAGTGACTCCGGGGGAGAGGGATCACTGAGGGGAGGATTAATGTCAGTGGGGACAGGTGTCGCTGAGGAGGGGGATAACTTCAGAGACCCCAGGGGTTGCTGAGGGAGGAAGGATTAATATCAGTGACTCCGTTGGAGAGGGGGTCACTGAGGGAACTAGGCCTGAGGAAGGGGCAGTCTCCCATCCTCAGTGGGGGCAGAGAGTGAGGGGGCAAGGAGGAGTGGGGCTTAGTGCATTTATGTGGGATCCTGCCATGTCTCTGCAGCTGAAGCAGGGATTGGTTCACTGTGCGGCCCAGCACGGATACCTGGATATCATCTGTTATGCTGTTGAGGACCTTGAGGGCATCCCTTTGGACAACCCAGATGAGGTGAGGCTGTTCCCTGCCCCTCCTGTACTTGGGTCTCTGCCCCTCCCTCCTGACCCCCAGGGAGCTCCCTCCTACCCCTCCGCCCCTCCCTCCAACTCCTGGGAATTCCATCTGCCCCTCCCTGCAGAATCCTGTGGGGATCCCTCCACCCCCTCCCTTAGACCCCTGTCCACCTATCCCCTGACAACCCCCCTGGGGACCTCCCTCTGACCCCTCCCTCTAACCTTTGGGGGCATCCCTCTGCCCGCTTATTTTTGACTCCAGTAACATCCTCTGACCCCAGGGTCCTTCCTCTGACCCTTGGTACATCCCTCTGACCCTGGGGAACTCTTTCTGACCCCTGGATCCTCCCTCTGACCTCTGGTATCTCCTTCTGACACCTGAGAATTCCCCCTGTTCCCTGGGGAGATCCCACTGACCCCGGGGACCTCCTTCTGATCTCTGGAGCTCCCTCCTGACTGCTAAGGAGATCCCTCTGACCCTTGGTACATCCCTCTGACCCCTGGTATCTTGTTCTGTCCCCTGGGAACTCGCCCTATTCCCTGGGGAGATCCCACTGACCCCGGGAACCTCCTTCTGACTCCGGGGTGATCCCTTCTGATCGCGGAGCTCCCTCCTGCCCCTGGGGAGCACTCTTGTGACCTCCCTCTGATACTGAGTACCTCTCTCTGACCCTGAGAACTCCCCCTGTTCCCTGGGAGATCCCTCTGACCCCAGTATCTGAACTCAGGAGCTCCCTCCTGACCGCTGGGGAGATCTCTGACCCCTGGTACCTCCCTCTGACCCCTGGGGAGATCCCTCTGACTCCAGTACCTCCCTCTTATTCCTGGGGAGCAACCTCTGACCCTTGTGACCTCCCTCTGATACTGAGTATCCCCTCTAACCTCTGCCTCACTTGCCTTTCAGAGTGGAAGACGCCCCTCCTCCTGGCTGCCGAGAATGGACATCCAGCTGTGTGGAATTACCTCTGTGAGCTCGGATGCGATCACCAGAACACAGACAAGGTGTGTGGAGTGCGAGATCAGAAGGAGGTCCCCGGGGTCAGTGGGATCTCCCCAGGGAACAGAGGGAATTCTCAGGGGTCAGCCTGTCAAAGGGCACACAGCTCGTTAACGATGTTCTCGCCTGTTCCCAAACCAGGAATTGAACAGTGCCTTGCACCTAGCAGTGAGAGGGGGCCGCGCAGAACTGCTGGGGTGTCTGATGGAGGTGGTTTACTCCGAGGCCAAGAACCAGGTGAGGCAGGAGCTGTAGCGGACACTTGTGGTGGGGGGGGGGGGGGCGGGGGAAGAGGAGAGAGAGGGAAAAGAGGTGAGAGAAAGAGAGTGTGTGTGAAAGAGTGAGGGGGTGAGAGAGAGAAAGTGGTTGAATGAGAGAGTACGAGAGAGTAGGGGAGTGAGAGAGAGAAAGTGGATGAAAGAGAGTGAGTGAGAGAGAGATGGAGCACCTTTGACAGGAAATGGGAGCAGTAGGCCATTCAGCTCATCAAGGCTTTTCTGCCTGACAGCTGACTCTTGCAAACTTCTGCCTCTTCCCCATATTAGTTGTCTGTGACCTCCGGGATCTCCTCTTTAAATAACTGCAACCACCCCCCACCCCCCAAAGTATCCAGCCTCCACAAACATCTGAAGCCGAGAATTGCAGGTTTTCCTCAACCTCTGTACATCTCCAACTCAAATCATTAGGCCCATAATAAACGGGCAGACTATTTTCTAAATGGGGAGAAAATTGAAAATCCCCAGATGCAGGTGGAGCTGCGAGTCCCCGTGTAGGACGGCCTGAAGGTAATCGTGCAGGTTGAGTCGGTGGTGAAAAAGGCAAATGCAATACTGGCGTTCATTTCAAGGGGAACAGAAAACGAGAGCGGGGATGTGATGTTGAGGCTTCATAAGGCTCTGGTGAGACCTCATATAGAGAATTGTGGGGAGTTTTGGGCTCCTCGTTTAAGAAAGGATGTGCTGACTTTGGAGAGAGTTCAGAGAATGATTCTGGGAATGAGGAGCTTTTGTCCTGTACTTGATGGGATTTAGGAGAATGAGGGTGGATCTCAGTAAAACATTTTGAATGTTGAAAGGTGTGGGCAGAGTGGGATGGTCTTGAACAAGAGGGCACAACTTCAGGATTGAAGGGCGTCCACTTAGAAAAGAGATGGGAAGGAAATTCTTCAGCCAGAGGGAGGTGAATCTTTGGAATTTGTTACCACAGGCGTTTGTGGAGGCCGGGTCAGTGGGTGTATTTAAGGCAGAGATTGACAGGTTTTTGATTAGCCAGGGCATCAAAAGTTATGGGGAGAAGGCCAGGCAGTGAGGCAAAATGGATCAGGTCATGATGAAATGGTGGGGCAGACTTGATGGGCTGAAGGGCCTATTTCTACTCCTCTGACTTACGGTTTAATCTTGTAACGGTGTCCTCTCACATTCAGGATGTACGGCTGCTAGGGTGAGGAGCTTGTTGAGCTGGGTGCAGAAAATATTCACGAGGCCATTACCAGATCTGGAGGAAGGGATGGGGCTTGCTTTATCCCTTGGAGCTGAGGGAGGGACATGTGGAAAACCAGGAGGGTTATAGACTGAGGGACTGGTTGGCACTCTTTCCCAGGATAAGGCGGACAGTGGTGGGTGAATGCAGGCTCAATTTTCACAGTGAAGAAAAACTTGGATGGGTTCATGGATGGGAAGGGATGTGGAGGGCTATGGACTGGGTGCAGCTCAGTGGGACTAGGCTGAATAATCGTTTGGCGCACTGAAACAGGAAAGTCTGCAGATCCTGTGATTGTCGTCAAAGCACATAAATGCTGGAGGAGCTCAGCTGGTCTCGCAGCGTCCATAGGAGGTACAGATATATTACTGATGTTTCGGGCTCAAGCCATTCCTCAAGGGGTAAGCAAAGAGCAGGCAGGTGGGAGAGAATGGGAGTGGTCCACCTCTCTGAAGAAGGTACACAGTAGCCAGTGTGCCCAGGAATCACCTCCTCCCTCTCCACCATTCAGTCCTTCCAAGTGAAGCAACATTTCACTTGTGAATCTACAGGGGTCGTCAACTGGATCCTTTGCTCCCATTGTGCTCTGCTCTACATTGGAGAGACTGGATGCAGTCCGGGAGTTCGCTTTGTTGAGCTCTGTCTGCGGCAATAGCGCAGATCTCCCAGTGGCCACCCATTTCAAGGACAGTGGTTTTCAACCTTCCCTTCCCACTCATATTCCACCTGAAGTATTCCCTAGGCCATTGGTGCTCTGCGATTAGTAAGGGATTACTTCAGGTGGGATGTGAGTGGGAAGGGAAGGTTGAAAACCACTGCTCTAGTCCCAATTGTTACTGAAATATTTTGTTTGAGAAAAATTGTCATTGGCTCATTTTGTTTGGAGTTATGAAACCGTGCACTTAACGAGTCAATTAGGGACGATTAAAACAGTGGGTTTGAAACTTTTTCTTCCCACCCGTAAACCAACTAAAACAATCCCTTATTAATCACAGAGCACTGATGACAAAGGGATTACTTAAAGTGGTGTGTGAGTGGAAAGAAAAAGGTAGAGAACAACTGGATTAGAACATAGAACACTACAGCAAAATACAGGCCCTTTGGCTATCGATGACCCATGTGTTCTTTAAAAAAAAGTACTAAACCCTCCCTACCCCATAACCCTCTATTTTTCTTCCATCCATGCACCTGTTTAAGAGTATCTTAAATGCATCTGATGTTCCAGCCTCCACCACCAATCCTGGCAAGGCATTTCAGGCCCCCACAACATTGTGTGGAAAGAAAAACTGACCCCTGACGTCTCCCCTAAACTTTCCTCCCTTCACTTTGTATGTGTCTTCTGCCAATTCCTCTCATAATCTTGCAGACCTCTATTAAGTCACCTCTCATCCTCCTTCACTCCAAAGAGAAAAGCCCCAGCTTTGCTAACCTTGCCTCGTAAGATTTATTTTCCAATTCAGATTAATAGGTCTTTGATTAGTCAGGGCATCAAAGGTTATGGGGAGAAGGCTGGGGACGGGCTGAGTGGGAAAATGATTGAATAGCAGGGCAGACTCAATGGGCTGAATGGCCTGTCATATAGAATTGTGGTTATAAGGTTGGCACCACAAAGTGGGCCGAAGGGACTGTACTGTAGATTTTGATGTTCGATGTATTGGCTCCATATAACTCTAAATCCCTTAAATGTAACTTGTTTTTCCTTCTCTCCCAATCCAGGATCTGAAATGTTCTTTCTCTCCCTCTCTGTCTCTCCACAGATGCAGCCTGACTTGCTTTTTTCTAGATTGGGGAAGAGAGTGGGCTGATGGGATGGTGCAAAGGGTTTGGGGAATGGGGGTGCTGATGGCAGTGGAGGGTGGGGTTGAGCATTGGTGGGGATATGGGAAGGATTTCATTGTAGTCTCTTCCTCACTGGGGCCGGCGGATGCCACACCAGGAGGGCTACACGCCCCTGCACCTCGCAGCGCAGGCTGGGCACCACGAGTGTGTGCAGGGCCTGCTCAAAAACCAGTGTCAGATCAACACACTGAGCATTGTGAGTACGTGTGCAAGGCTGGGAGGGGGCATGCAATGGAGGGAGAGCAAGTGTGCAAGACTGGGAGGGATGTTCAACGGGGCAGGAGTAAGGCTGGGAAGGGGCATGCAATGATGGCAGGTGTGCAAGGCTGGGATGGGGCATGCAATGGGGGAAAGTGTGCAAGGCTGGGAGGGGACTTGCAACAAGGGCCAGGTGTGCAAGGCTGGGAGGGGGTGTGCAATGGGCAGGTGTGCAAAGCTGAGAGGGGGCGTGCAACAGGGACAGGTGTGCAAGGCTGGGATGGGGCTTGCAACAGGGGCCAGGTGTGCAAGCCTGGGAGGGGGTGTGCAACAGAGCAGGTGTGCAAAGCTGAGAGGGGGCGTGCAACAGGGATAGGTGTGCAAAGCTTGGAGGGGGTGCAACAGCAGGGGTGAGTGTGCAAAGCTGGGGAAATGGGGGTTCAGGTCACATTCAGACAGAGTTAACCTACCCTCTCCTCCTCCCCCCTCACCCTGAGCAGCAGAACCTCAACGCCCTGCACTACAGCCTCCGTCATGGACATGAGGACGTGTGCCGCCTGCTCGTGCAAGAGGGAATCGATGTGAATGCGGTGGGAAACAAGGTGAGGGGAGGCCCGTGCACCATGCCCTTGCCCTCCCCCATCCCTTGCTTCTGTCCCCTCCCCTGGACTGGCTGGGTCCAGGCTCCCTCAGCTGTAGACACTGTCATGGGTCCTGTGTATTGGTGGATCCTATGTATTAGAGGGTACCGTGTATCAGAGTGTACCTTGTATTGGAGGGTCCGTTATCGGAGGGAGCCCTATATCGAAATGACCCATGTATCAGTATCAGAGGGTCCTGTGTATCAAGGGTCCTGTGTGTCAGAAAGTACTCTACATCAGAGGTTCCGTATATCGGAGGGTACCTGTACAAACAAGCCCAGCTCAGACCAACAACCTGGGCACCCTACCCCTTAATGGGGCAGGGCCTGTCCATTCTGCACCCCCATCCTGATGCCCCCCCAACACAGTGAAAGCTGCGGTTCGAACCCTGTGGTAGGATAAGTAGGAAGACTGCTGAACTGAAGTGTATCAGGAGCTATTGTCAGTCATTCATTCGTGGGGAGGAGGGTGTTGTAGCTGGAGCTCTTTGGAATGGCCTCTCAGATCTGCTGGTTGGGGGAGGGGGTAACTGTGGAGCTCTCCAGAGTGACCTCATGGTTTTGCTATTTGGGGGTAACTATGGAGCTCCCTGGAGTGACCACTCAGTACACAGGTCGGGGGTAACTGTGGAGCTCTCTGGAGTGGCCCCTCAGTACACAGGTCGGGGGTAACTGTGGAGCTCTCTGGAGTGACCACTCACATCCGCGGGCCAGGTGTAATTGTGGAGCTCTTTGGGTGGCCTCTTGAATCCGTTTGTTGGGGATAACTGAGGTCTCGTTGCCAGGACCCCTGCCTCCACCTCGCCGTGAAGCACAGCTCTCAACTTGTCCAGGTCCTGATCGCGGCTGGGTGTGATGTCAACATCTGCGACCATGTAAGTTCACCCCAGACGCCCGTCCAGCCTGCAGTCACACCGCAAAGGCACCTCGGCCCGTGGTTCAGGGCTCTGTGGGACATTAAGGTGTGTTCAGTTCTGCACACCTCACCACAGGAGGGATGTAGATGCTGTAGAGATTTACAAGGATGTTGCCTGGATGGGAGAGGGCACCTTATGAGGATAGGTTGAGGGAACTTGGTCTTTTCTCCTTGGAGTGATGGAGGATGAGGGGAGACCCTGGTGCTGAAATGGCTAACATGAGGGTGCATACTTTTAAGGTTCTTGGGATTAAGTACGGGGTTGGGGGTGGGTGTAAGTATTTCACATGGTAAGCTTTTTACATAGGAGCAGATGCGAAATGCATCAGCTCTGATACTACCTAGGTAATTACCGGAATGAAAATGACCCCCTCCCCATACCACATTTGTTGTGTTCACACAGGTAGTGAAGTGGTTAAAAGGCAGTTAATTCCCATCTTTTAAGGGCAATGTAAAAGGGGCTAGAAAGTGGTGGGTGTATGAAATGCGCTGCCAGCAGCAGATGTGGAAGCAAGGACAATAGGATCCTTTAAGAGATTTGTAACAGTGCTATGGCAGCACTACAACTCCAGGAGGCATCGAACCAGCCATGTGACGTCAGCGCGTGTTGAGCGCATGATTCGGGCTTTTAAAAGGTTGTGCGGGGTTTGAAGGGTAAATCCAATTGTTTTACTCTAAAAACGCCTTGTGTGGTTATTTTGTCGTGTCCACTGCGATTCCAGTGGCCATAGACCAATAGATAGGTACATGGGACTGAGAAAAATTGAGGATTATGCAGTAGAGATTTATTAGAGAAGGTTATTGGGTTGGCACAACACTGTGGGCAGAAGGGCCTGTACTGTGCTATTAAAGGAGACCCACTTTATTAAAGGAGAGGTAACGTTCTGGGTTGTAACATTACTGCACAAACAGGAGAGGCTGGTTATCTGAATGTTCTGTCCCCAGGGCCTGTATACAGTACCTGACAGTAGTGTGAATATAATACACATTCCCATACATCCTGTTCCCCACATATAACCAAAGAACATTTCAACAGAAACAGGCCCTTCAGCCCTTCTAGTCTATGCCAAACTATTTTTCTGCCTAATCCCACTGACCTGAATCCAGTCCCTCGTCCTTCATACCCCTCCTATCTATGTACCTGTCCAAATTCTTCTTAAATGTTAAAATTGAGCCCGAATTCACGTCAGCTGACAGCTTGTTCCAAACTCCCACCACTCTCTGCGAAAAAGTTCCCCCTCATGTTCCCCCTAAACCTCTCCCCTTTTACTCTTAACCCATGTCCTCTGGTTTGTATCTCACCTACCCTCAGTGGAAAAAGCTGACCTACATTTACTCTGTCTATCCCCTTCATAATTTTAAAAATGCCTATAAAATCTCTCCTTATTCTACTCTTCAGAGAGTAAAGTCCTGACCCTGTAACTCAGTTCCTGAAGTCTGGGCAACATCCTAGTAAATCTTCTCTGAACTCTTATTGATATCTTTTCCTGTAGTTAGGTAACCAAAACTGCACCCAATATTCAAAATTTGGCCTCACCAATGTCTTCTACAACTTTACCATAACAACCCAACTCTTATACTCAATACTTTGATTTATGAAGGCCAATATGTCAGAAGCTCTCTTTACAACCCTGTCCACCTGTGACGCCACTTTCAGGGGATTCTGTATTCCAGATCCCTCTGCTCTTCCGCACTCCTTAGCGCCCTATGTAAGAACGTTACTGGGGCTTGGAGGGGTTCAGTAACAAGGAAAGGCTGGATAAATTTTCCCCTGCTCTCTCAGTCACATCCCATAATGCACATCACCGCAGATTCCGCCATGGTTGTAAAGAGCATGCTGTTGACTCGCCTCCTCCCCTCCTGCCCCCTCTAGGGTTGGTCACATTCTCCCTCCATCCCTTCTGAGTGTGACCCTCTCTTCCTCCGCAGAGGCGGCAGAGCGCATTACACGTGGCAGTGGAGAGGCGGCAGCCTGAAGTGGTGGAACAGCTGCTGAGAGCTGGTGTGGACCTGAATCTTCAGGACCAGGTTAGTCACAGTGCTGCTTGGAAGACTCCGGGGTAGGTGCCCGCGGTCCGTGACTCTCCCACTTCTCGCCCCATGGCTCCTGGCTCATCCTGTCTCCACTGACCCTTGTCACTCATTACTATGGCACCTCATTGAGCGTTGATGTCACTCTGCAGCATTGGGCCAATGAGGGTTCGGCACCCAAATCCTTCCTTGAGCTCAGTGACTGGCTCCTGTCCCATTCCTGGATGGGAATCGCTGGCCCTGTGGTATCCACGCCCTCCTGGCACCGTCCTCAATACACCCTGGCCTTGCTGGTGTCGCCAGTAGCTGGTGCTGGCTTGCTGCCCCTCTCTGGTGGCACTGCCAGGGAGCTGTGTCTTCGCAGCTCCACCTGGATGCTAGAACTCGGTAGATCTCAGCAGCTGAGGTGAGACAGCTGTGCACATCTATGTGAACGTGTGTATGCATGTGTGTGATATGCATGTGTATGTACATGTACAGTATGTGTGCACATGATTGTGTGCATGTGTGTGTATGTACAAGTGTGCATATGCACATTTGTGTGCAGGTGTGTTTGCAAGATTGTGTGCATATGTTTGTAGTGTGGGAGCATCTGCATTTGCACTTGAGTGCATGAGTGTTTGGGTGTGTGGACGAGTATATGTTTGTATGTGTGCGCGCATGTGTGATACATGTGGGTATGTGCTTGTGTGTTTGCATAAGTGTGCGTGTCAGTGTGTGTGTTGCTGTGCGAGTCTTAGACCATGTGCAGACACACACGTAAGTCCCTGCCCTGTGTCGAGGTGACTGTGCAGGAGGTGCAGGTAGGATTCAGGAAGCAGCTTCTAATGGTGTTCATTGGGTGAGGTCCCAAACAGGGACTCAGCCACATCACTGCTTCCTTCGGTTACCCATCGTCTCTGGTTATCCCCTCACCATCGGTTACGCCCGCCCTTACCCCCAGTTACCCCCTCACCCTCGATTACCCACTCACCCCCATTTACCCCCTCACCCCTGATTACCCCTCACTCCCAGTTACCCCTCACTGCCAGTTACCCTCTCACTCTTGGCTACCCCATCACCCCAGTTCTCCACTCAATCCCAGTTACCCCAGTTACCCCCTCATCCCCGGTTACTCCAGTTACCCCCTCACTCCCAGTCATCCTCTCACCTCCTTACCCTGGTTACCCCCTCAGCACCAATTACCCCATCACCAGTGGTTGCCCCCTCAGCATCGATTACGCCCTCACCCTGGTTACCCTCTCACTCCCGGTTACCTCCTCACCTCTGGTAACCCCCTCACCCCAGTTACCCACCATGGTTTGCCATCTCACCGCTGATTGACTATGAATCCTTACAGCAAGGCCGGACGGCACTGAGCCTCGCCGTACGCAGTCAGCATGCAGCGCTGACCGACATGATCATCAAGGCAGAGAGGTTCTACAGCAACAGGCCGGTATGGAGGGGATGGTGGGGGGCTGTGGCTGAGGGAGGGGCTGGGATGACTGAATACTCCCTTACTGCCCCTTATACAGTGCAGAGCTCCCTCACTGACCCTCCCACAGGGTGGAGCTCTCTCACCATCTATCCTACAGCGCAGAGCTCACTCACCACCCCTCCCATAGGGCGGAGCTCCCTCACTGCCCATCCCACAGTGCTGAGTTCCCTCTCCGCCCCTCCCACAGTGCAGAGCTCACTCACCATCCCTCCCATATGGTGGAGCTCCCTCACCGCCCCTCCCACAGTGCCGTGTTCCCTCACTGCCCCTCCCACAGACCTGGGTTCCCTCATTGCCCCTCCCACATGCAGAGGTCCCTCACCATCGCTCCTACAGTGTAGAGCTGTCCCACTGCCCCTCCCACAGTGCCGTTCCCTCACTGCCCCTCCCACAGTGCAGAGGTCCCTCACTGTCCCTCCCACAGCATGGAGCTGTGTTCTCTCCTCCAACCCAGGGGTTCCAAGGCTGGGATCAGTGGTTGTCTGTGTGATTGGTGGGGAGGGGGAATGGTTGGGTGCATGGGCAGAGTGGGTTCCTGATGGTATGTTCCACAGGGTGTGGATGGTCGGACGGAGGGCGGCGAAGAGCTGGATCTGTCCTTCAGCCATGTGAGGGATCTAACCAGGGTGCGATCGGTGCTCTGGACCCTGGCTACCAGGCACCTAAAGCCGGGGGAGTGGAAGAAACTGGCCCAGCATTGGAACTTCTCAGCAAAGCATGTCAAGGCCCTGGAGACACAGTGGACAGGTGAGGCTCCATCCCATCACACACTCCCGGGTCAGACACAAAGTGAAGCTCCTTCCACACCGTCCCATCACACATTCCCGGGGTCAGACACAGAGTGAAGCTCCCTCCCCACCATCCCATCACACACTCCCTGGGGTCAGACACAGAGTGAAACTCCCTTCACAGTGTCCCATCACACACTCCCGGGGTCAGACACAGAGTGAGGCTCCCTCCGCACCGTCCCATTACACACTCCCTGGGCAGGGGTCAGATTCAGTGTCTGGAAGCAAGTTCCTGTGACAGGACGGTGTTGGTTCAGCGGTAGGCTTTGAACACTTCCATTAGAATGTGAGCTGCGGTGCCCTTGGGCCTTCCCCTCATCCTTCTGATCTCACTTGGTTTGAAGGGAGCAACAGTTACAAAGAACATGGCTACCGTCTGCTTCTCATCTGGCTGCACGGTGTGACGAGCATGGGCAAGCACCCTATCAAGGGACTTTATGAAGGCTTGGTGGAGATCGGCAGTACAGGCCTGGCAGGTGAGCAAAAAAGACCCAGGTGTGAATCAGCCATCTTATGGCTTTAATTGCTCTCCTCCTCACCCCCCCCCCCCCCCCCCCCCACTCCGGGAACAGGAACAGGATTCGGCCTGCCGGCCCCATCGAACCTGCTCTGCTATTCAATGCAATCACAGCTGATCTGGCCATGGCCTCAGCTTAACCTACCCAACGGGGAAGAGGGTAAGAGGGGACTTGGAGGAGTTCTGGATAGCGATGAAGATTGTCGTAGGTTGCAAAAGGATAGGGATAGGATGCAGAGTTGGGCAAAAAAGTGGAGTTCAATCCGAATAAGTGAGGTGATGCATTTTGGAAGGTCAAACCAGAAGGCTGACAACAGGGTCAGATACTTAACAGTGTGGAAGAACAGAGGGACCTTGGGGTCTAAATCCTTACATCTCTCAAGGTTGCCGCGCAGGTTGATGGGACAATTAAGAAGGCCAATGGGACGCTAGGCTTCATTAGTCGGGGGATTGAGTTCAAGAGTCGTGAGGTCATGTTGTAACTCTACACATCTCTGGTGAGACCAGTCTTGACTATTGTGTTCAGTTCTGGTTACATCATTACAGGAAGGATGTGGAAGCTGTGGAGAGGGTGGAGAGGAGATTTATCAGGATGTTGCCTGGATTGCAAAATATGTCTTACGGGGCAAGGTTAGCAGAGCTGGGACTTGTCTTTGGAGCAAAGAAGGGTGAAAAATGACTTAATATTCTGAGAGGCAGCCAGCGCCTTTTTTCCCAGGGCAGGAGTAGCAAACACCAGAGGACATCTATACAAAGTGAAGGGAGTGAAGTCGGCAGGGTTAAGTTTTGTACAAAAAGAGTGGTGGGGGCCTGGAATGCATTGCCAGGGGAGGTGGTGCAGGCTGGAACAATAGGGGCATTTACGAGACAGACAGGCACATGGATGAAAGAAAAATAGAGGGTTATGGGAGTGAGGGAGGGAAGAGTTAGATTGTTGAGTAGGTTCATATAGGTCAGCACAATATCGTGGGCTAATGGCCCTGCACTGTGCTAGATTGTTCTATGTTCTACCTGCTCGTTGCCCAGATCCCCTCATTTTCCTATTTCTCAAAATTCTATCCAGCTGTTCCTTGAAGCGTTCAGTGAGGCAGCCTCTACTGGTTCTTATTTTTTTGGCCTCCGTCGGTTGTGGTCGACTATGGGTACTGCTCCTCTGGTAGTCACTGAAGCGAAGCTGGAGCGGCCTCTCCAGGGCGCAAGCCAGGGGAGAGTTGATATGGGGATCCGACTGTTGCCCATGCAGTACGGCCCCTCTCTCCTTGCTAATGACAGGTCCAAAGGAACGACGAAAGTCGATACAGTCTGGTGTCAGCAGCACCGCTGGAGTTGCCGTGCTGGTGCTGGGTCCAGCAGTCAGTCGACTTCGGGATTCCAACTCCAGATTTTTCACTCCTACAGCCTTTCCCGTGAGCGGGTAGAGCCACAAGGCAGCGGAGGTTTGAAATTGGCGTTTTCCCTCTCCTAGATGAGTTACCGCCCGTGGTTAACGAGCCCCATCTGCTCAGAGCAACTGGTTTCAAGGTGCCAGTGGCCGGCCTTTGCCCCTTCTCTTGTCAGTGAGAACTAGGCCGCACGTGAAGGCCAGGAGTGGGACTTGGTTGTCAGAGGCTGTTTGAGACACACACCGTGAACAGCATTTGTGTAGCAGTGGGAACTTGTCCCCACGACCACCCTTTGGCTATGACAACCTTTAGAGCCCTACTGCTTCTTTGGGCAGAGAATTCTACTGATTCACTACTTTGTGGAGAAGCAGTTCCACTCAATTCCATCCGAAATCTACTCCCCCAAATCTTAAGGTGATGTCTCTAGTTATGGTCTCACCTGCCAGTGGAAATAACTTTTTACTTCCTTTCTGTTTCTGTAAGATACGACATCATAAATTTCAGTGAGTGTCGTCCCAGGGCACTTCATCTGTCCTCATGAGATAACCCTTTGTTTCTGGAATCGACCTACTGGATCTTCTCTGCACTGCCTTGAAATCTCCAAAATTCCCCCCCCTGCCTTTTATACCATCAGACCATAAGACTTAGGAGCAGAAATAGGTTATTCAGTCCATCGAGTCTGCCTCACCACTCAATCATGAGCTGATATATTTTCCCACTCACTCCCACTGCCTGGCCTTCTCCACATAACCTTTGATACCCTGGCTAATCAAGAACCTATCAATTCCTGCCTTAAATACCACAGATTCACCATCCTCTGGCCGGAAATTCCTCTCCATCTCTGTTCTAAGTGAATACTAGGAATTTCGGAGAATGAGGAGGGGATTTTATGGAAACACTTTGAAAGTTGAAAGGTGTAGACAGAGTAGATGTAGAAAAATTGTTTCCCATGGTGGGAGGGTCTAGGACAAGAGGGCACAACTTCAGAATTGAAGGACATTCCAGTAAAACAGGGCTATATCAAAATTCTATCTTTCTGTGCCTTAATTCTCTGGAGGGATTTCTTCAGCCAGAGGCATTTATTGCCACAGGTGATTGTGGAGGCCAGGTCATTGGGTGCATTTAAGGCAGAGATTGAGAGGTTCTTGATTAGCCTGGGCATCAAAGGTTATGTGGAGAAGGCCAAGCAGTGGGGCTGAGTGGGGAAATGGATAAGCTCATGATTGAATTGCAGGGCAGACTTGATGGGCTGAATGGCCTATTTCTGCTCCTATGTCTTATGGTTTTATCGTCTGTCAGATTGGTAGGAGTTTGGTTCATTGTGATTCTGTACAATGAGTGTACATGGGAAGGGGTCTCATCCTCTGGAAATGTTGCTGTTGGGTTTGAATGGGAAGGAACATAGTCATCTGGGAAGTGATTTGCTCCATTAAAACCTGGGCTCTGGGTGTGAATGGGAAGGGGGTTTATTTAATTGGGATTCTGTACCAAAGGTGTGAGGCTGAGGGGGGAACTTATCTAAAATTATTAGGAGCATTAAAGGTGAGAAGGGAGAGATGTAGAAGGGGTAATTTATTCACACAGAGGTGGTGGTAGGTGCATTGACGGAGCTGCCAGGGGAAGTGGTGGAGGAGGGGATGACATGGACATGTGATTGTCATTAGGAGGAGCACATGTCATTGGAAAGGTTTGGAGGAATGCGGGCTGAACAGAAGCAAATGGGATTGGCTCAGGTAGACAAGCATAGAGCATTACACAGCAGAAATAGGCCCTTCCAGTCTGTGCCAAACTATTGTTCACCTGCACTGACCTGCACCCAATCTATAGCCCTCCATACCTCTCCATACCTGTCCACATTCTCGTTAAATGTTAAAATTGAGCCCACATTCACCACTTCAACTGGCAGCTCATTCCAGACTGCCACCACTCTCCGTGTGAAGAAATTTCCCTCATATTCCTCCTAAATTTTTTCCATTTCTCCCTTAACCCATGTCCTCTAGTTTGTATCTCACCCACCCGAAGTGGAAAAAGCCGACCTACATTTATTCTGTTTTTACCCCTCATAAATTTAGATACCTCTATCAAATTTCCCCTCATTCTTCCTTGCTGACTTAGACATGTGCTGAGGGGCCTTTTGCTGTGCTGGTACAGGCTGCAGTCGTGACAACATGAAGCCTGGTTCATTGGGATTCTTCACTGAGAGCGTGAACAGGAAAATGCTGGGCCACTGGGAAGGAATTTGGTCTTTTGGATTCGTTCAATGGGAGTGAGAAGAGATTTCATCCATGGTTAGCTCAATGCAGTTACAGCACCAGCAACCCGGGTTTGAATCCCGCGCTGTCTGTAAGGAGTTTGCACGTTCTCCCCGTGTCTGCGTGGGTTTCCTCTGGGTGCTCTGGTTTCCTTCCAACCCTTCAAAAAAAATGCACGAGGGTTATAGGTAAATTGGGTGGCTCAATCTCATAGGCTGAAAGTGCTCTATGTCCAAATTTTAAAAAGCTGTGAAAGACGAAGGCCTGTGGACACTGGGATAGTCGTAAAAACACAGAAGTGCTGTAGGAACTCAGCAGGTCTTGTAGCGTCCGGAGAAGGGTATAACTGACGTTTTGGACCTGAGCACTTCTTCAAGATATGAGTAAAAAAGCAGGTGTCTGAATTAAAAATGTGGGGAGAAGGGAATAATGGGCAGGGGGAGGAGTACAGACCCACAGACAAGAGGGGTTACTTGGATACGGATGGGACACAGGAGAGAGGAAAAGTGAGAATTGACTGGGGGAGGGAGGGGGGTGTTTAGAGCTCCGTAGACCTAGGGGAATAGGGATAGGGAAAAGGGGAGAGACAGAGCTAGAGGAAAGGAGACATAAGGAAAGTGGGGGGGGTGGGTGGAAAGAGGGCCTAATGGAAACTGGAGGTCGATGTTGATCGACGTACATTTGGAGGGTGCCTGGATGGAAGATGAGGAGGTGTACCTCCAATTTGCATTGACCTTGAAGAAGGGCTCAGACCTGAAATGTCGGTAATATATCTCTACCCCCTGCAGACGCTGCAAGAATTCCCCCAGCATTTCTCTGTTTTTACTACCATCACAGTGTCTGTAGACTTTTCTTGTTTCACTCCATGTGCTGCTCCGTGGATATCCTGCACAACTGAGGGATTCTGATACATGAGAGGGAATGAGGATGGGGTTGATCATTGGGAGTGAACAGGAAGGTTGTCTGGTCCATTGACATTGTGGACAGTGAGAGTGAACAGTGAGGATTCTGGGCCTTTAGGATTCAATTGCAAAAGGAGTGACTGGGAAGAGGATGAATAATCAGGAATCTGTACAAATCTGAGAGAATGTATCAGGATTGGTGGGCACTGGAAGTGAATCAGCAGGGATCAAATCCATCTGGGATTGGTCAGCTTGAATTGTAAGGAGAGGCTGAGACTTGCCTCCCTGGATTGTATGAGGCTTGAGGGGTGACCTGACAGGGCTTTATAAAATCCCAAGAGGCACGGATAAGGTAAATACCATATATTTATGGAGGTCACAGACAAGTTAGACTGAAGGGCCCTTGTCCGTGCTGAATCACTCCATGAATAGGAACAGCTGAAGCCACTGGAGTCTGATCCATTCAGATTCTGCTCATTGGGAAGGCAGGGAGTTGCCAATGGATTTCAACGTTGGGACTGGGTCTGGTTCTACTGGAGTCAATGAAGGAAAGAACCATTGGGTGGGTTTTGAGAGCCTTTACTTAATTCTAATTTTTTTTTCAGAGAAAGTGCGCCAGCAGGCGAATGCAGAGGCAGAGCCAGCCAAGAGATGCGCAGTGATGTGAAGATGGCATACGGACTGAGTCTGCATGATGCGCTGCTGGGCATATCTATGAGGAGTGGTTGAATCAGCGCAAGGAGGCTGCTCAAAGAATGCATCCCAGCTTGTGGGCTGATGGGAACTTTGTCAACAGGGTGGTACAAGTGAGCAAGGACTAAGCACTACCTTGGGTGGGGGGGGCGAGGCTGATTATTTCTGCTCTGTTTGCAATGGGTTAAGGATTCTTGGAATAAGAAGAGGATCTATGGAAGTGTACAAGGATGGTCAAGAGTGAGTGAACAATCCCTTGATCCCAGATTATCCCAATAATCTGCCTTCCAGTGAGGATGCCAGAAGTCTCCTCCAAACTCTTATTTATGAGATGAGTGGGATTCCTTGCCCTGGGCTATGGTTTAGGTCAGCCTTTCTCAACAGGGGCCCTATGACCCCCCACCCTCAAGGGGCTCAACTACGTAAAAGCCTTGTTTTTTCACCTCATGTAACATTAATATTTTTAATGTTTTTTTTTATGTAGTCAGTAGGAGAAAAGTATGGAAGAAACGAAAACCTGACTGCTTTATGGGGAAGGGGGCCCATAGAGGCCTGGGAGGGGGGTGAGGCATAGCCAAAAAAAGGTTGGGAATGGGTGATTTAGGGAACAGTACAAGGGAGCTTTCTAACCTGAGCCACCCCTGGGAGTTTTGGGAAGACAGTGTGGATGGTGCATGATTATCTAATCACACTCTAGCCTTGGAAGTGAGTGAGGGGACAGTGCAGGGGGAGCTTTACTCTGTGTCTAACCTATGCTGTTCTTGCCCTTAGAATGTTTGAGGGGACAGTGTAGAACACCATAAGACACTGAAGCAGAAATAAGCCATTCAGCCCATCGAGTCTTCCCTACCATTCAATCATAAGATGATCCATTTCCCCACTCAGCCCCACTTCCCGGTCTTCTCCCTATAACCTTTGATGCCCTGACTAATCGAGAACCTATCAATCTTTGCCTTAATTACCCCCACTGATCTGCCTTCCACAACCGCCTGTGGCAACAAATTCCACAGATTCACTGCCCTCTGGCTGAAGAAATTCCTCTGCATCTCTGTTCTAAGTGGATGTCCTTCAATCCTGAAGTTGTGTCCTCTTGTCCTTGACTCTTCCACCATGGAAAACCACCTTTCTATATTTAATCTGACCACGGCTTTCAACATTCAAAATGTTTCAATGAGATCTCCCTCCTCATTCTCCAAAATTCCAACGAGTACAGGCCAAGAGCTGTCAAGCGCTCCTCATATGATAACCCTTTCATTCCCAGAATCATCTAAGTGAACCTCCACTGAACGATAGCACACCTTTTCTTAAATGTGGAACTTTACTGTACCCAACCTGCTGTACCCCCGCTGTGGGAGTGTTTGAGGGTATTCTCATAACCATGGCTTGCAGATGTGTGACAGATAGAGTGAAGAGTGGTTTACTGAGTGTCCAGTACTAGCATTTCAATAAACATTTAAATGTCTTGCCACAGAGCTGGACTGGTGACTTTTATTTATGGTGTTTCTTCAGCCTCTTACTTTAGAAAGCTTGTAGGCATATTTTCATATCTGCGGGAGACATCTTCTGCATCTGGTGCTCCTCTTGTAGACTTCTCTACATCAAGGAGACTGGATGCAGACTGGAAAATCACTTCAATGAGCACCTTCACTCTGTCTGCGTTAGTGACAGGGATCTCCTGGTGGCCAACCATTTCAATTCTGTGCCCCACTCCTGCACTGACAAGTCTGTCCATGGCCTTGTGTATAGTTAAACCAAGGCCACCCGTAAACTGAAGGAGCAACACTTGATTTTCCATTTGGGCATTAGGTTCAGGTGAGACAAGAACCAGGTGACAACTGGATGTCATTAACATTGGTTTCTGCTAGACCACTCCCTATTCTCCCTCCCTTCCCATTCTCTTGCTCTCCTTTCCTCCAGCTCTCCACCCCCTTCCCTCTCCATTCATAGAGCTATTCCCCCTCCCCCTGTTTGCTGGATCCCATCCTTCCCTTATCCACCTATTACCTCCTGCCTGTGGGACTGTGCTCTTCCCCCTGTCCAACCTCCCCCCACCATTTTGTTCAGACTCCTTTTGCTCACAGTTTAATGAAGGGCTCAGGCCTAAAATAACCCACATATATCTTTATCTTTGCTATGTAAACTACGCTGTGTGACCTGCTGAGTTTCTCCAGCATTGTTTTTACTTCAGCCACGGTATCTGCACATTTTCCTGTTTGACTCATTTACCATTTGAGATCTTGGAATATCTGAGCTTTGATTTTCCACAAGTGGTTTATTTTGGGAGGTGATTTCAGAGTTCCCATTCACTGCTGGGCCTCTG
Organism: Narcine bancroftii; assembly: GCF_036971445.1. Classification (NCBI taxonomy): domain Eukaryota; kingdom Metazoa; phylum Chordata; class Chondrichthyes; order Torpediniformes; family Narcinidae; genus Narcine; species Narcine bancroftii. The sequence continues at coordinate 195,814,380 of NC_091473.1, forward strand.
GAGAGTGTAGGAACCATGTTCTGTGGGACTGGACAACATCTATTAAAAAGAGTGAATTAAACGTGTTACGTGTTTTGGATATTTATGGGGGGGGGGTGGCGGTTTGGGGGTGGGGTAATCTAGCGATTCAGAAAATCCTACTGCGATGGATTATCGGAATTTTCCTATTTGTTCGCACTAGGGAATTAAGAAGCAGAGACACCGGGTAATGTTTTTATACTGTAATTGGATGCACCGGGTTCAAAACTCAAAGTATTGCTCATAAATAAATAGACTTGCGAACTTTTTGATGTTTAGAAAGGCTGTTTTTGTAAAGTTCTCAGGATCGCTGGAGAATAGCCTGGCCCAGGAGGGTTGGGACTTCGTTCCTGGCGCCACCATCCTCAGGAACCCAGCCAAATCGCTTCAGCTATTTTGTAGGGCTCCTCTCTCCATTGTCAGATGGACTTTTCAAAGCCTGGGGTCGTAGGCTTTCTCGCTTGCGGATGCTGCGAAGTTGCTTTGGGGTGCTGGATTTGCCCGGTGGTCTTGGGCTGAAGCGAGCGAAGGAGTCTCCTCCGTCTGCAGACTTGCTGATTCGCCTGTCGGGAAGCGAGGGAGAACGGTTTGCGATTGAGCCGGCTGTCCTGGTAGTCCCGTGGAGAAACTCTGAGCCCATCCTGCTTGTGAGCCGTGTTAGAACAGTGTCAGGCACAGGGGGATGTTCAGGAGTGGGTCTTCGGGAGTTACCTGTGGCATGGTGTTCAGAGGGGTGCCTGGACGCACGGCGGGTGGCGAAAGAGTCTGGATGTCCCGTGGCGGGACCGATCGGAAGGTGGGCATAATGGGAGCGGCTGGCCCGTGGGAACCCGGAGATGGGGGCGTTGATGCTGGGATCTCTCCTGTCCAAGGGCAGGGCTGCGTCTGGGGAGGGGTTGGAAGGTCTCTTATTTGGCCAGACACTCGAATTGGAAGCCATCGTCTTTTTGGAAGATTTCTTCAATGGGGTTTTATTGGGGGATGCATCTGGAGTTTTCTTGTGCGCAGTGACAAGGGGAAGAAGGTTGAGAGAAACCAGAGAGGATTTTCTCTCCACGGGGCCGGGCGTAGTTTTAGCACGGGGAGGTTTTGAGGGTTTCTTTCGGGCAGAGCCGGCTGCTTTATCATGATCGGGTTTCATGGTCATTTCGCTGATGTACATTTTGCCTGGTTTCTTGGTGGGAGGGTTGCTTCTAGGCAGTTTCTTGCTCACGGGGATGGAGGGAGTTGGCTGGTGGGCAGTGGATCTGAGCTTGGGTTCCTGGGCCTCTGCGGAAGTGCGCAGCGGCAACAGGTGACTGGTGGGGGTGTGCAAAGAATGGATTTTGTGCAGCCGGCGGACGTGCCTGCTCGCCAGCGTTGGGATGGCTGGCGCAGCCGTGGGGATCTCTTGGAATAGGAGGGTTGGTGGATTCTCCTTGAAGACGAGCGGAGGAGCGCCGGTTAAGAGAATCGAAGGGATGGTGTCCCGGGGGGCCATCTGGCCCTTCAATTGTATCACTTGCGAATGAGCGACTGGGTCAAGCCCTTTGGAATGGTAGGCATCTATTGTTGTGGGTCGTCTCCAGACCTTGGTGTGAAAGTGAGGCACCTGCCTCCTCATGGGAGGGGTGTTTAAGGGGATCGCCACCAGGGTAGGAGCGGGAACGGGGCGAGGCTTCCGAGACCTCCTTATGGGGATGGGACGATCTGAAGGGCCCGGAAGTGCCCTTTCCTGTAGGATCATTGCATCAGGGTTCACAGTAACATTTGAAGGTGTCCCATCCGCGGGGGCAGATAGTGTGCGAGGGTGAAAGAGGGAAGATCTAGCCGCGGGAATTCTCAGCGAGTGGATGTGGTGAATGCGCGGGGTCTTTCTTGTCGGGGAATCCTGAGGCAGATCATTTGGAAATGCGGAATAGGCACCCGGAACAGGCCCGGTCCCAGGTGGATGCACAGAAAGGTTCCAAAATCTCCCGTTCATAGCAGGATTTGAGATTGGATGTGGGGCCAGTATAATTTGGGAGGACTTAGGAGACTGACTGTGGAGCAACGGTGGAACTTGCTGCCTCCTCTTGAATAATGTTTGAGAGGGATCGTTTAATATCTCCAAGGATGGTTCATGGACAGGGTCAGATGAGTTGGGATTGTGGGAGAGCCTTCTCGCTGACACAGAGGGACCAGAGTTATAGAAAAGGTTTGAAAACCTTCCTTTCCCAACACCAGTTGGATTGGTGCTGTGGAGGTATTTTCCAGAGATAGGTGGGCGTAGATTGTAGGAAGGGTCTGATAACCTTCTATTCTCGGGAAGAGACAGGTCAAGGCTGTGGAAAGAGTTTGAAGATCTTGTATTCCCAGAGTAAGATGGGTTGCGACTATGTGAAAGTTTAGAAGACCTTCCAGCTCCTGGAGAAGATGGATCGAGCCAATGAGTAAGGTCTGAAGACCTCCAATTCCCAGCAGAAGATAGAGTAAGACGTTGGGACGAGTTTGAAGATCTTACATTCCCAGGGTAAAATGGGTTACGACTGTGGGAAAGTTCAGAAGATCTTCCACTCCCTGGAAAAGAAGGTTTGAGTCTGTGGGAAGGATGTGAAGATCTGATCACTGGAAGGGAAAGTCTGAGACTGTGGGAATGGTTTGAATTTTGTGAATTCTCGTGGTAAGGCTGATGAAAACCGTGAGGTGGGTTTGAAGATCTCTCCTCAGGAGAAGTCAGTTTTTGACTATGGAAGGGGTTTGAAGGCCTGTCCCCAGGGGAAGATGGAATGAAGCTGAAGTTTGAAGATCTTACATCACCAGGAGAAAGCAGAGAGAGATGGTGGGAAAGCTTTGAAGAGCGCATGTCCTTGGGGGAAGATGGATTAAAACTGTGGGAAGAGCTCAAAGGCCTTCTGTCCCCTGGGGAAGAGAGTTTGAGACTGTGTGAGGAGTTTGAAAACATTTTTCTCCGAGGAGAAGATGGATTGAAGCGGTGGGAAGAGTCTGAAGATCTTACATTTCCAGAAGGCAGAAGGAGTAGCTGTGGAGGGATTGAAGACCGAACATTCTGGGAAGAAGGTTGTTGGAGATCTTGAGAAGTGATGGAGAATCGAGAATTCTGTGAAGATTGTCTGAGACTGTGGCGAGGGTTTGAGGAACGCACATTTTGTGGAGAAGGTGCATTGAGTTTGGGGGAAGAATTTGACAATCTCTCATTTTGGGGTTTATTTGGTACATTTTGCAACCGGTAGCTTTGTCTTTTCAGTGAAGAAGCCCGAGGCTCATTTGTTTCTTGTTGATTCTTGGGCGGTAGACGGGAATTCCCGAACGGCTTTCCATATAGTGTTTCATCCGGATGAGCAACATCACTTTGCTTCTGACTGTGGGAACGTGCTGATTGGGGTCTCTTCAAGCTAGGTCTCATTGCACTCCCTTGTGAAAGACTCCTTTGAGGAAGACTCGAGGCATTGAAAACAGTCCAGTCTCTCCTATCCTGGATGGTCCCTGTAGAGAGACGAGGTGCCCGGGGAGAGTTCTGGGGAGGTGAGTGGTTTCCATTGCTCTGACTCCAAAGAGATTTCTTGACGATGGGCAATTCTTGATCGTGTCCATGGGCAAACCTGGACGCGTGCCTGACCACATGGGGCACAACTGCACGGGGAAGGTTGCTGGTCGCAGGAGCTCTTTTTGAGAGCCAGGGTTTATTACCTGAGGGTGCATGGGAGGGCATTCGTGGAGTGAGGATGGACATCTTGGCTGGGGGAAGACCTTGGGAAAAGAGAGATGAGCCATTGAGGATGTGAGGTTCTGAGCTTGGGAGACGAGATGATGTGGAGCGGCCAAAGGCATCCCAACCTGGGGCCTGGTTGCGATTCAGCACTCTGTGGGGGTCGGGGGGGAGAGCGAGGGGTGAAGTGGACCCTTTTTGCCAGCGGCTGTTCAAAGGAGATGCCCAGGCTCTCGTCCGAGGCACATTGAGCGGGGAGCCGTGGGGAGAACCTGGAGATCTCTTGGTCCTCTTGTTTCTGAGAAAGCCGCTGTCACCTGCGGAAGGATTGCCCCTCGAAGTCTGGCCCTCGGTTCCACCCAGAGGTTGCTGCAGCAGATATACATTGGGTTCCACCTCAGTGGAACTTGGAGGGAGAACTTTACGCCCACTGACTCTCTGTCTCGCCTCCTGTGCCTCTTGCTCTGGAGGATAGGTGGAGCTAAGGCAGGTGTTCAGCCGCTGTTCCTCGTCTTCGCCGGCCTGCCGGCAGCTGGAAACTACTTTGGGGATGTAGGGAGATCCTCTGTCTGCACCGTGAGCTGATTGGGTGGTGTGCTCTGAGTGCTGGGAGCCCACTTCCACCTTCCAACGAACTCCGCTCGGACCCTGAGTCATCCTGAGCTCTCCGGCTTCTGTGGACCTTGAGAGCAGTGAGTTCAACTGTTGGATGGCAGCTTTGAGGTTCTTCATGTCGTCCTGGGTAGGGGTACATTTGGAAAGCTGCCCTGTCAGAGTCTTTATCAGGTTTTCCAATTGGATGACAATTTCTGGTGTCTCTTCCTTCACATTTCCCAATGTCGATTCCCACACCTCCTGTTGCTTCTTTCCTGATGTGTTGAGCCTGGGCGGAGGTGTGGTGTCTATTTCCTCGATCGTCAAAGACTCGATCACCTCTGGGTTGTCAATTGGAGTTAGCAAGTGTCTGAACAGCGCCTGTGGGTAGCTGAGCCTCCTGGAACCATTGCTTGGAGGTGCTTGGACATTGCGGTTGGTCTCCATTGCCGTCGATGTTCCCTCCAGATTGTAGGAAGTCTCATTTCCGGCTGAGTGTTGAGAGGACATGTTCTTGGACTGCTGTATGGTTGTAAGATGTGAACAATGTTTCTTCGATGCTTGGTTGGGGACGACATGTCTTTGAGGTCCTTGGGAAGAGGTGAGGGAGTCATCTTGTTGAGGCCCCATTGAAGGGTTAGAGGAACCATGATATTGAGGTCCCATTGAAGGGGTAGGGGAGCTATACTGTTGAGGTCCCTTTGATAAAGTGGAACCTTGCCCTTGAAGCACTTTCCAGGGCATGGGGAAACCATGCTTCCGAGGGACAGGAGATGTGGTGGAATTTGAGAATTCAGCCTTGGTCAACATGGGGTACCCCTCCAGCACCACAGTGGTTGCAGCACTTTCTTCCTGAGACCCAGTGGTCGAGGTGGTGAAGTTGTCCTTCTGAGGCTCTGCAGTCGACGAGGTGAGTTTCTCGTGGGATTCTATGACTGCTGTGGTCAAGGTGAGCTCATTCTCCTCGGACATGGTGGTGAGGCTGGTCTGAGAGGTTGTGGCGGACAGCTCCGCAGTCACGGCCTGCAACAGCGTTGTGTTCGGGCCGGATTTTGTGGGCGAATCCCCAGTGAACTCTGTCACTGGCAGCAGTGTTTCAGAGACTGCCCCTATCGGAGTCCAACCATGAGGATAGCTGTCTAAACCCTCGTGCAGAATGGACAGCTCATTGGGAAATAGGCCACCCTTGCTGGTCTCTTTTTCCCAGCTGGAAGAATCATTGGAGAACTCAGAAAAGGGGTAAAGCATTGTTTTAATAAGGGTTTCAAAGGAAGAAAATTCCTTTTCCTGTTTGGAAATATCTTGGGGTGGCCTTGTTGAATTTCTGTCCTGGTAATGTTCATTCCGATAGAGTATGGGGAAGGAATCGGGTGCTCCCTCATTATTGCCCCTATCCAGTTCTGTTTTCCTCTCTTGCCAATGGAGAATGTTTTCACAAATTGCCTCCAGCTCCTTCTTTGAATCATGCATTCCTTCGCCCATCCTGTGGGCTTTGAAATGTAAGTACTCGTCAAACATTTGGTGGAACAGCTTGAGTTTTTCCTCTGAAAGGCCAAGGTCAGTGCGCTTGGCTGGATCAGGACGTCCTCTCCAGGATTGGCTTGGCCGGTGAGGGGAGCCTTTTCTCCTGTTGCTGTGGGTCGGGTCCAACCGGCTCTGCATGGCCTGGCCAGATGTAGGTTGGAAGTCTCTTACCTTGTGCTGGGTGCCCACACTGTCTGCTAGCAATCTTTCCAACAGCGTCGGCATGGATGCATTCTTGGCATAGACATCAAAGATGATGTCACCCAGAGTCCTGCTCTGGTGGCTGAAGCCATGGAGATCTGCAACTTCAATCAAACCCAGATTCAGTGGGGGGGACCCAGTCTTACCCATTAATTTTCCTACCCTGACTATTTTGGTCACCTTGAGTTATCCAGAAGCAGCAAGAAATGGAGATAGTGGGCAGCTTTCGGCACCTTGGAGTACCCCATAAACGCGTACAAGTCCATACCATGTTAAAAAAAATCAATCCCTTTGGTCCAAATATATGGTTATTTTCCATGTATTGCATGTAAAAGTCAACCATCCTATTTTTGGCCCATCGGACTACCCTGCCCCAGCCTCTTGCCTATCAGATCTCACGGCACCCCAGCCGTGGATTCTCACTTCGGCCCTGGCTGTCTGACCATCAGAGCTCCTGATGCCCCAACCATGGACTCTCATCTTGGCTCCCACTGCCAGCCCATCGGTGCTCCTGATGCCTCAACCGCAGACAGTCGTCTCAGCCCCAGCCACCTGCCCATCATAGCAGCCAATGCTCCAACCGTGGACTCTTGTCTCGGCCCAAGCCACCTATCCATCGGAGTTGTTGATGTCTCAACCAGATTCTCACATCAGAGCTCCCAACGCCTCAACCATGGAATTACCACCCAGCCTGGTCGGCTGCCCATCGGAGTTCCCGGTACCTTGACCGCACTCTCACCTTGGCCTTGGCCGCCCACCCATCAGCGCTCCAGGATCAATACAGGTACCATATATGCTCGAGCAATGGTCGAGTTTTAAATGCCAAATTTTCGGGTCAAATTTGGTGGGTGTTTACTTTTACATGGGTTATACTTATGACAGCAGTAAGTACCTGCATTGTTCAAGACATCGGAAGTCCAATGGCAAGTCTGCAATCGAAGCATTGGGAGCTTGGATGGCTGGGCGACAGTCCATATTCGGGGTGTCAGGAGCTCAGATGGGCAGGTGGCAGAGATGAGGATCCACGGTCAGGGCGTTGGGAGCTCAGATGGGCAGGCAGCTGGAGCCAAAAGTAGGGAGGTTGACTTTTACACGAGATTGTTTATTACATGAGAATATGTGGTTCTTACAAAATTGGACTTTTACACAAGTATATACGGTAAATATCTCCAGTGACCCATCCTGGTCCATCGGGGTCAATGCAACGATTGAGAAAGTGCCGCAGTGCCTCTGCTTCCTCAGAAGACTGAGGAGATTTGTCACCTCACCTACCTCCCTCAACAACCTACCTTTAGAGGTATCCTGTCAGGGTGGACCACTGCATTCACGCCCAAGAGCCCAAGATGTAGGCCGTCACCCATCCCATCCCTCCATCTACACCCCCTGCTGCCTTGGAAAAGCAGCAAAGGTATTGAAAGACTCTTCCTATCTCACCTACCTGCCCCTCCCATCGGGGAGATGGTTCACGAATGTGAAATCACACACCACCAGACTCGAGGACAGTTTCCTGCGGCTATCAGACTCCTGAGTGAACTACACGCAGTAAAATTATTTTTCCTTTGCTCTACATATTGATCTGTTTGTGTAACTCTGCCAACCATTTTAATTCTACAGCCCGACATGGCTTCATGTACGGCCAACTTGATGCCAACCGCAAATTGTAGGAACAACATCTTGTATTCTGTCTCGTAGTCTCCATCAAAATGGCATCAATATCGACCTCCAATTTCCATTACCCTCCTCCCCTCATCTCTCTCACCCCTCTCTTTTTTCCTCCAGCTCCCCCCATTACCTCTCCTATCATCCCTCCCCCCACTTGATGTTTGACACCCCTGATGAAGGGCTCAGGCCCTAAATGTTGACTGTCATTTACTTCCTATGGAGGCTGCGTGACCCACTGAGTTTCTCCACCACTTTTGTCTGCTGCAGATTTTCTTGTTGACATGCACGGTGTTTCACTTACCATATTATCCATGGGATATGCTTGCAAAGCAAACTTTCTCACTGCACCTTGGTAACACAAGAGAATAAACTTGAACTGGCCTTTCAGACCCAGACATCCATATTGATCTCATTTTTCAGCATGATGCTCTGATACACTCCAGGGACCTGAATGATTGGGGCTGGAGTTTATCCTATTTTAACTGAGAGAGAGAAACAGAGAAGCAAGGTAGGCCATGTGGCCCTCTGCCATTCAACACTTTGTTCAGTTGATCCATTGTTTCAGACATATTTCCACCCATGATTTTGCTTATGGAAATCTAACACCTAATAAAATACCCAAAAATTTACAGAAATTCTTCCTTTTAGTAGCAAGTGTGGCAAATTTATTTTGCCTTACAAAATGCAGAGTTTATTGGCTTATTCCATTTGTGACTGGTAATTGAATACACTTGTCGTCAACTGGATTGGGTGTAATGCGTCAGGAGCCAAGGGAGTGACCCACCATCCGTTTTAGCAAACAATCGAGGTGGGGGGGTGGGGTGGTACTAAAGGGAAGAATAATTACAGCTTTGATAAACTAGCATCCAACTGTTCAAAAGTCTGAGGATTCAGCATCTTAATCTGGAATATGAGCTAGGAGTCCAGAATGAGCTAGGATGAGAGTCCCGACTGTGAGCGAGCGAAGTGTGTGGCCAGTATAGAGTTCCAGAGCTTTGCTTTGTATTGTCATCCTGAGAGTGTGTGTCGGGACAGTGTGGATGGAGTTTCATTCTATGTCTGACCCCAGGAATGTGTGATGGGATGGTGCAGAGGGAGCTTCGCTCTGTGTCTGACCCTGGGAGTGTGTGATGGGTCAGTGCAGAGTGGGCTGCACTCTAACTGACCATGGAATTGTGTGATGGGATGGTGTGGAGGGAGCTTCACTCTGTATCTGACCATGGGAGTCTATGATGGTACAGTGAGGAGGGAGCTTCACTCTGTATCTGACCATGGGAGTCTGTGATGGTACAGTGAGGAGGGAGCAATGTCTGAGGTGATTGTTCACATTTTATGTTCTCAATCCATTCTGAACTTGGTTTGTGAGTCATTCAATGGAATGTGAAAACGTACCTGTTGTCTTTCTAATTAGTTTACCTTTGCCTAACCAAGTCCACCATCATCTTCTCAGGGGGATTTGGGGATGGGCATTAAATATGACTCTGCCATAAAATAGTAAGCACAGGATAGAATGAGAGCAAGAATAAGCCATTCAGCCCTTCTAGGCTGGATTTGATGTTATCATGGCTGATGTATTCTGGCTTCATCTCCCCTTCTCTGCCAATTTCCCATCCCACTCATTCTTTCATATATTTGGGGATACTGGCTTGCTTCTGCATTGATTCCCAAATAAACCTCGTCTGGCTGAGCTGCCTTGGACGCTGCAGAATTTGGACTGAATGGGGCTGTGTGGTCCTCTCTGTGCACTGGGGAGGGTTGGGGCAAGGTAATGACAATAAAGAATGTTTCCTTACCACTTCCTTTTGGCGAGCTTCGAGGTACGTTAGTCCAGTCAGCAGCTACAGAGGAAATCTGCAAGAAAGAGAGACGAGCAGAAATGTTTTGCAATGTTGACACAATTTGGGCACCATGGTTAGCATGACACTATTCCAGCACCAGAGACCTGGGTTCAAATCCAGCGCTGTCCATAAGTTTGTTCTCCTTGTGTCTGTGTGAATTTCCCCAGGGGCTCTGGTTTCCTCCCACCTTCCAAAGCCTAGAGGGGTTTTAGGTAATTTGGGTGTAAATGGCTGGGGGGTTGTAGGGTGGCAGAGGTTTGTGGCTGAAAGTGACTGTCACCATGCTGTATGTCTAAAAATTCCATCATGGCCTTGCACCCAAGCTGTGAATGGTATACAGTAAGAGTCCAAACATCCGGATGGCAAAAATCCAGACCACCCAAAAATCCGACCTCGGCTTTTGCATGCATGGGTACGCGCCACAGATGCACAGCAGCAACCAGCGACCACATAGAAATCGCAAAAATGTAAGATAAAAATGCTTTGTATTTTATAAGAAAAAATGTTTCATTAATGAATATACTACTTCACTTTGTGCATGACATTGTTTATTGCAGTTTAAAGCAATCCACAGAGTACATTTATCTAAGGCTAAATTAGCTCACTTTTATTCTAATATAAATCCTCTATGTGACCAATTTAAAATTGCAAAGGCTTCTTTGGTTCACGTTTTGGTTTTGCCCTCATCTAGAAAAATGTTGGAAAGATATTTTTCACATACTATCTTGGAACCTTGCCCTTTTAATTGTTCTGTTTGGATTATCTGATGATAATGATGTTTCATTGACTTCAACTCAAAGCCATATTTTATCTTGTATTACATTGACAGCCTGATGTGCAATATTGATCAAATGGAAAGATAGCACTCCACCTACACATACACAATGGTTAAATGATATGTCTTGTTTAACCTTAGAAATAAATTCCATTTTCGAAGATGTGGGGCCCTTTTGCGGACCATTACCATAATCTAAAGTTTTAAGACTGTTCTAAACCTTGATGTTGTATTGTCTCTCAATACTAATATGCTTGTTTTTTTTCTAACCTTATCGAATGGAAGGGGATTTGATATTAGTTTAAAAAAATAAAAATCAAAATTTATCTGTTTATTCTCCTTAAATTTTAATTGTAAGAGTACTGCCTGAAAATCCAAACATCTGGACCAACCCCATCCCTGAGCAGTCCAAATTTTGGGCCTTTTACAGGATTGGCATGGGATGGGGGAGTTTTGGCTCCGGGGGTTGTATTGTTGCCGTACTTGTGAGCTCTCCCTTAATCCACCAACACCCTCCCTTCCCCACATGGGTTCAAGCTACTCTCAGAATAGAACCAGGAATTTCTCCCTCACACAATATCAATGCTGTGCACCTCAAGTTCATTGTCACATCGCACCTGGCGCAGTGGGAAGGATTCTTCTGCAAGCGGTCCAGCAAGTCACCTGTAGCAGGCATGCAGCCATAACAAGTAGAAGAGCAACAGCACAGTTGCAGAGCATTGAGTCACAATGAAAAAGGGCAGCATGAGAGCACTGTTGTGGGTCCCTGGTAGCTATGGGGAAGAAACTATGCACAGTTAACCCATCCAAAAAATGGACAACTGAAGTTATTATCCATGTTATATACCATGGAAACTGGTTCTTTGGCCTACTAAGACCATGCTTCCCTCCAAAACCGGCCCTTTCTTGCTGAGGGAGAACACAGAGTGGTGGAGGTCAGGATTGAACATGGGACTCTGGTGTGCTGTGAGGCAGTGAGGCCATCATTGTGCCACAGTGCCACCCCGCCAAGATGCTTTATTTCTTAAGTGTTGCCTTGGAGCATGTCTGGTAGAGCCCAGCCAGGCTATGGTGAATTTCTCAGAAATACTGGAGGAAGTCAGCCAGTCTTGCAGCATTCATAGCAGGTAAAGATATATTACTGATGTAATATAAAGCCAGAGGTCTTCAAGATATAAGTGGTCTCCTCTACATTGGAGAGATTGGAGGTAGACTGGGAGATCGCTTTGTTGAGCACCTCAGCTCTCCATGGCAACAGTGGGTATCTCCCAGTGGCCACTCATTTCAATTCCCCATCCCATTCCCTTGCCAACATGCTTATCCATGGTCTCATGCCCTGTCAGACTGAGACCACCCGCAAATTGGAAGAACCTGGGTGCCGTCCAACTGGATGGCATTAGCATCAATGTCTCCAGTTTTCATTCCCCCGTCACCTATCCTCCAGCTCAGTCTCTTTCTTTCCTCTTTTCCCTGTCTCCTTTCACGGAGACAAAATTGATTCTCACCTCTCCTCTTAACATATTCAATTAACACCTGAACTCCTCCCCCTTGCCAGTCTTCAGTCTTTATTCAGTTGCCTGCCTGTTTTTTGCTCATACCTTGCCGAAGCCTGAAACATCAGTAAATATATCGTCCCCTCCTTTGGATGCTGCGAGAGCAGCTGAGTTCCTCCAACATTTCTGTGTGGTTTTACTGCAATCACAGCATCCGTTGACGTTCCATAGTGCATTTCCACCTCTTTGAGTCAGTGGCCATCATGAACCCTGGCCCATAGGAGACTCCTGTGTGAAGGAGGCTGGTTACTCAGGGAGAGCTGAATTCTTTAGCCTTGGGCTAAACAAGTGAATCAATTCTCTGGCGTCGTCAACTTGCCGTTGGAGTAGGGAACCGCAGACGAGAGTTTAGACGTGCAGGATTCATAGGGGACCAGTCTCCTTATGTCCAGCTGGTTGCTGGATCAAGATGACCATGGCTAGCACTTCACAGCAGTTAGGTTTAACCTTTGGTACAAGACCAAAAGTTCAAAAGTTCTTCTTATTGTCATGTAATAATATAAAAATGTAATATACATGACACACTTCAACTTCTGTCTGCTCTAAAGGCAAACAAAGAGGTTCCATGAGCATTGCCTGGTGGCTTCAATAATAAGAGGTAGAGAAACAAAAAGAGAGTCCCTTTAGAGACACCGAGTGCCCGTGGATTTCCCTCCAGCACTCCCAGCCTCTGCAGCCCCACAGACACCCGTTCAATCCATCGGTCACCCGAGCTCCAGATCCAAACCTCCAACATGATCTGGAAGCCTTCAGCACCGGTGGCCCTTTGGGAGCTCTTCTTGTCCTCCGGACCCTCTCAAGTCCCGGTTCTGATACTTGGTTCCCATGAGCCAGTCTCCAGCAGCCCGCAGCCTGTGTGGATCAGGTGACCACAAGTTACCACTAGACCATGCAGGTCCTTCAGACACTGAGCCTCTTGCTGGTCTCTTTCTTGTAGGGTCATCTCCCAGGTTTCTACTTCTCAACAGGGAATTGGTGGGGGGGGGGGGGGGGTAGGCAGGATGTTCGTATTTCTGGTGCCCTGTGCTGGTCTGCTACTCCCCGGAGCCTGCAACCCCTCTCATGGTACGCTGCCAGCACAGGCACCACCTTCTTGGGTACAGGCCTCCACAGTTGCACTATTTAAAGCCTGTATGGAGATGTCAGAATCACAACCAGGCAGTAGGATCCTGCAGAGCAGTGCTTTGTCTCCGCTCCCCTCTTCCCGGGATCCCACCAGTTGCAGCATTAAAATGCAATGGGTGGCTATGTGGGAGATGTGACTTCCCTTGACCACCTGACTCTTGGCATCACTGAGCCTGCTCAACAGAAGTGTGAGGCTGCATCAAAAGCCATCTTGGCTATTACATTTGAGAGTTCATTCGGTCCTAAAGCAACTCTTCCTCGGAACCATTCTGGAGATGCTTTCTGGTAGACTACAGAGAAGGTATCAAGCAAGAACATAGAACACTACAGCATAGTACAGGTCCTTCAGCTAACAATGTTGTACCAACCTATATATTCCTACCAAAAAATAAACTAAACCTTTCCTACTTCATAACTCTCTATTTTTCTTCCATCCATGTGCCTATCTAAGAGCCTCTTAAAGGCCCCACCCCTGGCAAGGCATTCCAGGCACCCACAACTCTGTGTAAAAAAAACTTACACCTGATGTCTCCCTTAAACTGTCCTCCCTCTGGTGTTTGCTATTCCCACCCTGGCTCTCCACTTTATCTGTGCCTCTCAGAATCTTGTACATCTCTGTTAAGTCACCTCTCATTTTTTTTCGCTCCAAAGAGAAAAGTTCCAGCTCTGCTAACCTTGCCTCATAAGAGTTATTTCTGAATCCAGGCAGCATCCTGGTAGATCTCCTCTGCATCCTCTCCACCGCTTCCACATCCTTCCTATGAGGAAGGACTGGGCTCAGATGGTGTCCAGGGACAATTTTACAGTGTTTTTAGCTTTCCCATAAACTTACATTCGACATTAATGTTTGGATCTACATCTCTGGAACTTTCCCAATCTTAAATCTTGCTGGATTTTTTTACATGTATACACCCTTAATTGCTGTTGGCAGGAATTACATTTCCTGTTCATTTTGAATTGCCTCAAAATAATTAGTACATTACTTATAAACCGTGCAATCATTATTTAATTGTTGACCACTTTTTCTTTATTATTATCCCCTTAAATGTAGCTTTGTTCATCACCACAGCCAACCCCCTTCTCAGTTCTTGGAAATACGTCATTAAGATGGAAAGAGTGCAAAAAATAAATTGTTTGTGGGGGTGTGGCCATGCTAATAAGCTGAGCAGAAGTCTTTTGAAAGAGCTCTCCACAAAAAGTATTAAAAAGACAGTTAAAAATGCTCAAAAAAGAATTTTATCATCAAAAATGGATAAAACTGGTGTAAAATGATAGGCAACCAAGAACAAAAACTGAAGAAGTGACAGCTCAGACAAGGACGTCATGATGGGGAGTGACTCTACAGGAACCTTGGGACTGGCTGAAGCCAGCAGAGCTGGGGAGTCGGCCCAGGACATAGAGTCCATCCTGAATAATTTGAAAATTTTATGCAGTCCTTTTACGAGTTTGGAATCAGCGATGAGAGATATATCAGAGAAGGTAACGGAAATTAAAGAAGTATAAGACTTAAATGAACAAATGACTAATTCAGAGGCTGAGCGGGACAAAAGACAGGCTGAAGGCACTGGAAGAAAAAGCAAAAATATGGGACACAAAAAAGAAAGATCGACCATATGGAAAATTTTAGCAGACGTAACAATGTAAGAATCATTGGACTGAGAGAAGGAATCAAGGGAAAAGACACAATGAGTTTCTTTGAAACATGGATCCCACAAATGCTGCGACAAAATTAATTAAATGCAAAGCTGCAAGCTGAAAGCGCTCACCGGACCCTCGGACCCAGAAGAACTAGTGACCACGACCAGTCCTGGTAAAACTTTTAAGTTACCGGGAGAGAGATGTGTTCTTGGGAGCAACTTATGAATATTCAAAAAATAATAATGGCCGATTAGTGGAGGACAATGCAAAAGTAATGATTTTCCAGGACTTCAGCCCTACCTTGGTCAAACAAAGAAAGGAATTTGATGAGGTAAAGAGACAACTGCAATCTAAAAACTTTGAATATTCCATGATTTATCCAGCAATACTGAGGGTGGATGTCTTAGAACGTAATCGACAAAGTTTCAAGAATAAAGAAGAAGTGGAAGAATTTTAAGAAAGTTATGAAAAGATGAAAGTCACCAGCTGAAAGGGCTGAAAAATTTCAAAACGGGACGAACTGGAAGACGTTTCTTTTTATTTATACTAATAGTACTGAGCAATTTTGTTTTCACTGTTAAAAGAAACAAAAATATTGGCTTATATGGAGACAAGATAGGAAAGCAGCAAGATGCGAACACCAACTTGGGGGGTGGGTGGGGGTGGTGGTAGATGGTGCCGGGAGAGGAGCGATTTTAAAAGGTGGTGTCAAAGGGAGGGTTTCTTCCTCTTCTTCTTCAGAAGAAGAACCTGTGGGCCTTACTCGCGGGCTTCTGGGTACTATTGTCAATGTCACCTTTAAAGCTGAAGTAAGTGTGTGTGTGTGTGTGTGTGTGTGTGTGTGTGTGTGTGTGTGTGTGTGTGTGTGTGTGTGTGTGTGTGTGTGTGTGTGTTTCTTAAAGGGGAAATGTATGTGTTCAAAATGTCTTTTAATAGGGAAATGTTATGACAGTATTTAGAAAATTGGGAAGATATTATTGTTATACAATATTTGTCTGAGAAATGGTATGGATAAAACTAAAATTTATTAGTCTTAATATTAACGGGATAAACGGACAATTGAAGAGGAAGAGGGTATTAATGAAATTAAAAGTGGATATAATCTTTTTGCAGGAAACATATCTTAACAAATTGGAACATGATAAATTAAAAAGAAGATGGGTGGGACAAATAATATCACCTTCCTTTGGTTCAAAGGCAAGAGGGATGGCTGTTCTAATCAATAAAAATACACCATTGTTAATAGAAGATACCTCGATTGATCAAACTGGAAGGTATGTAATGGCACACCATAAAATTTATGGAGAAGCATGGACATTTATGAATATTTATGCCCCGAATTATGATGATGAAGCCTTTATGAAGGATAACTTCTTAAAAACAGCAGAGGGAAGACAAAATATATTAGTTGGAGGAGACTTTAATTTCTGCTTGTACTCAATACTAGATAAATCAGCAAGAACAATAATGAGGGTGAAAGCTGCAAAAACCACAATTTCATAGCTGAATGGTCTAAATCTTATCTATGCAAGGAAGCAATTAAATCCCATAGAGAGAGACAGCTCCTTTACTCAAGGGTACAAGGATTGACTTATTTTTAATGTCTGTTCAGTTAAAAAGTAGAGTAATAAAAACAGAGTATATAGCGAGGCTTCTATTAGATCATTCTCCATTAACATTAACTATGGCAATAATGGAAAAGCAAGAGTATAGCATGCAAGCTAACTGAATGAACAAACGAGACCAGCAGTTGGTGGGCTCATCAGAACTCGTGAGGTTTATTGAGTCTAGCAAGCTGCCATTTGAAGGCCTTCAAAGTTCCCGCTCCTCATGCACCAGAAACAGCATCATTGTGACACAAACACGCTATCCACATGAATCCGGGCCCTGAGCCTCTGTTGGAAAAGTCTTTGATGCGGCTGCTCCGCCAACGCACATGTATCACATGGAGCCAGTTCACCCAACCATCAACTATGTGTGCTAACACACAAGTCCAGCCAGTTCAACTACTGCACATTAATCCCAATTATGCCCACGTTAAATTTCCAGACGGGTACACAGACACAGTACCCCTAAGAGGCCTGGCCCCGCCTGGCTCACCCCTTCCACATGTCCCCACGCAGAGTGATCCTGAGAGGTTGGACGCACCACCCCACCCTGTGACCCCTAGTAAGCTCAGATGGCCATGCTGAGGCCCCACAGCCTCACGCAGGTGATTCTGGAGTGGGCCCAGAAGTCCTGCCATCTTACACTACAGACCAGGGAACTGTATCAACACCACCAGTTCCCAATGTTGTCTCTCCTGCAAAACCACCACCTGCTTCGATAAGGAGGTCTTCTCACGTTCAAAAATCCGAGAGGCTCCACTATTCATAAACATCTCATTATATTCTGATTGCGCTGATAGTTGCTAGTCTTGTCTATGTCAGTAAATTCTCAATGCCATTTATTTGACCGTTTTATGTCATGCTTACAGTAGGACTGCCTAAAGAAATCTCTTGGTGCCTGCCACATTGACCACCGCCAGTGGGCTGATAACGCCTCAAACCGTGCATCTTGGCGCCTCACAGTTTGGCGGGCAGCAGCCTCCTTTGAAGAAGACCGCAGAGCCCACCTCACTGACAAAAGGCAAAGGAGGAAAAACCCAACACCCAACCCCAACCAACCAATTTTCCCTTGCAACCGCTGCAATCGTGTCTGCCTGTCCCGCATCGGACTGGTCAGCCACAAACGAGCCTGCAGCTGACGTGGACTTTTTACCCCCTCCATAAATCTTCGTCCGCGAAGCCAAGCCAAAGACAGTAGAATTGCTTGTTCGCTTCACTGTTACCTTAGAAGCTGTTCTTTTAATATTAACCCAACTTCTGCCGGGGGAAGACTGTGATGAATCTGTGTCATGCTGTCAGTCTACCACCTTTGGTGGTAGAAACACTACTTGCTGTCTGCTCCCTTGGTCGGTTTGCAGGAGCATTGTTGGTCTCAGGACAGGTGGGGTTTGGTTTCCGGCTCTGCTTGCAATCGGGTCAGCTGACTGATGGTGGACTCGTTTTCTTGTTTGGTCCTCCAAAGTATGTTCACTTTGGCAGTGATCTTTCTGGGGTTGCTGAAGTCCGTGTCCGCTAGCAGCAGCTGATTGTCATCAGGCAGCTGTTCTAAAAATGCCTGCTCGAACATGAGGTATGGTTTGTGACACTCTGCCAGTGTGAGCATTTCATCCATGAGGCCAGATGGGACCCTGTCCCCCAGGCTGTCCAGGTGTGAGCCTGGCTGCTCTCTCGCATCTGGAGAGCCTGCACGTGGTGATGAGTAACAATTTCAGCGCGTTGTATTTACCTTCCTCCGGTGGGTTCAGTATGAGGTCGTCTACTCTGGCTGCGGTTTCCTGGTCCAAGGAGCTGACGACATGGTCGGATTTGGTGGAGTCGGAAGTGATCTGTTTTATCTGGAACTGTGCCTCCCTTCGTCCAAACCATGTGCGGGGGCAGCGTGTCCAGTTTTAGTGCTACACCACTCACTGTTGCAGTGTCTATGCTAAGGAGTCCAAAAGCCGTTTGGGGTCACTAATGCAGCATGCGAGCTAACTGAATGAACAAGCGAGACCGGCAGTGGGTGGGCTGATCAGAACACATGAGGCTTATTGAGTCTAGTGCACTGTCTTTTTAAGGCCTTCAAAGCTCCTGCCCCTCACACATCAGAAAGCGCGTCATTGTGACCCAAACTCGCTGCTCCCGCACATGCGGGCCCCGAGTCTCTGTCAGAAAAGACAGACCGCGTGGCACCATCTTTGATGTGGCTGCTCCGCTGATGCACGCAGAACACATGGAGCTGGTTCGCCCAACCATGAACTATGTGCATCAATCAGCACAAGGGAATATATACAGATGGTGTCTCAATACTACAGTACTTAAAGGAACAGACTTCTGCGAATTTATAAAGAGACAAAAAAATTTCGTGAAAATAATCTGCCATCTACTAATAATAGTCTTCTGATATGGGACACACTTAAAGAATATTTAAGGGAACAAATTATATCCTACACCAAGAATCTTAAGAGGGAACATATGACAGAAGTAAACAGTTTGAAGAAGGATATTAAAGAATTAGAAAAAAAAAACAAAGAACAGGTCTACTAGAAGAATAGAGATTACTGGAGAATAAAAAGCTAAGATATAATTCAATACAAACATATAGGACAGAAAAAGATATATTAAAAACTAAACAACAATACAAAGTTTTAGCTTGGCAGATTAAAACAAAAGAGTCATCAAGAATGATAAATGCTATAAAAACAGAAACAGACACTTTAGTATATAAGCAAAAAGAAATTAATGACATTTACACAAAACTATACGGATCAGAATTACTTGGAGATGAGAATGACATAGAAGAATTTTTGCTGAATGTCGAACTTCCAAGGCTGGAAGAGAGAGAAAAGATAGAATAAGATACTCCCTTCACAAGGGAAGAAATCAAAAAAGCCTGGGGCACCCTACAAGCTAATAAATCACCAGGAAAGGATGGATTTCCACCTGAGTTTTATAGGCAATTTAAAGAATTATTAATGCCCCATTTAATGGATGTCCTGGACCAAGCTATGGAAACGCAGACCCTCCCTGAATCATTCTCAACCACGATTATTACAGTGTTACTAAAAAAGTATAGGGACCCAGAAAAAACTATGTCATACAGACTAATCTCCCTGTTAAATGCTGATTATAAGAATCTAGTGAAAGCATTGGCTAATAGGTTAGGGCGTTTGCTGCCGCACAATGTGCCAGCCCGATCTCTGCAACTGATAATGACCCCCCTTCCAGAACCGGCGTTACTGTCTATAGCAGGGATGTCAAACTCAAATTCACGGAGGGCCAAAATTAAAAACTTGGACTAAGTCGAGGGCCGAACTAAATATTTATTGAAAATTTTCAACAACATCTGCATGTTTTCTCTTCTTTCAACATATGTAATGTTAAACTTTTTCTTATTAAAATAAATGTTTAATAATAGTTTTGGATAAACTCTTTCCAGAAGCATTAACAAATGAGAAATAAAATATTCAATAAATAATATTTCTCTATAGAGGATTTGTCAAATGTTGCTAGTGTGCTGTCGAATAGTAAAATCTGAGGGCTATTGAGAATGTGGGAGAATAACATGATTCCTGAAACAATCAAATGGGTGACTGATTGTGGGCATGAACTCTAGCAGGGTTATTTGCCATGCCCTTTTTCCATTGGTACAGATATCGTTTGATTTACACACTTTTCAAGTTTTATGCCTAATGAGCTTGTATCCAGGTGCAGGACCATTTTTAACCAGGAATATATTTATCACTGTGACATGAAACTATTGGAAGATCGTTTTATCCTGAGATTAAAGTTCATAATACTTACTCAGGCCTGTGTGCGGGAGGGCGGGGTTTGCGAGCGATCGGGTTGGACAACGACAGTGCGGGGGCATCGGCTCTTGCTGCAGGGCGGCATCTCGGCGGATCAGTGGCCCCATCACCGTGAGTCGTGGGTCGGCCTGCGGCAGGGAGGGGGAGTGGGCAACGGTCCTGGCGAGGTCAGGCCCAAGGCCTCCGGTTCCGGGCGCTGGGAAGCGGCCTTGGCTTCCCCTGACACCGGCCAGGCCCCAAAACCAGACTCCACAGTGAGACCCTGCAACGTAAACAGAGGAGGTGGGGGCGATTAGCAGGCTGATGCCAATGCATTCTGGGATTTGTTGTATTACTGTGCATGCGCTATACTGGCGCGGCGGTCAGCGGGCCACCTCTAATACATTTTTGAAATGATCTTGCGGGCCAAATATAATTATATCGCGGGCCAAATTTGGCCCGCGGACCAGAGTTTGACATGTGTGGTCTATAGTGTCCGTACGTATAGTCCCCAAAGTCTTCTGTGGTCTGCCTCTGTGTCAAGGTGTTGGTGTCTCCATGGGTTCTGCTGGGTCTGTGTGGGCAGGCTTGAGTCCAGCTGTAGAGAAGACCATTGGCTTACCACCGATGTCCAGCTCGAAGGTGGCTCCATTGTTCTGGATGACTTGACTTGTAGTGAACGGTGGGGTCCTCTGTGTACAAACACATACTCACATTCCTTGAGATCTTTGGGGTTGTTGGATTTGGCTTGTCCGTGTCTGGAGGGTGGGATTGGAGCCAGGCTACCGACCTTTTTGTTCAGCCTTCCCAGGAAGGTGGTTGTCTCCTCCTGCTGTCCTCTGGCCTGTGGAACAAAATCCCTGGGAACCGTGAGTGGGACTCTGTAGATGAGCTCAGCAGAGGGTGCATGGAGGTCTTCTTTCGGCACTGTTCGGATGCCCAGTAGTGCCCATGGTAGCTCGTCCATCCAATTGGGGGCCTTGAGTCTGGTCATGAGGGCGGTCTTGAGGTGCCTGTGGAAATGCTCCACCATGCCATTGGCTTGCAGGTTGTATGCCTTTGTATGGTGTAGCTGAGCACCCCACAGGTTGGCAATGTCGGTCCACAAATTGGAGGTGAACTGTGCACTTCGGTCAGAAGTGATGTGCTGTGGCAGTCCGAATCTTGCAATCCAGGACGAGAGGAGTGCTTTGGCATAGGACCTGGTGGATGATCAGCCAGGGGGATTACTTCTGGCCACTGGGTGAAGCGGTCAACCACTGTGAATAGGTAGTTTAAACCCTGAGAGACTGGCAAGGGTCCCACTATGTCCACGTGAATGTGGTCAAACCTGCATTCCGTTGGCTCAAAAGGGTGTGGGGGGACCTTGGTGTGTTGCTGCACTTTGGCTGTTTGCCACTGCGTACATGTCTTGGCCCACCCCTGGACTTGTTTCTGCAATCCATGCCACACGGACTTGCTGGCCACCAGATGGACTGTAGTTCTGATGGATGGGTGTGCCAGCCTGTGGTTGGAGTCAAAAACTAGTTGCCTCCATGCTGTTGGGACAATAGGCCAAACCTGCCCAGTGGCCATGTTGCACAGGAGGTTGGTAGTACTTGTGCCGACTGGAATGTCCTGAAGCCGAAGGCCTGTGACAGTGGTCCTGTACTGCAGGATCTCGTCATCCTGCTGCTGTGCCTCTGCCAGTGCTGCAAAGTCCAGACCATTGACCAGGGAGTGGATGCTGTGTCTTGACAAGGCATCTGCGACCATGTTGTCTTTGCCCTAGATGTGCCTGACGTCGGTAGGTACTCCGAGATGTAAGACAAATGTCTCTGTTGGCGGGCTGACCAGGGATCAGAGATTTTAGCCAGGGAAAAAGTCAGTGGTTTGTGGTCCATGAAAGCCCTTCCCTCAAGAAAGAAAGTACCGGAAGTGGTGGATGGCTAAGTACATAGCCAGCAGCTCTCTATCGAAAGCGCTGTACTTTAGTTTGGGGGGCTGCAGATGTTTGCTGAAGAAAGCTAGTGGGTACCAACTTCCTTCTATCTGCTGCTCCAGGACTCCACCAATTGCTGTTCCTGAGGCATTGACTGTGAGGGCCGTGGGTGCATCTGGTCTGGGGTGGGTCAGGTGTGCTGCTTTGGCCAGAGCTTCTTTGGTTTCCACAAACGCACGTACGGATTCATCATCCCTGGTCAGGTCCTTCTCCTTGCTAGACATCAGGATGAACAGAGGGCGCATCACTCAAGCAACCTCTGGGATAAACCTGCAATAAAAGTTTATCATCCCCTCTGGGCTTTGGGAAGTTGCAGATGGCCTCTATCTTGTCGGGCAGTGGTGTAGCCCCGTCCTTTGTAATCCTGTGGCCCAGGAAATTGATGGTGTTCAGGACAAACTGGCATTTGGCCAGGTTGATGGTGACTCGTCCACACTGAGACCTACCAGACCTCCAAAATCTCTGTAGTCGTCTGGCCTGTTCTGTGCTGTTATTGGTTATATGGTTTCATGGTTATATGGTTAACTTTACAATATTATTCACTGAATATCGATTTTTAATAAAACCTGCTTGATCTACATGGATTAAATCTGGCAACAATTTTATAATCTACATTCAATAAGGAAATAGGTCTATATGATCCTGTTTTTAATGGGTCCCTATCCTTCTTAAGAATAACTGTAATAATTGCTTTGGAAAAGGAATCCGGAAAAAAACAAATCTCCGTCACCTCTTTCAAAACATCCATCAATAAAGGAATTAATAAGTCTTGAAATATTTTATAAAATTCAGAAGTAAAACCATAATCTCCTGGAGACTTCCCACTAGCTTTCTCCATATATCTACAAAATTCATATCTTTCCTTAACACCATTAGCTGTTTAGCCATTTTGATTCTGATTACCAATTTTGGACATTTATCTGATAATGGATATAAACAATTAAAATCAGCCCCTATCATATGCCTGATTTAAATTAAAAAGAGCCCAACATGAATTGCTCATCATCTATGTTAGAAGCATAAACATTCATTAAAGTCCAACATTCAGAGAAAATAAAGAGCCTACCAGCTGACTCAAAAACTGATTCCAATTTAAAAGCTAACTTTTTATTAATCAAAATAGCAACTCCTCTGGCTTTGGAATTAAAAGAAGATGCAATAACTTGCCCAACCCAATATCTTGTTAATTTCTGATGTTCCTTTTCAGTCAAATATGTCTGTTGCAAAATAGTGATGTCAACCTTCAATTTTTTAATATCTGCCAATACCCTTTTTCTCTTAATCGTGTTATTAAGCCCGTTAACATTAAAAGTAGCAAAATTTAAAATTTAAATTAACCATTACGTCATATCTATAAACAGCCCACCAGAAATGGTGAAGCATGTCCCCATGGCTCCAGTACAAACAAAACCAAAGATCTCATCAGAGAAAAGAAGAAATAAAAAACCCCAATAAAAAAACCCTCAAAAAAGAATACTCCTCTCAATTATATGGGAGTGACCAATGCCACAAAGTGGCTGACGAGTTCAGAAGAATTGGTAGTTGGACCACCTTCCTTGAACAGAACCAAAAAAAAGTAATATAGAAAAATCATTTCAAGTATGAAATGCTTCTTCCAAATCTCGATTAACCTGATCATCATCAATTCCGATATCAATTAACTGTTGAGATTCCATCTCTCGCATCACATTCTTCCCTTTCGGAACCAAAACAAGCTGTTAAGAAAACCTTTCTTGACTTTGCACCTGCTTATTATCAGGTAAAGAATTAGCAAATGTAAGAGCTTCAGCATCATCAGTGAAAGACTGAGATTGGTAATCTCCATAAAAAACTTTAAGCACAACAGGATAATGGAAAGCAAATTTATATCCTTTCTTCCACAAAACAGCTTTAGCTGAATTAAATTCTTTACGGCATTTAATTACAGCTTGACTCAAGTCTAGACCTTCAAAATCCTCCGAAGGACCAACAATAAATCATTTTTCTGAATTTCCCAGCCAGTAAACGAATCCTCCATCTGCCCCATCCTTTCTTTACATTGGTCCACATCATCTTTACAATGAATAAATTCTTCTTCATTCTTCTTAAATTTATCCTGAACCTTATCCACCACTTTCAAACATTTTGCCACATCCATTTTAATAGAAGATATTTCCCCCTTCATAACTGAGAATTCTTGACTTATTTGAATAGCCAGGTTCTCCATCTGTTTAGATAAATCAACAGATAAAGTTGGCTCTGATTGATGAGGGTCAGACTTAAACCTTAAGGTCTGCTTCACCATGGGCCTACCCTTATATATAACTGTATCCTCCTCCTCCAAAGCTGTTCCTCCTCTTCCAGTCCAACGATGTCCACCTCTTCCTCCTCCATCAATATGGAGGTTGCCTCGACCCGACTATGGGTATAGACTCCCCCACCCCCCCGTCAATCCAGGATCACTGGACCGAGGAAGATCAGGTCCTCCCCAACAGCCCAGGCCACATCAGGTATCTTGTTCGGGAGGAGGATGACATTGGGCATCGGCGCCATCCTCTGCAGCAATGCGTGGAGTTGGAGCCGGTGTAGTATAGATCCTACCAGAGGACTGGCGTTGTGGTCGAGGATGAGAAGAAATGGGAGGGATGGCTCGTCTGGACTATGTCAAACTATAACAATGCCTAGTCCCACTCACCTGCACCCAATCTATAGCCCTTCACACCTCTCCCATCCATGAAACTGTCCAAATTCTTCTTAAATGTTAAAATTGATCCCACATTCACCACTTCAGCTGGTAGCTCGCTCCACACTCCCACCGCTCTATGTGTGAAGAAATTCCCCTCATGATCACCCTAAACTTTTCCCCTTTTGGTGTAAAAGCCTACCTACATTTAATTTGTCTGTCCCCCTCATAATTTTAAATACCTTGATCAAATCTCCCCTCATTCTTCTACGCTCCAGGGAATAAAGTCCTAACCTGTTTAACCTTTCCCTTTAATTCACTTTCTGAAGTCTGGCAACATCCTAATAAATATTCTTTGCATTCTTTCAATCTTATTGATATCCTTCCAGTAGTCAGGAGACTAAAACTGCACATAATGCTCCAAATTTGGCCTCACCTATGTCTTACAGCACTTTATCAATACATCTCAACTCTTGTTCTTAATACTTTGATTTATGAAGGCCAATATGACAAAAGGTCTCTTGACAACGTAATCTATCTGTGATGCCACTTTCAAGGAATTATGTATCTGTATTACCAGATCCCTCTGTTCTGCCACACTCCTCAATGCTCAATCATTTACCGCGTATATCCTTTCCTGGTTTGTCCTTCCAAAATGCAACACCTTACATTTGTCTGCATTAAATTCCATCTGCTATTTTTCAGCCCAGTTAGTCAATCCCTCTGCAAACTTTGAAAGCCTTCCTCGCTGTCCACAACACCTTCAATCTTTGTGTCATCTGCAAATTTACCACTTTATCATCTAGATCATTGAGATATAGATGACAAACAACAATGGCCTCACCACCAATCCCTGAGGCACACCACTAGTTACACACCACCAGTCTGAGAAACAATCATCTAACTCTGGTTTCTGCCATCCCACCAATGTCAATCCAGTTGACTACCTCTCCATGAATGTCTGAACCTTTCTGACTAACCTCCCATGTGGGACCTTGTCAAAGGCCTTACTAAAGTCTATGTAGACAACATCCACTCACAAAGCCATATTGACTATTCCTAATCAGTCTCTGGCTACCCAAATATTTGTATACCCGAACCCCAAGTACACCTTCCAATAACCTACCTACTACTGACATCAGGTTCACCGGCCTGTAATTTCCAGGGTTACTCTTAGAGCCTTTTTTTAAAGCTATGTAACACCTGATCTACCATCCAATCCTTCACTACAACACCTGCGGCTAAGGACATTTTAAATATTTCTGCCAGAGCCCCTGCAATTTCTACAGCATCTTCACTCAAGGTCCGAGGGAATATCTTGTCATGCCCTGGGGATTTATCCACCCTTATTTACTTTAAGACAGCAAGCACCTCCCCTTCTTTAATTTATACAGGTCCCATGACCTCACTGCTTATTTTCCTCACTTTCCTCAACTCTGTGCCAGTTTCCTGAATAAATACTGATGCAAAAACCCCATTTAAGATCTCCCCATTTCTTCTGGGTCCATACATAGCTGACCACTCTGACCACTTTAAGGGGATCAATTTGTCTTTTACTATCCTTTATTCTTATTATACTTGGAGAAACCCTTACACATTGTTTGCCTTCCTGATTTTGTTCTTGAGGTTTTTCTTACATTTTTTATATTCCTCAAGTACCTCATTTGTTCCATGTGCCTATATCTGCTCTACACCTCTCTCTTCTTCTGATCTAGATCCTCAATGTTCCTTGAAAGTTCCCTATATCTTCTAATCTTGCCTTTGATCCTGACAGGAACATACAAACTCTGTATTCTTAAAATTTCACCTTTGAAGGTCTCTCACTTACTTCGCACATCCTTTCCAGAAAACAACTCCTAACCTACGCTTTCTAGATCCTTTCTCATTTCCTCAAAATTGGCCTCTCTCCAACTGAGAATCTCAACCCGAGGCCCAGACCTATCTTTCTCCAGAATTAACTTGAAATTAATGGCATTGTTATCACCAACACATACTTCTGTCACCTGTACATGGTTCTAGTCATCACACCAAGGAAGGGTGAGATAGCAGCAGGTAATGGGAGGAATTTTTAAAATCTGGATGTTGAGGGGAGGGGATGGGATAGAGGAACCTGGGGTCCAAATCCATATATCTCTCAAGGTCGCTGCATAGGCTGATAGGATAGTTAAGAAGGCCAATGGGATGCTGGGCTTCATTAACAGGAGAAATGAATTCAGAGTAGAGAGGTCATGTTGCAACTCTATAAATCTCAGGTGAGACTATCGAAGTGTATTGTGTTCAGTTCTGGTCACCTCATTATAGGAAGGATCTGAAAGTTATGGAGAGGATGCAGAGGAGATTTACTAGGATGTTGCCTGGATTGGAAAATGAGGCAATGTTAGCAGAGCTTAGAACTTTTCTCCTTGGAGTGTAGAAGGATGAGAGTTGTCTTAATAGAGGTTTACAAGATTCTGAAAGGCACAGACAAGCCAGTGCCTTTTTCCCAGGGCAGGGAGAAACATTTTGAGAAGACATACGGTTTTTTCTTAGAGAGTTATAGGAGCCTGGAATGCATTGCCAGGAGTGGTGGTAGAGGCTAAAATATTAGGGGAATGCAAGAGGCTCTTAGACAGGCACATGGATGAAAGAAAAATAGAGGGTTAAGAAGGCTTTTGTTTTTTTTGGTTGGAATATAGAGGTAAGCACAACATTATTGGCTGAAGGGTCTGTACTATGCTGAAATCTTCTATGTTTTTTATAAGATTATCAGGAAAAGGGGAGGTTTATCCAGAGGGCATTAAAGTTATTACAGGCTTTTATAGCAGGCAGCAAGGTTAGCACAATGCTCTTCCTGCGCCAGTGAACAGGGTTCGAATCCGCCACTGCCTGAAAGGAGTTTGTACGTATGTTCTCCCTGTGTCTTCACGGGCTTCCTCTGGGTGCTCCGGTTTCAATATTATTTTATTGTTATGTAATATCACAGAAAATGTGATATATAACCATATAACAATATAACCATTTACGGAGCGGAAACAGGCCATGTTGGCCTTTCGAGTCCGCACCGGTTCACTGATTTTGTGCGCCCTCTTCAGGCATTGG
Source organism: Narcine bancroftii (assembly GCF_036971445.1). Lineage (NCBI taxonomy): Eukaryota > Metazoa > Chordata > Chondrichthyes > Torpediniformes > Narcinidae > Narcine > Narcine bancroftii. The sequence goes on from NC_091473.1 coordinate 195,842,091, forward strand.
TGATTTTAAGTGTAGTGTATCTTTATTACACAAAATTTCCTTTAGCTCACCAAAAGACAGACTGGAACAACAGAACATTACACACACTCTTCTAGTCTGTGCCAAACTGTTTCTGCTTAGTCCCACTGACCTGCACCCATCCATGAACCTGTCCAAATTCTTCTTAAATGTTAAATTTGAGCCCGCATCCACCACTTCACCTGGCAGCTTGTTCCACACTCCCACCGCTCTGTACGAAGAAGTCCCCCCCACCGAAACCTTTCATCCTTTCCCCTCAGTGGAAATACCCTACCTACATTTACTCTGTCTGCCCCCCTCATAATTTTAAATACCTCGATCAAACCCCCTCCCCCCCCGCTCCAGGGAATAAAGTCCTGACCTGTTTAACCTTGCCCTCAAAATACTCAACCCTTCAAAATGTACTGGGGTTGTGGGTTAATGGGTCATTTGGGCAGCAATGAGTCTGTGTTTCAATTTAACATTGAAAGAGAGGTTGATTTCCTTTGGAAGGTCAGTAACCAAGGGGCACAGGGCCAATTGGGGAAAGGTTTAGGAATCCCTTCCCAACATAAGGTCGGCAGCGGTCTTGGGACTCCCCACCCCACATCATTTGGAGGCAGAAACATGTTGAACAAGTCCGCAAGACCTTCATCTGGCTTGGAGGGAAGGGGCTAGCATAACACGATGGGAAGATCGGCCTCGAACTCCCGTCACTTACCAGACAGGCAGAGAGCCAAACAAGACAAGACATGAACATTTTTGTGGGGCTCTTTTCATTTTTAAGGAGCCCGGGGTTGCAGATCGGTTTCGGGCTTGGAGCCGGGGGTCGGCCTTTCAAGCCCGCCCCATGGCTGCAGTCCGTTGCCTCGGAGAGTTTGGATAGCGGAGCGAGGGAGACGCTGGGAGATGTAGTCCGATATCGCACTCGTGACGTCATTGCGCCTACAACTCCCAACATGCATCGGACTCCAGTTCCCAGAGTGGCAACTGCAAAGTGTGGGGCTATTAAAACTGCTTCAAATGCAACGAGCAGAAAGGGATAAAGGAATCACCTTTTAATGAAAAATATATTTATTGGGACTTTTACACTCCTATCAGTCAACACCTAGCTGCGATTTAATCATTAAATTGCATGTGCAAAATGTATTTTTCCATCAATCATTTTCCAGCCTGTTTTATTATCCTTAATCTCTTAGTTGGTTTCCTTTGCCACCATCTCCATCTTGTGGGGAATCTTGAAGCTGGGCACATCACCATAGACTCAAATTTTTGCAGGTGTATAGTGGAGATCATTCTGGCTGGTTGCATCACTGGTCTGGAGGTGCCAATACACAGGACAGGGAAAGGTATAGTTATCAGTCTTCAGTCCATCGAGGACATCTACAAGAAGTTGTGTCTCAAGAATGCAGCTTCTCTTACAAACCCACACCACTCAGGCCATGCCCTCTTCCCACTGCTACCGGCAATACTGGAGGGTGAAGGATGATACCAGTGACACGAGGACAGCTTCCCTACTGCCATCAGATTTCTGAATGGACAAATGAATCAAAGACACCACTTCATTTTTTCACTGATTCATTTATTTTTAATTGCAAATTTTAGAGCAATATTTGCACAGTAAGGGTGCCACAAAACAACAAGTTTCATGACAATAGATTGAAGTTGCTCAGACAGAACTTCAAAGGTGGTGAATCTTCTCCCTGGAGGAGTGTGGAACCTTGATCGTTTATTTAAAGAGGAAATGGATCCATTGTTGAAAGATCAGGGAATTGACAGCCGAAGGGAACTGGACACACGAGTCAGCAAACCATATTAAACAGCAGGCGGCCATTCATGCTCTTGCATTCATACAGCATGGAGACAGGATTTTTGGCCCTTCACATCAGTCACCCATCCTCACTAATTTAACCTTTTCTCTCACCTCCCCATCAACTCCTTCCCTTCAATTCTCCGGTCATCCACCAACAGTAGACACCTTCTAAAAATCTGAGCAGGCTTGGAGGGATTCAGGGGAAATGCAACAAGCCAAGGTAGACAAAGGTGGCATCCTCAAGGATCCCCACCACCCAGGACATGCCCTCTTCATTCTGCTACCATCAGGTAAAAGGTACAGGAGCCTGAACACCCAGAGGCACAAGGACAATTTCTTCCCCCTCTGCCATCAGATTCCTGAATGATTTACTGAACCAGACACTGCCTCACCATGACTTTTTCTTGCACTATTTTTGATTTATTTTGTAAGGCTGTTTATATAAATGTTTGTACTGTGATATGTTCATGAAATAAATTCTGGTCTACCAATCCCCATGCAGGTGCTCCTCAACTTATGATGGGGCGGCATTCTGATGATTTTTACACTTACGATAGGGATAAGTTGAAAAATAGAGAACTGCACCTACTAAACATTATAACCTAGCCTATCTTAAATGTGTTCAGAACACTTACGTAGCCTACAGCTGGGCAAATTTATCTAAAGGAAAGCTTATTTTATAGTTGAATATCTTTTATTCTACACTGAAAAAATTTTTGAATCATAAAATATAGCGATAACGGCCATCTTAATTTTGAAAAATCTTAAGTTGAACCAACACAAGTAGAGGAACTGTACACTGGGGGTTTTACTGTAACCAGTTTATGAAAACTAAGCCCCTTCCCAGACCTCTAACAGATTTGTTTATTTGGGAGAGATTTTTTTTTGGAGTTTTCAGTCAAATTTATAACTTTGCTTTATATATTACACAAGTAATATTCGTCTTAGCTCTGTCCCCACAGGCCATCTGTTACCAATCCACAGAGCATGCGCTGAAAAGCACCAATTTTGATAATGCCAAATGTCACTCACAGCTGCCTCCTGGGTCTAAAAGCAGGTTGATGGTGCCTGAATGGGACACGAAGCACACAAATCAAGTGCTTTTTACAATAAATACATACCTTCTCATTCGCCCCATCACTAAACACACCAGTAATGCAAGCCACAAATCCAAAAAGCAGGCAGGGTATTTGAAAGAATTTTCTCTTCCTTTGGAAGGACATTAATAAGTTAGAAGGAGGGCAGAGGAGATTCACCAGGATGTTGACAGGGCTTGGGTTATTGGGAAAGGTTGGATAGACTCCCGAGAGCAAAAGAGGCAGAGGGGTGACTTTGTAGGTTTATGAAATCATGAGGGGAGGCATGGATAAATTTTTTTTAAAAAAATTTCATTTTCAGCCATTCTTTTCCCAGGTTGAATGATTAGAGAACTAGAGGGCTAAGGTGAGATGGGAAAGGTTTAAGAGTGACTTGAGGGGTAATTTTCCACCCCAAGGGTGGTCTGTACCTGGAGGATCTGCCAGAGGAAAACTGTGGAAGTGAGGACAATGACAACTTTCAAAAGCCATTTGAACATGGATAGGAAGGGCTTAGAAAACAATTGAAAGAGGGCAGAGGAGATTTGCGAGGATGTTGCTGGAACTTGAGGAACTGAGTTGCAGGGAAAAGTTAAACAGGATTTTATTCCCTGGAGTGTAGAAGAATGAGAGAAGATTTGAGATAGAGGTATACAAAATTATGAGGGTATACACAGAGTAAATCTAGATAGACCTTTTTCATTGAGGGCAGGGAAATATAAACAAGAGGATATGGGTTAAGGGTGAAAGGGGAGGTTTTGGGGGAACTTCTAAATGCAGAGTGGTTAGTGGGAGTGCCAGCTGAAGTGGTGAATGTGGGCTCAACTTTAACATTGAAGAAAAATTGGGAAAGGTACGTGGATGGGTATGGACTGGGTGCCGGTCAGTGGGACCAGGCAGAATAAATAGTTTGGCACACACTTCAAGTGCCTATTTTTCTGTGTTGTACATTCTATGGTAAGGATATGAACCAAATGCAGGCAAACAGGACTAGCTCAGAATGCTAATTTGGAAGGCATCGATAAGTTGGGCAGAAGGGCCTGTTCTGTATGACCCTGAAACTCGTTACCAAAGGGAGTAGCTGAAGCACATCGTTCCCTTGCCCGGATAGATTCAAACGCTTGAGTGGAGTACAAATGGCAGCACAGACCAATGCTCTCTTCACCTCCGCCCCATTGCGCCGACTTGTGTTTTAGGAGCTTCAGTTTGATTCTGTAGCAGCCAAGGCCTCGCCACTCCTTCATTGCGACACAGGAGGCGAGAAGCTTTACTGAAACATTTGGAACTTTATTTTGTGCAACTTTCAATTTATATATAAACAAAAGACAGCGGTAAGTTTACAGCACAAAACTAACCCAGAGCTGTTCCCAGGAGGCTCTATTTTCACGGTTAAAATTACAACCCTCTCCTCTCCAGAAAAATTCAAAAACAGGGGTAGGAAGGAAAGTTAGCCGGTCACATTTACTTTGGGGGTGGGGGGGTGGGGAGATAGGGACAGGGCGAGAGAATTATAAACCTAGAGCAAAAGCTGCATGAGAACTCAGGTGAAGAAGCCTACTTCACAAAGGGAACACTTGTCCCTGTGAAGAAGTGGGGAAAAGACACACGCAAAATGTGTGTCCTGGGAATATCCCTGGAACAAACATTCACAGACCAGGCAGAGTAACTGCCTGGGTTGAGATATATATATTTATATGCTGAAGCAAATACTTCAAATTCATTATTCCAAATTCAAAAAATTCTACATGGCTTCATCCAAATACAGTATATCCTAAAACCAAAAATAATTAAAAAAACCTATTCTTCCAAAAACAATTTAAACACAAGAGGAGCAGGGAGATTTTTCCTCTTCTCTTTAAAAAGGCAACCAGACTATTTACAAAGTGTCCTTTTAAAAAAAAACGGAGTGTCATTGATTGAGCACTGTTAGAATTTAAATTTAGACGTAAACAGACATGCATACAGCACAGTTCCAGGCCTTTTCGGCCCATGAGCCCGTGCCACCCAATTAACCTACAATCCCTGGTACATTTTGAAAGGTGGGAGGAAACGGGAGCACCCGGAGATGTGGGGAGAATGTACAAACTCCTGATAGACAACGGCAGATTCGAACCCCAGTCTCTGGCGCTGTAGCAGCTTTGCCCTTATGGGAGGGAGAGTGTTTAAAGTTCCAATGTAGGACAAACAAGGGGAAGCAGCATAGAAGGATGCTTCACTCTGAGGAACTGGGTCAAGGAAATGGTTGAGGAGGGCACTCGGCATTGACAGGAGGGGGAGTATACTTTAAGCAGCTCGGTTACAAATGCTAACCAGTCTGTCTGTCTTGGCAAATGAGGGAGGGGAACAAAACTCAAAAGCCTCAGCACAAAGTATTAGTGCATCAAAACTGCACAATTCTTTTGCCAGGCAAGAAAGATAATTCGCTGACTTTGATTCGCAGGAAAACCCTCGATCTCACCAGCAGGAAAATAAACCCGAACAGTGCTCAGTCTTTTCATTTTATTTTATGGACAGCTAAAAAACCAAAGCCCCACAGGATCTACAAGTACAAAACCCACCCCTACACTTGAATAAACTGTCTGCATCTCTAGGAGGGTCCTCAAACAACAGGTTAAAAAGGAAATTTTCAATAGGAGTTGAAGGAAGTCAGGAGCAATCTATGAGGGCAGCACACATGAAAGGGTGCAGCCAGCCGCACCTTGCAATGTCCTAAACCAGAAGTCTGAGATCTAATGAAGTGAAGGTCTGCAGTCACTGTGATTGTAGTAAAAACAAACATGTTGGAGGAGCCCAGCAGGTCATGCAGTGCCTATGGGAGGTAAAGATCACTTTGAAGGGCTCAGGCCTGAGATGTTGGGAAAACATCTTTCTCTCCAGAGTGACCATCCTCCTCCTCCTCTCCTCCCCCTCCTCCTCCAGTTCTTCTTTGACCCTTCCTGGAAGATTGGTCAGGGTATTCCTAGATATAATGCAATTTGACGGTTGCAAAAAAAAATTCACACCAAGAACACAGAGTTCGAAGCCATTTGCCAGCTGTTACTGAACTATCTGACCTCAACCAAGGACTGCGACACACAGCCATCTATTCCCCTCTCCCCCAATGGGGAAACTACTCAGGAAAACTTCCAGGGATGCGGGCTCAATTTTGACATTTAAGAAAAATTTGGATCGACACATGGGTGGGAGGGGCATGGCCCAAGTCTAGGGACTAAAATAACAGTTCGACATGGCAATGGGCTGTGCTGTGCACTTTTCTATAGATTCAGTTTCTGGTCCGGTGGGGTGGGAACAGTGAAGACATTCACCAGCAGAAAAAATATTGGGAAATTCATCTTGAACTGAGACTCTCAATGGCTTGATCTTAATCAGAATGAACAGCAAACCCGATTGGTTAAAAAAAAACTACAAAAGGAAAAGGTTTATTGAAAATGAGATGCTCAGATGGGGAAAAAGGAAATGTTTTTGAAATTATTAATGTGTTTGGATTTTCTTTCCAGTAAACCATCAATATTTATAATCAGAGATTTACCAGTGTGAGAATTATAATCTGCCATGTGCTGCAATACCTTCTCTGATGGGAAAGTGTAACTACAGGAAAGGTTTACCTAACAAATACAGACCATGAATTGTTCAGGTAATTAAGCAATTAGATGGAGTTTTAAAACATGCACCAAGATCCAATTTGGTTCTGAAGCTCAGCTCCCATACATAGATCAACTAGATCGGTTGTTTTCAAACGTTTTCTTTCCACTCACTTCCCAGTTACATCATGGATGCTCTGTGATTAGTAAGGAATTACTTAAGGTGGGAAGTGAATGGAAAGAAAAAGTTTGAAACCCATTATTTTAATGGTACCTCATTGACTCGTTATATGCAGAGTTTCATAACTCCAAAGGAAATGGGCCAATATTAATTTTTCTCAAGCAAAATTTTCAGTAATAATTGGGTCTTGAGCAGTGGTTCTCAACTATCTCCCCCCCACCCCCCCACGTATCCTTACTAATCACAGAGCACCTATGGCATTGGGATTACTTAAGGTGGTATGTGAGTGGGAAGAAAGTTTGAAAACCACTGAACTAGATGTTTAGAAATTTGCCTGCACCGATTTTAAATTTAGACATACAGCACAGAAACAGGCCCTTCTGGCCCATGAGTCTGTGCCACCCAATTAACCTACAACTCCCATACGTTTCTTAACGGTGAGAGGAGACCGATGAAATCCATGCAAACATTGAGAGAAGGTATAAACACCTTACAGACAGTGCCATTTCCGAACCCCAGCTGCTGGTGCTATAACAGTGCCGCACTAACTGCTACTCTAACCGCACTGCATCCGCTGTGTGCAGCTCGTTTGAGTTATTAATTCCATGCACAAACTCCACAGAAAGGCAATGCAAAAAAAAAAAACAACACACAACACAAATGAATCCAGGACATTGCGAGTAAAACTGGAATGGTTTTAAAAAGTACAACAAAATAATTCCTTTTCCCCTCCACTCAGGTTCCTCCTCCCTCCCTCCCTCGCCTTCAACTCCAATTGTGACAGTTACCATTCTAAACCAGAGCAGTATGTTACGAAGTTGTATTGCGGCAAGACAGGAGTTTGGTCCACACGCGGGGAGGTGGGTGGGGTGGTGGTGGGGGGGGGGAGGGGGGAAAGCTACTCATCATCCTCGCCCTCTTCGTCGGCCTCTCGTTTCCGTTTCTGTCCCTGAGCAGCTGGGTCTTTCGTAGAAAGGAGACAAAAGGAACCACAAGATCAGGTCCGCAGGCAAGAAGAGAGTTGCTTCAACAAGTTAGATTTTGCTTCCTGAAGGGAATGCAGTATCGGGCAGTTCGGAGTTAGCATGTAGAACATTACAGTATAGAGCAGACCTTTCGTCCCACAATGTTGTGCTGAGCATATACCCACTCAACAATCTAAACCTACTTTACCTCACACCCATAATCCTTTCTTCCTTCATCCTTGTGCCAGATTTAAAAAAAAATGCCCCCAATGTACCAGCCCCCATCACCAACCGAGGCTTTGAATAGATATTCTGTGTCAGTCTTCACGGTGGAAGACATCCAGTATTCCAAAGAGTGGTGATAGGGATGCCAAGGGAGGTGAAAGCCTCAATTAAATAATTGTTGCAAAAAAGATAGTGATGAGCAAACTAATGGGACTGAAGGTGGACAAATCCCCTGGTCCTGATGGGATGCATCCAGGGTACAGAGGGAAATGGCAGGAGTTATAGCTGATGTGTTGGTCGTTATTTACCAAAATTCTCTAGGTTCTGGGCAGGTCCCGGCAGACTAGAAGACAGCAAATGTCATGCCACTTTTAAAAAAGGGATGTAGGTAACCATCAGCCAGTTAGCTTAATGTCTGTTGTCAGGAAAGTGCTTGAAACTGTAATAAAGGATGAAATAGCAAACCATTTAAAACGTAGGGGTTCCATCAGGCAGATGCAGCATGGATTCAGGAAGGGCAGTATTGTTTGACAAACTTGCTGGAGTTCTTTGAGGATATAATAGGTGTGATAGATAGAAGGGGAAACAGGCTGATGTTATATATTTGGATTTCCAGAATGCATTTGATAAGGTGCTGCACAAGAGACTTGTCAATAAGGTACCAATGAACGGAGTCAGAGGAAGTACGTTGGCATGGGTTGAGGATTAGTTAACTGACAGAAGGCAGAGAGTCAGGATAAATGGGTGTTTTTCTGATTGGCAGAGTGGTAAGTGGGGTGCTGCAGAGGTCGGTGCTGGGCCCATAGCTGTTCACCATTTACATTGAGGAGTTGGAAAAGGGACAGAGTGTAGTGTAGCAAGTTTGCGGATGATACTAAATTGAGTGGAAAAGCAAATTGTACAGAGGATATGGAGAGGCTGCAGAAGAATATAGTCAAGTTAATTGAGTGGGCATAGGTCTGGCAGATGGAGTATGTTAGTAAAAGCAAGGTCATCTACTTTGGTAGAAAAAATAGAAGAGCAAATTATTATTTAAATGGAAAAAGACTGCAGCATGCTGCAGTGCGGAAGGACTTGGGAGTGCTTGTGCACAAATCGCAAAAAGTTGGGTTGCAGGTTCAACAGGTTATTAAGAAGACAAACGGAATGTTGGCCTTCATCGCTAGAAGGAATTTAATTTAAGAGCAGGGAGGTCATGCTGCAACTATACAAGGTAATAGTGAGGCCGCACCTGAAGTACTGTGTGCAGTTCTGGTCTCTATACTTGAGGAAAGATATACTGGCCTTGGAGGCAGTCCAGGAGTTTCACCAGATTGATCCCAGAGATGAGGGGGTTGACCTACAAGGAGAGACTAATCGCATGGGATTATACTCACTTGAATTCAGAAGATTGAGAGATCTTATAGAAACATAAAATTATGAAAGGGTCAGGAAAAAAGTTTTCACCAGTAGGTGAGACCAGAACTTGAGGACACAGCCTCAAGATTCAGGAGTGTAATTTAAGATCGAGACCTGTTGAACCTGCAACCCAACTTTTCCCCCCAGAGTGTAGTGAATCTGTGGAATTATCTGCCCAGGGAAGCAGGTGAGGCTACTTTATTAAACTTACTAAGGTTCAGTTAGATAAGATTTTTTACATAAAAAAGGAAGGGATATGGGGAAAAAGCAAGTAGGCGGAGTTGAGTCAATGATCATATCAGCCAAGATCTTATTAAATGGTGGAGCAGGCTCAATGGCCCGATTCCTAGACCTATTTCTGATGTAATGCATTTGGCCACCCAGTACTCTCCACGTGAATAAAAATTTAGCCCTGACATCTCCCCAAAACTTTCCTACCCTCACCTTACGCTACTGACACTCGGAAAAAAAAGACATGCATAGAAATCCTCAAGGATGCGCAGATGTTGGAATCTGCAGCAATCTGCTGGTGGAGCCCGGTGAATCAAATAGCATCAATGGGAGATAAAAAGAAGAATGGTCAAAGCCCTTCATCAATACTTGAAAGGTCCACTGGCATTTATCCAACTTGCCCTGGCAAGCAGTGAATTGCAAACCCAAACTCTCAGCAGTGAGGTTTCAGAAGCCACCAGCAGGTTAAGGTGGTCACATACGAGACTGGGGGCTCCACTCGCCTCCAACCTCCCCATAGCACCGTGAGGGAGAAACTCTCAAGACAGACAGTAGGCAGCTTGTGTTCTAATTGCAGTGATCTTTGCGGGTAATGAGCACAGCTTCAAAAGACTAGGGATATTTGAGACAAGAAGGGGATATAACCATGATTACAGCACAGCCTGCTCAACCTTTCCCTGACCTAGGCAACATTCTTGTACCCTCTCTATTTTGTTGATATTCTTCCTATAATTTGGCAACCAAAACTGCACACAATATTCCAAATTTGGCCTTACGAAACTTCAACATGATATCCCAATTCCTGTACTAAATACTCAGGTTTACAAAGGCCAACATACCAAAAGCTTTCTCCACCACCCTATCTACACATGGCTCCACTTTTAGGGAACTATGTACCAAAACCCCTTTGTTCTACTGCATTCCTCAATTATCCATCATTTAATGTGAATGACATTTGCTGATTATTCCGACCAAAACGTAGCACCTCACACTTAAACACCATCTGCCATCTTTCTGCCCACTCATCTAACTGGCCTATATCCCACTGCAAGCTTTGAAAACATTCCTCACTGTCCACAACACCACCAATCTTTGTATCATCTGCATACTTACTAATCCAATTTACCACTCCATCATCCAGATCATTAATATATATGACAAACAACAATGGACCCAATACCGATCCCTGAGGCACTCTGCTAGACATCAGCCTCCAATTTTCCACCACTACTCTCTGGCTTCTCCCATCCAACCATTGTTCAATCCATTTCACTACTTCAACATTAATACCTAATGATTGAACCTTCCCACTAACCTCATGTGGAATCTTGTCAAAGGCCTTACTAAAACCCATATGGACAACATCCACAGCCTTCCCTTCGTCAACCTTCTTAGTAAACTCTTCGAAAAATTCTGTAAGATTTGTTTAACATGATCTACCATGCACAAATCCATGTTGACTACTCCTAATCAGTCCCTGTCTATCCAAATGATTGCATGTTCACCTCTAAGAACATTTTCAATTAATTTCCCTACCACTGATGTCAGACTCACAGGCCTCAAAAACTTGAGCTACCCTCCAATCCTCCGGCACCTCCCCCATGGCTAATGACATTTTAAATATTTCTGTTTGTGCCCCCACTATTTCTACACTAACCTCCCTCAGGGTCCTAGGGAATATCTGGTCATGATCCAGAGATTTATCCACCTTGGAATCTCTTTAAAATAGCCAGTACTACCTTCTCATTAATCTGTATATTTTCCATGACCTCACAACCAGATTTCCCCACTTCAACTGACTCAATATTCCTTCCTTTTGTGAATACTGAAAAAAAGTCATTTAAAATTTCCCCCATCTCTTTGACTCCTCACACAGCCTACCCCTCTCTCTGATCCTCAAGGGGCCAAATTTTATCCCTCACTATTCTTTTACCTTTAATGTACCTGTAGAAGCTCTTTGGATTTTTTTTTATTTTTTACCTTGCCTGCCAATGCAGCCTCATATCTCCTTTAGCCTTTCTAACTTCTTTAAGCTATTTTTGCACACTTCATATTCCTCAAACACTTCATTTACTCCCTGCTGTCTAGACCTGTTGCACACATCCCTCTTTCTCCGAACCAAATTCCCAATATCCCTTGAAAACCAAGGCTCCCTATATTTTCTAACCTTCCCTTTAATCCTCCCGGGACATCCCGACTCTGCGCTCTCAAGAATTCCCCGAAAATAAATGATCCCAATCCACATCTTCTAAATCCTTTCCCATCTCCTCGAAATTTGCCTTGTTCCAATCAAAAATCTCAACCTTAGGCCCAGCCCTATCCTTCTCCATTATTAGCCTAAAACTAATATTATGATCACTCAACCCAAAGTGCTCCCCAACACAACCTCTGACACTTGACCCATTTCATTCCCTAATAGGAGATCCAATACTGCCCAATCTCTAGTCAGTTCTTCTATGTATTGATTTTGAAAACTTTCCTGAACACATTTGACAACCCATCCAGCCCTTTTACAGTATGGGCATCCCAGACAACGCTTGTAAAGTTAAAATCTCCTACAATCACCACCCTATGTTTACTACACATATATGCTATCTCCTTACAAATTTTCTAACCCAATTCCCTCTGCCCGGGGTGGAGGGGGTCTATAATACACCCCCATCAGTGTTTTCATGTCTTTCCTATTCCACCCAAATAGCCTGACTGGACGAGCCCTGCAATCTATCCTGCCTTAGCACTACTGTAACAAGTAATGCAACTCCTCCACCTTAAAACAAGTTTCTCCTAAACTTTCCATCCCTTACCTTAGACAGATCTCCTCTGGTTCACGGGGAAAAAAAGTTGTGTATATATAAAAAAAAACACAGGAGTCTGTGCAGTTACAGATCTGGAGGTGACTCCACGGATACTCAGCGACTCTGAAGAGTCTCTCTCTTGCTTCTCCTCCTTTTGTACTGTAAGGGGCACCAGGCGACACTAATGGTGACTCTTTGCCTTATGACAGGTAAAGGCAATTTTGTGTACTATTACATGATCATAAAGGAATCTTGAATCTTCAGATCAGATTACACTACATGGTCATGTAGTGAAAGAGAAATATTTATTACATGAAGTCACCTTTTCAAAAATTTGCCACGACCATTGCCAAGTACCCCTTACAGTCAGCGAAAGAGCAAAAGGGATTCATTCCCCTCAGAGACTCTTATCTTGCGCACCCTCATGGCTGCAGCAAATAAAAATATTGGTGCCAGTCAAAACAGTCAGACCCAGAGTCACTATAATTGTTTGATTGAAGAACACAATATTTACCTTGATCACCTGTCTCTCCCTCATCTCCTTCATGAACATAATCATCATCATCTTCATCATCCTGGGAACAAAAAAGTCGGGTTTTTAAAAAACAATCTCAGATATTCCAAAGTACAGCAGAATCCCTGTTATCCAATATTAAAGTAACTGGCAGCCTCAAGCAACCGGCAAAAGTAAAAATCCTAGAAAATAAATGGGAAAAAAGGAGTTTAAAATTAGCGCACTTCGCTGTTAGTTCTCCATTCAGGCAACTCGGAGTTTCAAGCAACCAGAAAATTCACTTATCTGGCATCTATCAATCCCCGTTGGTTTTGCTGTACTTGGCATTATACTGTAGCTGCCAATTTGGACAGCAGTAACAACTAGTTTTTGTACTGCTGATCAAGGGACACTTATTTGCCAATGAGTCTGTGCAACTGCAGGAGGTGAATCCAAAGATACTCTGCAACTCTGAAGGGACTCCCTTTTGCTTTTCTTTCTCTTACTGAAAGGGTCACCTGGATAGATTCTGTCTTATGTCAGCCAGAAGGCAATTTTGTGTAACATTACGTGATCTGTACTATTACATATCAATAAAGGAATCTTAAAAGATATTCCAGGACTGTTGTTCTTCTTCAATCAATGGCATGGCATGCAGATCAACAAGAAAGTCTGCAGACACCGATTGTAATTAATACCCAAAAGTGCTGAATATACTCAGTAGGTCATGCAACATTCATAGGAAGTAGATATATAACCAACATTTGGGGCTTGAATAAAAAGGTGGAAATGGGCAGTGGGGAGGAGGAATGAAAGAGCAGGGCAGGAGCACAGGCCAACTGGTGGATATGGATGGGAGGGTAGAAGAGAAAAAAGCCGAGGTGATAGGGGATGGGGGGGGGGGGGGAAGACAGGTATTTGATTAGTCAGTGCATCAAGGGTTACGGGCAGAAGAGTGGGCAACGGGGCTGAGTGATCAGGATTAAATATCAGAGCAGACCTGATGGGTTGATTGGCCTACTTCTGCTCTTGTACCTTGTGACAGTAGTTCTTTGAATGGAGAGGGAAGGGAAAGGGGGTGAAGCTGAAGGAAACAGAAGGATAGTGAGACTCAGGGGAGGGAGGCAACAGAAACTGGCAAGTTTGGAGAATGCCCAGACATTTTTCCTCCAATTTGAAGGTAGCCTGTTTGATAAGTTAATCAGCTTCTATAGGACATAGCAGCACAGGCCTTCGATGTTGTGCTGACCTATATATAACTACCAAAAAAAAACCGAAGCCCTTCCTACTTCATAATCCTCTATTTTACTTTTGTTGCAAATTGTCCCTTGATTGTATGGGTGAGAAGTAGAATCTAGAGCAGGCTTTGGGAACGTGGGAAAAATAAAAATCAGATGGGGAAGGAGGATAGCTCTCTGAATAGAGGGAAAGGGATAGTGAGGAGGAGGAAAGAGCCACGAGAGCGACCCCGGCAGCGAGTCTGAGGGAGACCAAGAACCAAGTTTTATGTATTGCATTGACAGTATGGCTTGGATTGTGTGCTCAAGACTCCAGAGTGAACATTTAACCAACGATCATGACATTCCTGAGGTCCTACTGCAGTCTTTGGACCTGGTTCTAATTCCGGACTCCCTGACGAGTGGAAATAGCTGCCTGTGTTATTCATGCTGTCAGTCCTCCTTAAGAGGTCATGTTAATGAAACTTTTAATCTACTAAAGTATAGCAAACACCATTCAAGTTTTGAGTGGAATTTAACCTGTGGAGACTAGGTATCATTCTCAAAGTGAAACTTAAAGGGCTGCAAACACTGTGATTGTTGTTTTTAAAAAAAACCCACACAGAAATGCCAGAGGAACTCAGCTGGTCTTGCAGTGTCCATAGAAGGTAAAGATATCACCAATGTTTCAGGCCTGAGTTCTTCAAAGCAAAAAGAACCACCTTGAAGAAGGGTTCAGGCCCGAAATGTCAGTTTGCCTCCTATGAAGGCTAGGAGACCTGTCCACAGCCACATGAGCCATGATCTTATTGAGTAGGCTCGATGGGCCATATCAGACTCTTGTGCTACAGAATTTTAATTTAACTTTGAACCACAGAACACTATAGTGCAGTAACAGGACTTGCAGCACATCTAGTCTATGCCAAATTATTATACTGCCTCATTCCATCGACCTGCACCCGGACCATACCCCTCCCATCCATGTGCCTATCCAAATTTTCCTTAAATGTCAAAAACAGACTCCGCATTCTTCAGCAAGTTCCACACTCCTGCCATTGTGTGAAGAAATTCCCCCGATGATCCCTTTAAACAATTTGTCTTTCATCCTTAACCAATGTCCTTCAGTTAACCCAACTTCAGTGGAAAAACGTGGCTTCACAGGCCAGAACAGATACTGTGGGCAGAAGGGCCTGATCCTGTGCTGTAGCATTCTACATAGCTGCAGGTAAAAGGCCTTCACACCATTAGATTTTTTAAAAACATAACCCTTATCTGGCCACAACATTAATGAACTCAATTCTCTGTTGGAAAGTAGACCAACTGGTCTTTTTTGAACTTGACTAGGAGAGTTCCCTAGAAATAGATGTAGGTGATTCAGAGAGGTCCTGCTCCAATTTCTTGTGCTGCCTGTGCCAGAATAGTGGACCCCTCTGCCTCACCACCATGCACTAGAAGCCAACCTGAATTTCTTCTTTTAGGAGATAGGATAATCCGACCTCCTCCACTTCCTCCTGTTCGTCATCCTCTTCTTCCTCATCCTCCTCATCTTCGTCTTCCTCATCTTCGTCATCTTCATCTTCTTCATAGAATCCCCCGGCCGCAGCTGCTCCATCTTCGTCCTCCTCGTCTTCCTCTGCAAAAGAAAGGTCAAGAAACTTTATATAGGGATGTGATGTTGAGGCTTTAAGGCACTGGCAAGATCTCACGGAGTATTGTGAGCAGTTTTGGGCTCTTTGTTGAAGAAAGGATGTGCTGAAGTTAGAGGGTTCAGAGGAGGTTCACAAGGATGATTCTGGGAATGAAAGGGTCATCACATGAGGAGCATTTGACAGCTTGGCCTGTACTCAGAATTTAGGAGAATGAGGTGGAAGGATCTCATTGAAGTTCAGGTGATTCAGTGTATACAAGGCAGAAATTGATAAGATTCCAGATTAACTGTGACATCAAAAGTTTATGGGGTGAAGGCCAGGCAGTGGGGCTGAGTGGGGAAATGGATCAGCTCATGATTAAATGGTGGGGCAGATTCGATGGGCTGAATGAGTAATTTCTGCTCCTCTGTCTTATGAGCCAGTCTCTGGAAGACCAGATTATTGAATGGAATAATCGCCATGGGCACAGAGCAACAGTGTGGAGATAAGAACAGGTAAGTCGACCTGTCTGAGAGCCCAACAGGTAGTTTTATTTTGAGTTGAGGGCGGGCTGATTTGATTGGATAGTTTTTTCCCCCACCCACTGCATCCCAACAACAAAATAAACTGCAGAATATAAAGGACACCAACATATCCTGACCTCCCTTGTCAAGTTTGGTTGTGACAGACTGGAATCAGACAGGAATGGTTGTTAGATATAGTCATGGAGAATCGCATGCTGCACCCATTCAAATTAATCCCATCTTCCCGCTCTTAGCCCATAACATACACCAAGGGTAATTACAAGATCATGAGTGCCAGCACTCAGGGAGACTGAATACATCCAACACACCCACACTCCCACCCCCCCAAAAAAGTGTGTGGACTGTTTTGATGCTTCGGGAGAAACATGAACATTGTTGAGATTCCAGAAAGGGTTTTGGGGGGCGAGGGGGGAAAGGAAAGAAAGAAAATGGAGACATACAAAAAAAATTCATCTCCCTGGGCCAACGATTCAAATTAGGATCGTACAAGCCAGGTGTTTCTCAACCTGGACCTGTGGTCCATGGGTTTCTCATAGGTGGCCTGTGGTAAAGGCAAATGTTACTGATATAAGTTAAACCCTTATTATTTGGAATTCAAGCAACCAACAGCCTCAAGCAAATTAAAAGAAAGTAAAATAAATAAAAAAATTAAAATTAATAAGTAGGTAAAAATATGCAAGTGTAGCGGCCCGCACGGAGGCGCGAACTGGCCTGCAAAATGGCCAACGAAGGCAGCAACCGCGTGGACCTGGGGGTAAAACTGGCCATCATCCCAGGTTACCTCAGCACTGCAGGAGGAAAGGGAACTCTGGCGGGAATGCTGGCCAACCCAAGGTCGGTGCTCCAATGATGTCAGCTACAGGGGCTCATACAAGCAGGGCTGCCGGTTAAATAAAAGTTTTCGATTTTGCCTCCTCATGCGTCTTCCTTCCACACTCAAGGTAGCTTGTATACTACAATGGTGACCCGACAGGTCCAACTAGCAGATGTACCCGAAAATGACAGATCAAGCGGAGCCAGCGACCATCCACGCGGTCTCCCTCAGCCTCTTGACATTCTGGCAGGCAGAGGCCAGTTCCAGTTTCGCTGCATCATTGCCAATGACACCCGCTACTTCTACATCATGAGCATATGGCAGCCTCTGGAGCAAAGCAAATACGTGGCCTTCAAAGAGCCACCAACCCAGATTTTCAGGCTTTCCTGGCACAAGTGCGCCGCCCGATTGCTATACATCTATGGACTGAGGGGGGGGGGGGGGGGGGGGAAGGCTGGGGGGAACAGGGCCCCGTCTGCCCTAATGAATGAGATGCCTGAACAGATTTTCCTGGAGCAGCTGCCTGAGGATAATATGGCTCTCGTTCACAGATGAGGACTTCAGCAACCCTTGGAGGGTCACAGCCCAGCAAACGTGCTCTGGAGTGTGCCGTTGTAGACCACACGAGCAAGCCCTATGAACAGCCTCCAGCAAGATCAAGGCCAGCAGAGAGGCAAATGAACACCCCGGGACAACTATGCTACTTCCACCAGTGATGGGGTGTGGAGGCCCGTCAATGCCACCCACCCTGCGGGTTTTCTGGAAATGCCCTGGCTAACCGTCGTTGATGGCTGCAGTGGTTAGCCCACATCTGGGACTCGCTATTGGGCAGGCACCGAGATAAGCGTCCTACTCCCTGCAGGCCTTGACACCTGCAATGGCAAGCAGGGCCCAGCACTGAGGGCAGCCCCAACAGCTCCCGCTTTCGAGACCTGCACCATCCCCCCTTTGTTTCAGCAACAGCTGCTTTACATGGACCTTCACTCTTGCGGCAGTGGTGCAACTGCTCCTGGGGACCCGCTGCTTGCTGGTCAACCTAAAGGGATGACATTTGGTGCAGGCCAGAACCTTTCAGATTCCGCCTCTGGGGGAAGCCAAGTTACCCACCCCCACACCTGGACTCTATAGCATTCTTGGACAATGAGTTCACCCCATCCTGGCAGAGTTTCCCCTCAATAGTGGTGCCACAGTTCTCCATGGCCGAGTCAAAGCACGGGGTAAGGCACCATATACTAACTGAGAGCCCCCGCTCCATGCCAGGGCATGTTGACTCCCACCCAAGAAACTCAGCCTGGCAAAGGTGTTCAAAAAGATGGAGGAGCTTGGGATTGTGCGATGCTCCGACAATACCTGGGTCTCTCCCCTCCACATGGTGCCTAAATCAGCAGAGGGGTGGAGATCATGTGGAGATTACTGCCACCACAACGAGGCCACAATGCCAGACAGATATCCTGTGCCCCACATCCAAGACTTTGCCATTAACCTGCATGGGGGCACAGTGTTCTCCAAGGTGGATCTCATTCCGAGGTACCACCAAATCCCAGTTCACCCCCAAGACTGCAATCATAACCCCCTTTGGTTTGTTCTAATTCCTCTGCATGGCCTTCAGTCTAAAAACGTGCATGAACTGTCAGTACTCCAAAGTGAAGGTTCACAGCAGTGTGCCTGCACAGACTTGAGCCAGCGCGGTGCAAGTTCAGCCACATGCATATTGACCTAGTGGGGCCGTTACCAGTTTCCCGTGGGGCAAACCATCTCCTGACCATGCTGATTCCACCAGCTGATACCATCACAGAAACCTGTGCCAGGACACTCGTTAACACATGGGTGTTCCAATATGGGGACCTGGAGCACCTCACTTTGGATGGGGGACACAATTCACCTCTGGGCAGCGCTAGCCAACTTTCTTGGGATGCAACTCCACCATATAACTACTCATTATCCCCAGGCCAACTGGTTGAAGTGCTTCCACAGATACCTCAAGGCAGCCTTGATGGCCGGGTTCAAGGATCCCAATTGGGTGGACGTACTGCCTTGGGTCCTGCTGGGAATCTGCACTTGGCAGCAGAGATGGTCTATAGTGTGCCTTTAATCACCCCTGAGGAAATTCCTCGACCCTAATAAGCACCCGAAAGACCTTGAGAGTCTACGGCGGAAGCTGGGGTCCTTGGTCCGCGGCAGCCGCCCCACACACTGCCAGCATCCTGAATGACCCGAGGACTTGTCAGTACATGTTCATGAGGAGGGGCGCACACAGACCACTACTACAACAATCCTATGAGGGGCCCTACAAGGTAATTAGAGACAACAGTTCCACCTTCGTCCTCGACATCAGCACTAAGGAGGTAACCTTTACTGTCGACTGCTTGAAACCAGCATATCTGGACTGCAATGAGCCAGTCTGCACTCCACCCCCCTGTAAGTGTTTTATGAATTAATAAATAAACTTTTGGTGAAGGTGGGAGCAAATATTCAGCTAGTGGAGTGCCATGGACGTGCTTTGCTCATAGCAGCTGCTTGAATAAAGCTGTGTTTGAATAAAATAGCGCTGCCCAGGATGAAGAGCTGGTTGATATCGCTCGCTGTTGAGGGTGACTCTCCTTATCCCTGCTTAGTAAGTGTTGCCCTGATCAGAGGTAAACAGGGATGGGGGTGGGGGTTAATTATCTACAATGTTACTGTTCATCTTACGGGCAGCTCTGTGGAGGGGATGGAACCTGCAGATGCAGTGATGGTTAAATATTTTCAAAGAATGTGACTGGAAAATAAAGTAAATGCCTTAATGTTTATATATTCATGCAAGTGAAATCTGTTCAGTGTAAGTACAGTCTAGTATTTTTGTCTTTTAAACTATTCTTAATACAGGTTTATCAGTTAGGCTTTGTAAGAGCAAGTCTCAAGCAACTGGAAAATACACTTATCTGCATCTACCAATCCCCATAGGTGCCGGATGCCAGGGGCTTTATTGTAGAATAAACAAGCAGCATAATCTCAAAAATCCCCCGCAACGAAAAATGTTGGAGGTCTGGGAAGCTGCTCAAGATCACCAGCACCACCATGGAAATACTTCAGGCGGATGCTGGGTGAAGAGGCAGCTTTTCAATCCCTTGGTCAGCAGCAGAGATGGAGCCAGTAGATTTGCCACCACAGCTCCAGCAGTCAGGACTTTTAAAAAATTTAGACATGTAGCACTGTAACAGGTCCTTCTGGCTCACTCCACCCAAATACCTTAATTAACCTACAAACCCCGTAGGTTTTTGCAGGGTGGGAGGAAACCCATGCAAATATGGGGAGCATGTACAAATTCCTTACAGTCGGTGGCAATTTCGAACCTGGGTCGCTGGCGCTGATATCACCTTGTGCCTATGGTGTTGGCTGTGGAGTTTGCACGTTCTTCTCGAAACTGTATGGGTTTCCTAAGACGTGAAGGTTGAATGCGAGAAATAAGGGCAGGTATCGGCCACCTGGCCCATCGAGTTTGCTCTGTCATTTAATGGCTGATCTGGCCAGGGTCTCGGCTTCATCTACCCATCTGCTCCCAATAACTCCCCACAAACTTGTCCCCAAATCAGTCATTCTCAACCCTTTTTTTGACTATGGCCCCTTCCCTGCGAAGCAGACAGGTTTGGTTGGTTTATTCCGTGCTTCTACTGACCACATTAAAAAAAAAAGAAAAAGATTTTTATTATTTCAGCCTGTGGCACCTCCCCCCTTTAAACGTGCTGTGGTATTTTTTGGGGGGGGCGGGGGGGTGTATGAGCTCCTGAGAGAATGGATATCCTTGAGGCATTCATTAAGGCAACCATTGGGTAGAGATTTCAACAGATTCATTGCAGTCTGAGAGAAGCAGTGGCCCCTCATCTTAAATCTATTTCCCCAAATCTCAAGGCTCTTGACATCTAGTTCTAGCCTTGCCTGCCAGTGGAAAAACCTCCCTGATTCTATCTGATTTACTTCTTCCTACAATTTTATTTGTTTCTATTCAGGGCAGCACTGTTGGTGAAGTGGTTAGCACAATGCTGTTACAGAGGCAGCAATCAGGACTGGGGTTCGAACCCCATGCTGTTTGTAAGGAGTTTGTATGTACTTCCC
The DNA here is from genome assembly GCF_036971445.1 of Narcine bancroftii. Classification (NCBI taxonomy): domain Eukaryota; kingdom Metazoa; phylum Chordata; class Chondrichthyes; order Torpediniformes; family Narcinidae; genus Narcine; species Narcine bancroftii. The sequence continues at coordinate 195,863,142 of NC_091473.1, forward strand.
ATGTCTGTGTGGGTTTGCCCTAGGGACTCTGGTTTCCTTCTACCATTCAAAAAGTACTAGGAGTTGAAGGTTCATTGGCTCTATGTTGGGTGGTAGAAAAACATACCAGGAGTTGAAGGTTCATTGGCTGTATGTTGGGTGGTAGAAACTCGTGGCCTGTTATCATGCTGTAGGTCTAAAGTAAAATTAAAATTTAGAAAATCCTTCCAAACTCCAATGAGTACTTTAGGTTGGTAGGTTAATGGACCACCACTGTGTATGTGAGTGGTGGAATCTTTAAGTGGGGTGTGGAGGAGTGGGCGAGAATGTGGGAAAAATAAAAGGGATTAGTGCAGGTGTCTAGCTGATGGTGGGCTCAGACTCTATATACAAAAAATGGCAGAGCTGCTTTAAATGGTCTGTTGAAGGGGCCGATTTTTAAAAATAAAATCTGCAATCACAGACATCTATGCCCAAGATGGTGGCGCAGTGCTGGGCACAGTACCATCGATGGGTGGCAGACTCCAGAGATGCATAGGACCAGAACAGAGCACCAGAAATGATGCTCCACCCCCTCCCCCAACACTCCTGTTGAGAATGAGAAGCATGGGAGACAACCCCACAGGGAAAATGACCATGGCAGCATACCAGGGAGGGTCTCAGCAGCAAGATCCCACACTAGGCTGTGGGCTGCTGGCAACTTGGGTGAAGGGACCCACATATGCTCTGGGTTGATGGCGATGGCTCATGGGAAACAGGAATCAGAACTAGGATTTGAGAGGTCGCTGAGGGCAAAAAGAGCTCCAAAATACCCTCTGGCACTAAAGGCTTCCTGATCGTATCGGAGATTTTGATCTGGAGCTTGGATTGCTGATGGTTTGAACAGAAGTCCATGCAACTGCAGAGGGTGCGGGAGCACTGGAGGCGAACCCACGGGCACACCGACTCTGAAGGGACTTTCTTGCTTCTCTCTCTATTGTTAGGGGTGCTCATGGCAACTGTTTACCTCACAGCAGTCAAAAATTTAAGTTCATTATGCATTACATTTTTTATGTATTACTTTAAAATAAAAGGAACATTGTTTCCGAGAAGTGCTGCTACCACTCCACCCACCTGCCCCCCAACCTCCAGTCTTAAGAGAAACATACCCTACCTTCATCATCGGACTCTGGAGCCTCCTGATCATCTCGGTCGAAGCCATCCAGATAGGTGATGTGTGGGAGGAGCTTGAAGATGCTTTCTCTGTAGTCACTGGGATTGGAGATGTCACAGTTATACAGATCCAAGCTCTTCAAATGTGTGAGGTTTTTCTGAAAATTTGAAAGGGAGGCATTATTATTTACAACAATCATTGATATTAGAAACAAATTTCTAGTGTAGGATTAAAGGCTTTGGCAGGTCTTGGATAATTCAAAGGCATGGAATCCATGGAACTTTGGCTGCGTGGATTAAAAATTGGCTTGCTATAGAAAGGAGAGAGAGTGCTTTGTAGTAGATAGAAAATATTCTGCCTGGAGGTCAGCGACTAGTGGAGTTCAGCAGGGATCTGTTCTAGGTCCCTCTGCTCTGTGATTTTTATAAATGATGGAGATGAAGAAATCGGAAGGATGGATCAGTAAGTTTGCAGATGATACGATGGTTGGAGGAGTTGTGGATTGTGTTGAAGGTTGTCACAAGATTACAAAAGGATATAGAGTTGCTGAAAAGTGGCAGATGACGTTCATTCCAGGTAAGTGTGATGCATTTTGGAAGATCAAACCAGAAGTCTGACTACAGGGTTAATGGTTGGATACTTAACAATGTGAAGAACAGAAGAACCTTGGGGTCCAAATCCATACACGTCTTAAAGTTCTTGCGCAGGTTGATAGGATAGTTAAGGTGGCCGATGGGATGCTGGGCTTCATTAGTCAGGGGATTGAGTTCAAGAGTGGAGAGGTAATATTGCAGCTCTATACAACTCTGGCAAGACCAGACTTAGAATATTATATCCAATTCTGGTCACATCAAGGATGTGGAAGCTATGGAAAGAGTACAGAGCAGATTTAGCAGAATGTTGCCTAGATTGAAGTCTTATGAGACAAGGTTAACAAGAGTTTGGAGCAAAGGAGGATGAGAAGATACTTAATAGAGGTCTACAAGATTCTGACAGGCATTGATAAGATGGACAACCAGCATCTTTTCCCCAGGGCAGGAGTAGCAAACACCAGAAGACATCTGTACAAAGTGAAAGGGAGACAAATTTCAGGGAGACATCCCTGAAAATTAGAGATTTGTAAGTGTCTGGAATGCCTTGCCAGGGGTGGTGGTTGAGGCTGAAACATTAGGGGCATTTAAGAGACTCTTAGGCAGATTTATGGAAGGAAAATAGTTTAGGAAGGGCTTAGTATTTTATGGTAGGTATATACAAGTCAGCACAACATTGAAGGAGCGAATGGGCTGTACTGTGCTGTAATGTTCTCTGTCTCAAAAGCAGCCTTCAAATGCCATCACAATCTCAATGGTCAGGCACCAGATATGGCACGATTAAGAAACCAGTGGGACTGAGATGAACAAAGGGAACATGATGAAATTAATAAGGCATTTCAGGATTTTTATTCTGATTTATACAAATTTCAATTTCCTAATAATATCATAAATAATGGATGGATTCCTGCAACAATTGAAGATCCTTAAATTTTCTTCTTATGATCAACATTTTCTTGGAAGCACCAATATTAGAAATGGAAATTTTAAAAGCCATTTCCTCTCTTCAATCTGGCAAAGCCCCAGGCCTGGATGGTTGTTTTAAAAAAAATGCTTTGCTAACATACTGACTTACTTGTGTAGGGTGTTTAACGATTCTATATCTATTGAAACTTTACCATAGATATTTTATGAAGCATCAATTTTATTAATTCCTTAAGATAGATAAAGTTTGTTTCCTATAGACCAATATTGTTGTTGAATGTGGATTCCAAAATTCTAAGATTTTGACTTCCAGATTGGAAAATATTCTTCCTCAGATAATTTCTATGGATCAAATAGAAATTGTTATTCACATTTTAATATCTGTATGTTAATGAATATTATTTACAGGGGTTAATATTAACTAAAATTCTGGAATGTATAGTATTGCTAGATGCTGAAAAAAGGCTTTCAATAGAGTGGAATGGAAATATCCTTGAAATTTTGGAAAGATTTAATTTCAGTCCTTCTTTTATTTCATGGATTAATTTGATCTATCATGCTCCTGTTGCTGTAGTAATTGCGAAGAATCCAGAATCCTATTTTTAAAAAAAATCTGCTTCAAGGAACCAGACAGGGTTATTCATCAAGACCTTTATTATTTAACCTACTAGCCTTGGAACCCTTAGCGATAGCACTTCACGACTCCAGTGACATTCTTATAAGGTTTCTTTATACAGAGATGATCTTTTAGTATACATTTCAAATCCTGAGAATTCTATTCCTTCAATGCTGTCTTTGCTTTCCCAATTCAGTATTTTTTCAGGCTATAAATTGAATCTCCACAAGTGTGAACATGTACCTTTTAGAGTGGTTAAAGAACACTTTACATATCTTGGGGTTAAGACCATTTAAAAAATTTTGAAGATTTATACGTTTAATTTTCTCCCTTTGACTGTGTGAAACAAACACTTTCTAGATGGTCTCCATTGGCCATAACTTTAATAGGTTATACAAATGCTCTCAAAATAATTTTACCCAAATTTTTGTATATATTTCAAGCAGTTCCAGTTTTTATTCCCAAATCATTTTTTGACAATATTGACTCTAAAATTTCCTCTTGTATATGGAACAATAAGAATGCTAGGTTGAGTAAGTTTCATTTGCAGAAATTAAAGAAAGATGGTGGTATGGCTTTACCTAATCTTAGATTTTATTATCAGGCAACTAATATTTAGTATACTATTTTCTGGCTATATTATTCTGACAAACCTGAATTATTCATTGGACAGATTTGGAAATGAAATCTGTACAGAGGAATTCATTCGCTTCCTTATTTGGAGCTGCTCTTCCTTTTACAATTTAAGATTAGTAGACATGCCTTTAACTCAATACTTAAACATACATAACAGATTTGGTTTCAATTTTACAAAATATTTGATTTAAATTTTTTTAGTTTATCTAGTACTATTTATCTTAGCTATTTTTTCCTAGTCTATAATGTATGAATCCCTTTCTTTTTGGAAAAGCAAAGGAATTGTCCATTTTTCAGATCCGTTTATAGATGGATGTTTAATGTCTTTTGATCTAATATCTAACATAATATACTTGTTACATTTTTTTTTTTAAAAAAAAAAGGTCTTTCCAAGTTAGAAGTGTTTTGGATATTACCCAACTTTCCTACATCAACCTGATTTGGTTGATACTCTTCATTTGAATCCTTCCCATAAGGGTTTAATAGATAATATTTACAATAATTTATTAAAATTGCAATCAATCTCTAATGATACAATTAGAGGAGCTTTGGAATCGGAACTTCAGTCACTTCTTCCAGAGGAATCTGGGGTAAGATTTTTGGAATGGTTAACACCTCTTCATTATGTGCTCGACACACATTAATTCAGTTTAAAGTAGTACATTGGGTTCATATGTTGAAAGATAAATTGGCCTGTATCTTTCCTAATGTTAGCCCTATGTGTGAAAGATGCAAATCACAAGTGGCCACACTAAAGCACATGTTTTAGTGCTCTATATTGGAGAAGTATTGAACTGATATTTTCAAGACCTTGTCAATTATACTAGGTACTAAATTGCAACCAAATCCATTAACGGCTATTTTTGGAATTCTAGTTCCAGAGGTGGGTCGAGTTACCACTTCTGCACATCGGGTTGTACTTTGTACTACACTGTTGGCCAGAAAAGCCATTTTATTTAAATAGAAAGATCCTAATTCACCTTCTTTGATGCAATGGCTCTCTCAAGTTATGTTATATTTAATTTTAGAAAAAAAATTAGAAGTTTGAAGAGACTTGGTGTCCTTTTTGAAACTATTTTCGTAGGAGTTGATTTGTCTTTTGATTTCACCTTCCAGACTGTTCTGGATTTCTGTTGTTTGTTATTGCCAAGGACCAGATAAATAGTTTGTACTGATCTGTTGTAGTGAACACGCAGTTTAGGCTGCCCAGCCTTTTTTTTGTTAATTTTGGTAGGTTAGATGGGGTTTTAACAATAATTTATTTCTCTTTTTTGAATATTCCAAATGTCATAAGTCATATTATGTATTGCAATATATTGATGATTTGTTTTCACTATTCAATTCTGCATACTATTCTCTTCATGTATCGTTTAATATGTTTAATACAAAGATTAAAAAATGGACAAAGGATAAATTTAAAGAGGAATAGTGAGGTAAATTGGTGTGGCAAAGGGAAAAAGGAAAACCAGAGGCCAAGTAGTGTGACCAGCCCCTCCATAGAGAATACCAACCCACAAAATCTATTCATTGATGATACCAAAGTGCTCAATATAGATGGACAGGTCTTACTATGACAGAAACCTTGGACTTAGAGGTACTGTGGACAGTTCCACTGACAAAGCACCAATACATTGTATACAGGGGTCTGGTTGATCTCCCTTCAGCAAACCAAGAGTGCCCTTCCACCATTAGAGGACTCGCATACCTACCAGAGGCTCCACTGCACTGTATTCTTTTATTTTATTGCTGCTGAGGTTCAGGTACACAAGATTGGGACACTTCTCTGTAAGTAACTCCAGTCCTCCTGAGATGGAGTTATCGCTGAGTTCCAGCTGTGGAATGAGTGAGATAGAGACATAGAGTTGAGGGAAGGTTTGTGTAATGTGTGGAGGGTTCACTTGCATTATCCACGACTCAGGGGTGGAGGGAGGGGAGAGGTAACACACAGATGACAAAGGAGAGATTCAACAGTCAAGCTTCCTCAGTCCACCTGTGGTCCCCTTCCCCTCTCCTTTCTTGGGTTAAAACCAAAACATCAACTGCATGTTTTATTTAAAAAACAGCCAAAAAAAACAACAATTGAACACTATAGCACAGAAACAGGCCCTTCAAGTCTGCGCTGAATCATTATTCCACCTAGTCACATTGACTGTACCCTGACCATTCCCCTCCCATATATCTGTTCAAATTTTTCTTAAATGATAAAACTGAGCCCGCATTCACCATTTGTTATAAAGTTCCCCCTAAACTTCTCCCCTTTCACCAGTGGAAATACCCAACATTTACTCTGTCTGTCCCCCTCATAATTTTAAACACCTCCACCAAGTCTCCCTCATTCTTCTATGCTCCAGGGAAAAAGTCCTGACCTATTTATCCTTTCACTGTAACCCAGTTCCTCAAGACCTGACAACACCCAGTATATCTTCTCTACACTCTTTCAAATTTATTGACATCTTTCCTGTAATTAGGTGATCAAAACTGCTCACAATACAGAAAAACACAATGCTGGAAAACTCAACAGGTCAAACTTTATATAGCAAATATAAAGATACATACTGGTAACTAACATTTTGGGCCTGAGCCCTTCATCAAAGTATGAGCAAAATGTGGGCAGGCGCCTGAATAAAACAGAGGTGGTGGTGGGAACAAAGGGAGGAGCAAAGGCCCATAGGCAATAGGTGGATAAAGGTGGGAAGGGTCTAGAAAACAGGAGAGGGAGGATGGATCTATGAATGGAGAGTGAAGGGGGTGGAGAGCTGAAGGAAATGAGACAGAGGGATAGGGAAGAGAGGGAGAACAAGGAGTGGTCCAGGAGAATCACTCAAGTCAATGTTCATGTCATCCTTTTGGCGAGTGCCCAGATAGAATATACCTTATATACTCATGTAATAGTCAGATTTTGTGGACCAATTAAAAAAAACAACAGTAAAATTTAGGGTGGGTCAACTATTTCACTTATACTACTTTTGACCGCGGTAGGTACCCGTGTTGATCCTATGTCGGGCCGGGACAGGGTGGTATGTCTGCATTCAGTGTACAGAGATCTAATGGGCAGGCTAAGCTGCGGCCTAGGTAAGAGTATGCTGTCAGGAGTTCCAGTGCATGGGCAGCCGGGGCCTAGGCAAGAGACTGCATTTGGGGCATCAGGAGCTCTGGTAGGCAGGCAGCCATGGCCAAATATTTTACGTGGGATATATGGAAAATACTTTTGGGCCAAAAATACAGGAGTGGGGTATTGACTCGACTTTTACATGATATTAACTGTAGGTGCCTAACCTTTTATCCGGAATTCCAAAAACCAGCAACCTCAAAAAAAAGGCACTTTTTTCAGTAGAAAACATTACAAATAAGTAATGTTAATTTCCCCATAATAAATTGTCCGTTTTCAGAGGGAGACCCCACTTCTCCATCTCCACCCCCATGGGTGCCCTCTCTAACCTTTGGTGGAAAGGCAACTCTCGGTCCCCAGAGCTCAGTGGGAGAGAAGCAGGCAGTAGCTTGCTCAATACGGGATCAATGGCCGTCTTCCTTACCCTATAATCCCCCACGCAGCTGGAACCGTTCTGAACACTGGCAGAGCGGTTCCAACTCCACAGGGGATTATGGGTAACGAAGACAACCAATGCACCCCTGCTGCTGTGTCAGGAGTTAGATTTTGGGGGTGGGGGGCGACTGATGGCACTGTGCTGCCAGGGTGTGTCTGAGGGCTGGCCTGACAAGCTGGTGGAGTGCCTGAAAGTCACCAGCCCCATTGTTCCTCCTGCAGCTCTGCGCATCATGTCCAGCCTTCTGCCCTGCTTGGCTGCTGGCTATGAGCAGCCAACACTATTCACCTTTTTGGCTGTGCTCCCAGGCCACATCACCTCTGACCTCCACCTGAATGATGCACTGGTTAAGAGCCTCCTATACAGTGCAAATCGTACCCCCGTAACAATCCCCCCTCCCCCCCACCCACCCTGTGATCAGCCCGGTCTAGGGCACAAAATAGTCTGGCATCAGCCCCTGGTTGGTGGGGGCGGGGGTGACAGACAGACAACATGGGTTAGGAGCGAGGTATTTGCTTAAAGGGATCAAATACAAAAGGATTCTGAAATCTGTAAGATTCCAAACAACTGTAGGTGTCTGGTCCTGATTAAAAAGTTAGGCACCTGCATTACATTGTATTAACTATTACATGGTAAGGTGTTCCCTCTCCAATTTATGAGAGGTCATGGTTTGGCAGTGCATACAAGGCCATGGACAGACACGTAGGTGTGGGTGTATGGGGTGCAAAACTGAAATGGTTGGTCACGGTTATTGATGCAGACGGAGCTAAAGCACTCAGTGAAGCAATTTCCCAGTCTGTATCCAGTCTCTCCAATGTAGAGACCACATGGAAGCCAAATTTTGTAAAAGTTCACTTCATATTTGGCTTAACCAATGTCTTGTACAATTTTACCATAATATCTCAACACCTATACTCAATACTTTGTGCCAAAAGCCCTCTTTACAATCTAATCTACCCGTGACCCAACTTTCAGGGAATTGTGTATCTGTATTCCCAGATCCCTCAGTTCTACTGCATTCCTCAGTGCCCTACCATTTACCATGTATGTCCTACCTTGATTTGTCCTTCCAAAATGCATCACTTCACACTTGTTTGGATTAAACTCCATCTGCCATTTTGCAGCCCATTTTTCTAGCTGATCCGTATCCCCCTGCAAACTTTGACTGACAATCTTCCTCACTGCCCACTGTTTCTCCAGCAGTTTGTTTTTAATTTGCTCTATGCCAGATCGGCAGTCTTTTGACTCCAAGCCTCCTCACCCAATCCGGTCAGACCTACAAGGTCAGTTGGGCAGGTCCTCCATTTTGCATTGAGATCTGGTCAGTGCAGCATCCACACCCCGCATCACAACCTATGATCCCCCTTCTCATTGCCCTCTGCTCCCTGTCTCCGAGCAACTATAGATTGTTCTGGTCACCTACTACAACTGGTGCTCCTGTTATGGTCTCCACTACATCAGAGGTATTGGGCTCAGACTGGGAAATTGCTTCATTTTGCACCTTGGCTCTGACGGCAGCAATAGCCGGGATCTCCCAATGGCCACCCATTTCAATTCGCCATACCATTCCCTTGCTGACGTCTGATCATGGCCTCATGCACTGCCAGACAGCCTAGCTGGAAATTGGAGAAATAACACTTCATCTTCTGTCTGGGCATCCTCCAACCAGATGCCATTAACATCAACTTCTCCGGTTTTCATTAAACCCTATCCTTTCTTCCTTGTTGCCTTTCTCCTTTGCTTTCTCTCTCTTTCCCATCTCCTTTCAGAGCCAAAAATCAATTCTCACTTTTCATATCCATTTAAGATCTTTTGGCTTTTGGTCTGGACTCCTCCCCCTGCCAGTCTTCCATCTTTCTTTCCCCAGTCACCTTCGCTTATACTGTGAAGGGCTTAGGCCTGAAACGTCAGTAATATATCTTTATCTCCCATGAACACTGAGACCAGTTGAATTCCTCCAGCAGTTCTGTTTTTATTATACAACCATCTCTGCTCTGTGAAACTTCCAGCAGTTCTCAGTGCCCGAGCCCCATCCCCCCACCAAAACCCAGTAATCTTCCTCCTCCCTCAGAAGTTACAAAAACCAAATTTCTCTCCTGGAGAAGGACAAACACCGCAGGTAATGGGTTTGTTTTTTTTTAAATAACAAAATATAATATCAATACTATATAATCTGTTTGAATAAAATGTGAGGTACCTTGGATGAAATGACAAGATTTAAGTGTAATATATCTCTTTGAATCTTAAGATATATCCACCTATACTCTTTTTCAATGCTAATAAAAATATTGAAAAAGAGTCATTTCTCCCGCCACCCCTCCCGCCCCGTGTGTTCACTGGGTGTTCATGGATTCGCTTCCAGTGATCCTGCAGTATTCAGTCCAAACCATCAGCAACCAGAGCTCCGGCTGTACATCTGACATAAGGAAGTCCCCAGCACCCTATCGCATCCCAGTTCCCATACCTGGCACCCCTTCAGCCAGTCTCGAGCAGTCCGCAGCCTGGTGAGTCCTTTGACTGCAGCCTCCAGCAGCCCACAGCCTGCATGGGTTCCTCGCTTCAAGACTTCAGCAGCCCGCCACCTGCATGTTCTTTAGCCTCAGAACCCCTCAGTGATCTGCCATCGTGGTCACTGTCCCATGGGTTGTCCCCTGCTTCTCAAATGAGATGGGGCGGGGTGGTCTTCCTGTTTTCTGGTGCCCTGCGCCAGTCCTTCAATTCCCCAGAGTCTGCAAAAGCATTGTGGCCGCTGCCATCTTGTGGCCAGACCCCCCCCATCACAGGATTTAAATAAAACACTGTCTTGCTTCTTTAACAGGCCATTTAACACCTGTACAGAGCAGACAGCAGTCAGACACCGCTCCCCGTGGGTCCACACCAGAGCAGCACTACTGTTACACCAGCTCCGGCAGCGCTTTCATTTAAATTTTTTTTTGGGAGAGCCCCAATCAGCAGCTGCAGCATTTGACAAGTGTTGGGGCACCAGAGGGGCCCAGTGGCATTAGCAACCCAATTCCCTGTGGAGAGAGTCTCTCTCAGAGTATCCCAATGTGGCAGGGATCGTCATAGCCATGAGAGACAAAACCCAATCCTGACGGTTACCTGGTCATTGCATCAGTCAGACCAGTACCACTGTCTGATGATACCAGCACCTCACCAAGTGGGAAGGAACCAGCAAATCCCAGGAAACAATCCATAGCTTTGCCACCTTGTTTTACTCCCCCATCTCGATTCTTTTTTTGAAATTTCCTGTTGCAAGAGCTCACCTTTAACAGTTTGGAGAGATTCGGGAGTTTAGCGAGAGACTTTAGCCCAACATTGATCATACTGAGGTACTCCAGTTCCTTAAATCCATCACCAAAACCATCAATCTCCCCTTCATTGCTGCGACAATTGTCGAGTACTAGCTCCGCCACCTGCATCAGGGGAGGAAGAGATAAAAGTTAATTGGTAAGAATGGTTCATCTGTAGCTCAGCAACACTATCTTAGTGGTCCTGATCAGCACACTATTACAATCTCCGCAGACCATCTCCCAGCTCCTTTTCCATTGATTCCGATCTTGAGACTGAGAAGGGTGGAGGGGGTGGGACTTGCTCCTCGTATTCTTTGTGGATATGGCATGCAAGAGCCTCGCCTCAATCCCCACCCGCATAATGAAAGGAAGTGCAAAGATTATGATCCAGGATGCTGACATGTTGGGGTTTTGGTGTGTGGGGTTTCTGTGAGATGTCAACTGCAGTAAAATGTAGATTTCAGATTTATTGTCAGAGTGGCACAGTTGGTGTAGTGGTTAGCGCAACATCTTTACAATGCCAGCAATCAGGATCGGGGTTCACATCCCGCGCTGTCGATAAGTAGTTTTTGCGTTCTCCGTGTTTTCCCCAGTTGCTCTGGTTTCCTCCCACTGTTCAAATGCCCCAGGCATGTAGGTTACTAATTGGGTGGACTCATGGGCTGAAATGGCCTGTTACTGTGCTGTACTCCTCAAAATAAATAAATAAAAGACATCACATACAACCCTAAGATTCTTTTTCCTGCAGGTGAGGAAGAATGATAATTTATTGATAGAAAAAACTACTCTACTTACATATGTAAACAATAAAGAACAGTAAACAAACCGATTGTGTATACAGAGAGAAAAAAAATCAAAGCGCACAATTAAGAGTCCTTAAATGAGTCCCTGATGGAGTTTGTTGTTGAGGAGTCTGATGGTGGAAGGGCAACAGCTGTTTCTGAACCTGGTGGTGAGAACCTTGTGGCACCTGTACCTCTTTCCTGATGGCAGCATTCCCTGTTGCAGATTCTTGATGAATGCTGCTGCTCTCTGACAGCAGCATTCCCTGTTGATGTTCTCATTCTTGATGCCAGGGAGGGTTTTGCCTGTGATATCCTGGGCTGTGCCCACTACCTTTTTCCAGGGCATTCTGCTCAGGGATATTGGTGTCCCCATACCAGACCAGTGATGCAGTTGGTTAGCCAATTTCCACCACACATCTGTAGAAATTTGCCAGGGTTTCTGACATCACACAAAACCTCCCAAGAGGTGTGGATGTTCTTTCTTCACTATGCCATTAATGTGTCAGGCTCAGGAAAAATCCTCCGAGGTAGCATCTCCCAAGAACTAATGTAGGCACACCTATAAAGGGATCTCATCTATCATTGATTGTAGCAACTATCAGATACAAGTTTCACATAGGGCCAGGGAACTTTCAATTTGGGAACTATCCTTTACAGGGATAGAAATAATATGAAGCCCATGCAAGGTTTATTGTCAATACATTACAACTCTGCATTTTCCACCAATTCTAGCTGCTCGGTTTCAGCTGGACCATTCTCCAGCCTCATATACTACCCTTGGCAGGTTTCCCTTTTGTTAAACTCTACAATGACCTTTTCTCCCTTCCTTCTGTTGGGAAGCATTTTACAAAGTTAAACTAGGTGCCCATCTTTATCTGCCTTGCTATTGCAATGGCCAAAAGACTCCCTACATTCTCCCATTAGAATCAGAACATTACAACACAGAAAACAAGCCCCTCAGCTTTTCTAGTTTGTGCCTCACCCACCGACGCACCCATTCCATATCCTTTTGTGTTCCTCCCATCCACGTACCTGTCCAAATTCTTCTTAAATGTTAAAATTGAGCCTGCATTCACCACTTCAGCTGGCAGCTCTTTCCAACTTCCCTAAACTTTCTCCCTTAACCTATGTCCTCTGGTTTGTATCTCACCTACCCTCAGTGGAAAAAGCCTAGTTGCATTTACTCTGTCTATACCCCTCAATTTTAAATACCTCTATCAAATCTCCCCTCCATTTACTCCAGAGAATAGTCCTCATCTGTTTAATATTTCCCTGCAACTCAGGTCCTCAAGTCCTGGCATAACCTAGTAAATCTTCTCTCCACTCTTTCAATTTTATTGATATCTTTCCTCTAGTTAAGTGTTAAAACTCTGAGGAGAGGGCTAGTCATTATGCAGACATATCAGTGGTACCCAAGAACACTCAAAGCAAAGATGGCAGCAGGAGCTTGCAAAGCTAGAGCTCCATCCATTCATCACCTCTCCCTGGCTACAGAATGCGTTCAATTCAATTCATCTTCTGAGATGGTGCAGAATTTGCATATCAACTCAGATAACATGTTTCTGATTAACAGGGAATGCCCAAACACTTTGTCGAATTGGAGACAAATTATGGAAAGTGGTTACAAATCACATTTCTCTCTGCAAATAGCAATTGTTAAGAATGGTATAGAACCATACGTGATAGGAGGCTATTCATTTGATTGCATCATGAAGACATTCAGATTAATTTCAGTTTTAGTCACCATCTTGGTCCAAAGTGTTAAAAAACTACAAGGCTTTATATCTTCATTATCCAATCAGCCTTTCAGTAAAATAAATTTTCCTTACCCTTTCCCTTCAATGCTTGTCTGCAGGTTACTGGTTATTCCTCACTCGGTTAAAGGGAACATAGCCCCCCCCCCCCCCCCCCTTCCTACACCAACTGTGGTTAATGCCTGGGCAATCTCTCTTCAACCCATAGGACTAGCCGAGAAGGAAGATCTCTTTTTGCTGACACCTTCAGGCAGAAGGCAAAGATTAAAGTTCAGTACCGCTGGGTTCAGAACAGATTCCCCTTGCCACAACCCCCCCCACAAAAAACTATTAGGATCTTGAACCCTCTCTGATTTATAACTATAAACTGTGACCAACTAAGAGATCTATGCTACTGAACAGATACTTTTTTAAAAAAAACCCAAATGCTACTGTGTATATTTTATCTATCCTTTTATACAGTAGATTCCCTTGGTATCCGGCACCAACAGCGATGGCAGATGTTGGATATGTGAATTTTCTGGTTGACGAGACTCACTTTACAATGCCTAACTAATACACCTACATCAAGAATAAACAGCTTAAAAAGACAAAAGAGAGTGCAAAATATAATTTGAAAAAAAAAAATCAGTATTGTAGTCTTTAATTATGTAATGTTTAATTAGGTAATTCCTGTAACTTAAAATTTAAATTTGAACCCCAGTCCTGTTACAGCATTACACTAACTGCTACGCTAACCATGGCACCATCATAATTAACACCTTACCCCAAGTTTATAGATAAAGCCTCTTACTAGGCACGGATAGGGAGACCATTTGGGAGAGTCACCCTAGTAGCATCAGCCAGCTGGGCGCTGCCATTTTATTCAAACATAACTTGATCAAAACTTTATTCAAACAGCTGCTGCAGGCAGGACACAACCAGGGCGCTCTGCTGGCTGAATGTTTTCTTCCAAGGAATTGTGTGTTGCTTTGGAAAACATTTACTTATATAGTTGTACAATTTTAAACTTTCATCTAACAAAAATTCATTTTTTTTTGCCAGTTGTTTGAGTTTCCAGTTGATTGAACTCCGAATAATAGGGATTCTTCTATATCTATCATCTTTTTAAAAAAAACCTTGGCACACTGCAGTAATTTAATTTACACTGCTATTGTTGGTGTATCTTGCGCACCTGCGAGAGTTCAGCAAACAAGTTTGGTACATTGTACTTTTTTATTTTTATTTGTAAAGAAACCGTAGTTTCCCTTACCTCTACCAGTGCACTGTACTTGTATGTACGACACTAAACTCTTGTATGCGAAAGATGACCAGTGTCCTCTCATTAATGAGACATCAGGATGGCAGGTGAATGACAGGAAACCGAAGCAGGTCACCTCCTTCTCCTGTGAACACCCTGCCTGTCAGTTCTTGCCAGCAAATGACAAAGCGGCCCCCATTTAATCAAAATTAAATGTTCTTTCTTTGAAAGTATTTTAACTTGATATAGGATAGACATTTTGTGACTGAACACTAGAACTAGAATGCAGGGGCATGCTAATTTGCAAGGTTATCTACCAAAACAGCAATTAAAAGTGCTGACTAGAGATCTGGCTCCGTTAACAGATTGGAACCTCAAGGTAGGCACCGCTCAATGCAAGGGCTCCCATTTCCTGTACCTATTCCCCTTTAACTAGGAGCAGCAGCACGAGGATCCTAAGTTTGCCTCGTGCCACGTTTCTCCAAAATGGCTCCACAGCCAGCTTTCTGCGAGAAGAGTACCCAGACAGCTTGCAAGAATTCAGGGTCACAAAGCACTGCCGCCAGGACAAGGGCGACCAATTGCGCCAAATTAAACGAAGCTGTCGGCTGCAGGCCTGGAATTAACTTGGCTATGCAGTATTATTTTGCATGCCGCCACACATTCATCTACCATCTCCTACTCACTGCAGGCTATTCCACTGATCTGGACTTGGTCTGCCATCTCCCTTGACACCCCACCTCTCCCCATACTCTTGCTCCGTCGTACTCTCACTCCGTCATCTATTCTGATCTCACCCCACAGGGCCTCCAGGTTCTCGAGAGCTTAAAATGGCCTCGCTTGTTGGTCAGCTGCTGCCATCTAGGTTCGATCTCTACTTCATTGCTGCCTTTGTGGGGTTCCTCTGGATGCATCAGATTCAAGCACATAGAAATACACAGCACAGTACAGAACCTTCGGCCCAGTGTTGCACTGACTTAATCACCTAATTTACAACTGCCTAGAATTTCCCTACTGCATACCCCTCTACTTGTCTCAGTTCCACATACCTAATAGTTTCTTAAAGGATCCTACTGACTTTGCCTCCACCACCATTGTCAACCACCTCTGTGTGTAAAAACTCACCTCTTGCACCTCTCCCTGTGATTACACCCAAACATCTTAAATCTATGCCCCAGGGAAAAAGCCTCTGGTCATCCAAACAATCAATGCCTCTCATCACAGTGGAATGGTCAATGCCCAATCCTGTTACTGTACCAACGACTCAAGTTCAAATTCAGCACTGTCTGTAAGGAGTTTGTACATTTTCTCCATGTCTGTGTGGGTGTCCTCCAGATGTTCTCGTTTCCTCCCACCCACCGGAATGTAAGACAGAGTTGTAAGTCAATTGGCGTATCTGGGCAGCATGGATTTGTGAGCCAGAAGGGCCTGTTACTGTGCTGCATGTCTAAATTTTAAAAAATCATCATGTACACTTCTATCAGGTCACCCATCACTTCCCCATCAGTCCATCCTCCCAAGACGCTCTCCCATCCAGGCAGCATCCTTGATAAATCACCTCTGCACCTCTCCATAGCATCCACATTCCTTGTCATCAGATGACCAGAACTGAACACAATAGCCCAGGTGGAGTCTAACCAAGTTCTTGTGTACTGTAGCTGCAACAAAACTCTCAGCTCTTGGAACTCAATCCCATGGCTAATGAAGACCTACACACCATACACATTCTTAACAATTCTATCAATCTGTGCAGCAGTTTTGAGTATCCTGTGGACACAGACCTCAAGATCACTCAGTTCTTCCACAAGGCTCAGAATCCACCCATTAACAGTGTATTCTACTTTCCAAAATGAATCACTTCACACTGTTCTTCCCACATCTGTGAAGAAGGCGCATCACCACTTCTACTTTAAGAAGTATGGCACGTCATTGAAATTTCTACAATGTATTGACTGGTTGAATCAAGGCCTGGATTGAAATCTCAAGTGCCCAAGGCAGCTGTTGAAAGTGGCTAACAGAGCCAAATCCATCACAGGCTCCGACCTACCATCCACTGAAGAAATTTATGTAAGGCTCTACCTCAAGAAGGCAGCCAACATCATAAAGAACCCCCTTCACCCTGGTGACAACCACTACTCACTGCTCTCTTTGGGCAGAAGGTACAGAATAATGATGTCCATCATTCCTCCAAACTTGGAGGAATGAGAAGTGAGATTGGACTGTGAACCAAAGAACTTTTCTGAACCTACACACACATTACATACACGTGCGCTCAGGATTAGAAGGGGGGGTTAAGTAAGTTAATAGTGATAAGTTAAAGTTTGATCTGGTTTTCATGTTTAAAGATAATAAAAACAGTTTTTATTCAACAGTTAAAATCTTGCACCCCCCCCCCCCACTATTCTAACCACAAACTAGTGGAGGACAAACCAAAATATCTGCTCGCACTACTGGATTGGCACAGTTGGCGTAGCGGTTAGCTTCACGCTGTTACAGCACCAGTTATCGGGACTGGGGTTCGAATCCTACGCTGTAAGGAGTTTGCACATTCTCCCTGTGTTTGCATGGATTTTCCCCGGGGCTTCAGTTTCCTCCCACCATTCAAAACGTACCAAGGGCTGGTTTAATTGTTAATAGGCATGGGCTGATGGGTCAAAAGAGCCTATTACTGTGCTATGAGTTCAAATTAAAAATTTTAAAAATTAAATGCAACTTTTTTCTTGCACTAACTGCAACTATGAATAGTTCCCTATATTCTCTTGTATATTATCTTTCTGTGTCTTGGCATAGTGTGGTAATTTAATGTGTGTATTGCAGTCAGTGTAGCTATTTGGCTGCAGCAAGCAAGAATTTCGATGCATCTGTGTTTACTTGTGTACACACAAACTCATTTCAAAAAATGCTTTTAATTGACCACTGAAAATGTGCAGGTAGTGGTAGTGTAACAGAGTAAATAGATAAGTTTTTGGGAGATAAATTGGGAAAGATTTGTTAGATTACATATAAACACTTTAAATCATCTTATTTGAAATACTGGAGCTCTGCTAATGCTAGACATATCAACTCCACAGCTATTGCAAGAGCTTTGGAGAGTGCTCAAGCAACTTCACTAATGGATTGTTGTTTACAAAAGATCTTGTTGGAGCCGCACATTGTCTGGAGTTGTTCTAAGAGGGTCATGTGGTTTTGCAAGCAGAGAGAGAGAGAGATGACTTCTACAGTGTTACAGCCAGCAATAGCAGCTGGGACTGGAACAGGACAAGCTGGCAAGCTTGTGGAAAACCGCATTTGGAAGACAGCCTGGTCAAAGCCCTTGAGGTTCATTCAAGAGAGGGCTTGCTGTCTAATGTTTCACTTGGAATAAGAGAAACAAAAAGGCACTCTGAGGTGACCTAAAAGAAAGAGGCCATCATCTGGAGAACCCTGAAGGGGCAAGTTTCATCAGCAAGACATTGAAGTGGATGATGGAATGTTGTGAATGTCCTGGAATAACAAATCTCTCTCTGAAAACCAACAAGAACCTTCCTGAGCAGTAACCATTTACCTTTCAAGTACCAAAGCCTGGTGAACTTTATAAATGTTTAATTCTGTGCACAGTCTAAGAATTGCCTGCAACCAGTAAACTTGGAGGAATGAGAAGTGAGATTGGACTGTGAACCAAAGAACTTTTCTGAACTTACACACACATTACATACACGTGCGCTCAGAATTAGAAGGGGGTTAAGTAAGTTTGATCCGGTTTTCATGTTTAAAGATAATTAAAAGCAACTTTTGTTTAAGTAACCATTTGTCTTGGTGACTATCTATTGCTGCTGGGTTTTGGAGTCCTCTGGGCTCGTAACAGTAGAATCTATTGGGGAAGTTTAAAAAAAAATCAGAGTTACAAAATAGTAACTGGTCCTTCGGCCCATAAACCCATGCTGCCCAAATACACCAGTTAACCTATAAACCCTGTAGGTTTTTGAAGGGTGGGAGGAAAATCACGCAGACACATAGGAGAATGTACAAAATCCTTACAGATTCTGCCAGATGCGAACCAGAGTTGCTGGCCCTGAAATGATGGTGTTGTGCTAACTAACTACACTATCCATATGAGAATAAAATGGGTTAGGGTAGGTTTCCGTGGTCTCAAAGACTGAAGGACCTGTTACTGCGCTGATGATGTGACTCGACAAGACCATTCACCTCAGTGATGGGAAGGAAGTGGAATGTTTTGGCTGCAAGCACAAACTTTTGTTGGGTCCAAGTGGCCACCTCCTGATTCTGAATGTACATTGATGTTCCCCCAGGCAAGGGGAGAGTAGTCAGTCAACAAGGGGAAAGCACCACAATAAAAATCATTAAAGAAACACTGAGTGCAGAGAAGATTTACTAGATGTTGCCTGGATTTCAACTGAGGCTAGAACTCTTGAAAACGGAGAGACATTTGTGGACATGCACTGTGCCATGAAACACCCTAGTATAGTTAACACCAGGTTCAAGTGTTCAGAAATGCAGTACAATGTATGGGTTCGCTTTCAGTCCGAGGTCAGCGGTAACTGGAGATCCACAGGAACACATTCTGAGATTTCAGAAGTTTGCTTTATGATCTCCCGGGGCTGATACTGATGACACATCCTAACATTCTGCAAGAATGGAACATCTCGGACTAGCATGGGTTAGCAGGACATCACTTGAGTGCCAGTTGCCAGGGTGCGAACCCAGTGCTGTCCATAAAGAGTTTATTTGTTCTCTCCCATGTCTGCGTGGGTTTCCCATCACCTCCAAAAACACACGGAGGTGTGCTTGGGCAGTACGGGCTCATGGGCCAGAAGACCCTGTGACCGAGCTGCGTTTAAAATTCAGAAATATCTCAAGGGGGAGGAAAATCTGGGACACAACTTTGAAAAGAAGTCCACCTTAGAATAGGGAGCAATTAATTCAGAAAATATGGAACCTTGCATAGAAGACACCGCGGAAACTCCCAAGCCGGCAAAGTTCTCCACTCTAGACAATAATACTGCTAAGTGTATCCAAAGATTCTGTATCTCAAGGAAGTTGTCCCAAGCAGTATGGAGATCGGATAAATGGGATACTGACTAAATCTGGTGACCACATGGCAAGCAGCTTTACCAGGTTGATGATCTGTTCAGACCAATGCCCAATGACAAAACAGAGCTCACTAGATCCAATCCATTGAAAAAGAAAGGAAACTATTTAAAATCAAACCAAATGGCTTGGATGTTTGGCCAAGACCACTGGGATCAAACTGCAATCAGTCTCAAGTCTGACACCTTGGCTGGGCATTGGTTGGTAAATGAAACAGGTCAGGAATATTGGCCTTCATAAATCAAAGTATCAAGTATTGGAGTTGGGATGTTATGGTAAAGTTGTACATGATAATGGGGAAGCCAATTTTGGAGTATTATGTGCAGATTTTGTCACCTAACTACAGGAGAGAACAATAAGATAGAAAGAGTGCAGAGAAGATTTACTAGATGTTGCCTGGATTTCAGGAACTGAGTTATGGGAAAGGTTAAACAAGTTAGGACTTCATTCCCTGGAGCGAGGAAAAATTAGTGGAGATTTGATAGCAGTATTTAAAATTATGAGGTGATAGACAGAGTAAATGCAGGTAGCTTTTTTGACTGAGGGTAGATGAGATACAAACCAAAGGACATGGGTTAAGAGTGAAAGGGGAAAAGTTTAGGGTGCACAGAGTGGTGGGAGCTGTCAGCTGAAGTGGTGAATGCAGGCTCAATTTTAACACTGAAGAAGAATTTGGACAGGTACATGGATGGGAGGGGTATGGAGGGCTTGGGACTGGGCAAAAAAATGGTTTGGCACAGACGAGAAGGGCCGAAGGAGCGTGTTTCTGTGCTGTAGTGTTCTAGGTTTCGCTGCTTTTTACACCACTCCATCACTATAACCCATGAAGGTCTACTTGATTACAGAGTCTGTCTGGGACCCGCAGAAACAGATGGTATTAACGTAGATTGCTTTCCGTTTAAAACCCCCTCTTTTACCCAGTCTTCTTCCCACTAATTTGGTCTCCCTTTCTTCCCTTCCTTGCCCCCCCCCCCCCCACCCCGTCATCTCATAGGAAAAATTAATTCTCACCTTTCCCCTTATCAACACTTTTGTGCAGGCCTGGACTCCTCCCCCTTCCATTCTTCCCTCTTCCTCTCCCTAGTCTTTAATTCTGATGCATGCCTGCTTCTGTTTTTACTCATACCTTGAAGGCAGCTCAGGCCCGAAACGTCAGGAATGTTTCTTTACCTCCTCTGGACGCTGCGAAACTGGCTGAGTTTCTCCAGCATTTCAGTGTTTTTATTGCAAAATAAACCTGACCCAAGTTCGTTCCACTGGATATTCAACAGCCTTGCCATTCTCTTTATTGCTCATTCTATCCATAGAATTGCATCTCTTGGTAGTCAACATCATAAAAGACCCCCATCACCTTGGTCATAACCTTTGGACAGAAGCCTGAAGACCAGCACCTCTGGATTCAAGAAAATTCCTTTCCAACAGCCATCAGGCTCTTGAACCTCCCCTTGGAACACTAATCAGATGCTCCAATAATTCAGTCTGTGCTACTTGTAAGTCACTTTTTTTGCACTAGGATTACTGTGAATATTTATCATATTGTTTCTTAATTCAATTAGCTTATTGTTATAGCTTTTCTTTACAAGCACCTGAACAGCTGCAATAAGAATTTTAGCACATCCTGTATGGCAATAAATTCATTTTCATCTAACATTTACAAAGCAATTTCACATTTCCAATAAAGTAACATACAAAATGAATAGATGAATACAGCCTGACCATGAAAATTAACAGTGCATACCTTGATGAAGGGCTCAAGTGTTGGTTATGTATCTTTGCTACATAAAGCACACAAATGCCAAATTTCTCCAGCATTGTGTTTTTATTTCAACCACCATGTCTGCAGTCTTTCGTGTTTTACTCTTGCTCCAATCTTCTTGATCTCTCATGTTAAGATGAAATGATTTAGCACCCAATATTGGTAGCTTCTCCTGCAAATTTAGGAAAACTTTGGCAAGAGGGCCAATTGATGGGAAGGATATCAGCTCCCAAAACCTGCCAGTGAGAGATGGCAGTTGTGTGGGGAAAGGATACAAACGTGGGGGGGGGGGTGAAACTGCAATCCAGTTTCACCCCGAATACAGCCATAAGTGTATTGGATTTTTATTTTGGGGTTAAAAAAAAAAGTAGCCTTTTCCTGAAGACTATCCACAAGGAAAAGTAGTGTCTCTTCTCTGGATCCAAATCCTCTTGTTGCAACTCTGACAAAACGTGGAACTTTCGACAGAAACACACACAAATCAAGGTCATGTATCCTGAAAGATTAAATTACAAGACCAAACTTCTGCGTTACGAAAAAAAAACCTCAGCACTATTACAGGACAGAAAGCTCTCATCCCATTCAAAACCTCGCACTCCACGCAATAGGAAATACTCGACAACGCATTTTAAATTAATTCTGAGCAGAAATGCAATCCATCAGCAATGCAAATGAGAAAAACAATAATGCTGATCAGCTTCTCTACCCCCAATCCCCCCACCACGAAAAGGTTCTTTTAAGGATAATGATATTAGGGGAAGAAATTTATTAAGAATTGATTTATCCAATTAAATCCACTTCCAGCATGTGAGCATTCAAATATCAAAGGGCAAGGGTGTAGAACAAGCAGCTGAAAGTTTCTCATCTGCAAAGGGGAAAATAAAGTTTAAAATAATGTCGTTTCTTTTTTTAAAAAAGCTTAAATTGCAAATAAAAAAGGCCAGATGAGTTTTAGAAGTAATTATGGCAACCTGAGGATGTGTTCTGGAGGAGAAAAGGTAAGTTTTTTTGTGAGCAGGGGAAAGAAATCCCAAACACAGGGACATGTGGTGCTAAAGCTCACTCCATTAATGTGCAATAAAACCTCTACCTCGCCTGGGCTCCTGTTCCTCAGCTCCAGGGTGATCCTTTTCTTCATCTCCATTCTCTCCAGCTTGCTTTTCTCCCCCTTTTAAAAACAAATCTTGCAAAAAAAAAAAAAAAAAGATTTCCTTTTTTCTCACTCTCTCTTTCCCCCGGCCAAGGACAAACAGCCTTTATCTTCTCTCAGTTACGCAGCCTCCATTACACACCGCTCAGCCTGCGCGTCCCGCCTCCGGCCGCACGTCCCTATTGGTCACCGCGTCCGACCTCCCGTGCCCATTGGCCGGGATTGGAATCAAGTTTTCAGCCCCGCGTTCTCATAGGCCGAGGGTCACGTCGATCAACAGGAAAGGGTGGGTGGACGGGTGTCATGCGACGGAGCAACGGCTGCCGGAGGTACTCGCTCTCTGATTGGACGTCTCACTGGTCAGTTAGCTGCCGGAGCGAGATCATTGACCGCTCGGGAGAGTATCGACGTTCCATTGCTCAATGCCGATGTCACTCAGCGGCATGACCCGTCCTGCCCATTGGTTTGAATTCTATTGGTCGGAATTGCAGAGTGAGGGTGGATAGCTGACATGATTGGCTAGGGCGGATGTCAATCGAGGTTCTGCCGCCGCTGTTCAAAGAGGCGCCAAAGCTGGAGGGGTCGGCGGATTGGGAATAGTGGAGACCCCTCCCAGCTATAAAGGCGCCAGCGAACAACAATGGAGGATGGGGCTGTTATGGCTGACGGTGAAAGAAGGCTAGTGTGTGGGTTATTTGACAATAATCATGTGCTAAGGAGGACGGTCTACCTTTTCCGAGTTGGGGGAAGAATTTACCTTTGTTGAGGAGTTTGTCCCTTTAAGTTAAACATTTTAATTGAAGCGTTAGAAATAAAACCTTGCATGCTGACGACTGCAGGAAAACAAAGTTTGGGGTCAGAAAACACCAGCAAACTTTGCTTTGGGGGGCGAGAGAAACCCGTTTTAAGTAGCCCTCAATGGCCACCTGCCAAAAGGGGAAATTTGCAGAGGGCAGAGCCACGTTTTGTTAATATTAGAACACGTACAGTGCAGGCCCTTGATGTGCTGACCTATATATTACTACCAAAAAAAACTAAACCCTTCCTGCCTTGAAACACTCCATTTTTCTTTCATCCATGTGCCTGTCTAACATAGGGTTGTCAGATTTGCCAAATAGAAAGTCAAATTATTTCTAATTTGCATATATGTATGTACAGAGAGATTTAAAAATATATATATGACTACATGGGAAAAACTTGTATACTAAAAAAAATTGAGACTTGTAACATGGTCATCTGGATTAAATAAAAAATTTACTCAGGTGAGACCCCGTTGCCAAAATATCCATTTCTTACCCAATTTAAAAATGTTAAGAAAAGGGAAATGTTCCATTATTGTCACATTTAGAATGTAACATGCTTGAAATTCTTTAACTTTGCCCACCCTAAAGCAGCCAGAGAGTCTCCTCTTTGCCCAGCACCCCTCACTGAAACCCTACAGCGCCTGGTGTTCCTGGGCGGCCACATCTCCAAGTATTGACCAGGCCTGAGCCTGCTTAGCTTCCGAGATCAGACAGTCTCATTTTTTTTTTATTTAGGCTATAAGTATTTAAATTACAAACCTTTAATTATATTCCACTGATGACTTGGCTCTCCATAACAAGTCCTTGTTTGGCAGAACTTGCTTATAAAATTCCTTGCACTGACAGTCCATGTCTATGTTCCATTTGACTTGTAACATAGCTTCTGCTGCGGTCACATCCAACCTCTTTTGTCCAATGAGCATTCATTAATGAGGAAACACGTTCAGCATTCGCATTATGGGTCGCTAAGCTGAATATGTACTGGCAAAAAAATTAGTAACTGAGAATTCCTCTTCAAATGTAATTTGGTGAAGCACAGAATACCATCTTTCATGGCGTAACTTGCTTTCCCATTCTTCGGGATTATGTTACTTCCCTTGTGAGAATGAGTTTTTAAAACATTGTCCACTGACAAAAAAAGATCATTGTTGTCAATTTTTACTCCTTTCTTTTTTTAACACTGCACATGATGATTTGACTTGTTCCCACGCTGGAAGAGTATTTAGCAAATATCCATGTAAAAGTATTAAATTCTTCAAGAAATGAAATCCATTTCACAAGATAGTCATGGCAAATGCTGTAATAATTATCCACTTCAAGTTAGAATTTCTTTTTCTGTTCAAAAGTAATGTCACTTTTAAGGCAAGCCTTGACATTTCATCGATTCTTTCTTTTACACAGTCAATGAGTTCCTTTAAGCAATGAAGTACTTCAATGACGGTTTGCTTTTTTTTTTCAATTTGCATAATTCTATTGCTAAAGGGATATTGCAAATTGTGAACAAGAAATAAGTCGGCTTCACTCAATGGATGATTGAAAAAGTCAACAAGGATTTTCGGGACTTTTCTTCGGAATTAAAGCATGATTTCAGTGCTTCAAAAAAACTGAGGATTCTCTCACTGCATTTATTAAAGAGACCCAACGGGTTTTAGAATGCGAGAGAACTGAAGAATACTGAATGCCAACAAAATCACAGAAATCCTTTAATCGCTCAGTTCGAACAGTGTAAGAAAGCCATTTCACGATAATCAATGTCAATAGAAAGGCCATAGATGCGGTTTGAGCAGCGTTATGCAGAATATGAGCGGGACAGCCATTCATGCTCTGCTTCAACTTTGAACAGACATTGTTCGCACCTTTACACAAACGTCCACCAAAATCAGGATTTGTATTATCTCCACCGAAAGCTCGTTAACTCCTAACTCAATAAGAGTTTCTCTGCGAAAGCTTCCTATAGTTTCAGAGGTCTCATCTGGGATGGATTTTCCTTGCCACAGTTTTATCAGTAAGCCTTTTTCTTGGGAAAATTTGCACAATTCAAGGAAATAAAAATGTCTGCGTTGCGATTACTTGCATCTGTGGATATGCCATAAAAAGAGGAGGCATTTATAACTTTGACAATCTGCAAGGGTATATGGAGCTATTATTTTTTTCACTATTGCAGTAGATTTCAATCTGGCACTTGAAAATTTGGATGCAATTTTGGAAATACTTCCACTAGTAGTATGTTCATACAGTCATTTGAGCTGAACAATTGATGAGGATGAACAGTGGGGAAGGTCATTACAACTTCTGCAATTATCTGCTGAATTTCTCTTAATCAAGAAATTTGTTATTTTATCAGTTTCTTTTGTAGTCAAGGAAAGTATCCATCTCTTGTGCTTCATTGCTTGTATATGCTGCTTTATATTGAACTTCCCATTGTCTTCAATATTGAATGAACAATTCCATCCTCCACAAAGACCTTCAAAACATTTTTTCCCTCGTTTAGTAAATGTCAGTTCTTCAGAGAATTCATCATGAAATTTACACTTTCGTTTCGGCATATTGGGGTTAAATTACAAAACACAAATAAAAAATATTTTGATAGCTTAGCAAAGCAAGAATTGAAAAAATCAAGCCTGGCTATTTAACTGATCCATCACTAGCAACTGCAAATGCGTAACTAACGGGCTGGCTGGCGGTAGCCAGTGGATGCAGCCATCAAATGCACAAGTGACATTTCAATGAAACATCATCTATCGATTTGTTGGCTGCGGTTTCAAACAAGTTCACTACTTGTTGCAAATACATGTCCTTCAACGTAATAGTGGAGTTATTTAACGTTTTAGTTTTTATGAAGTAAAATTCAAGTAGTTCAAATAAAACTATTGAAAATTCCAAATCGTACAGCTCTAAACTGCTGAATTTTGCAATTAAAAAAAAACAATACAGGACAACTAAGGCGTCCTGATAAAGTGAATACAGGTCACAAGATGAAATCATTAAATGTAGGGCGTCATGTATATACAGGACACCTGGCGACCCTAGTCCAAGGGTTTCTTAAATGCCCCTAATATTCCAGCCTCCACCACAACCCCAGGCCCCCACAACTCTCTGTGTAAAAAAACTTACCCCTGATGTCTCCCCTAAACTTTCCTCCATTCACTTTGTACAGATGTAGATCACTTATTGACCTATCATGGACACACAACATCTCTACACTTAACAGAAAGTTGCAATCATGTCTACATTTCCTGAAAAGACTGAAACCGGGCAAGGCTACTGGCCACCATTATGTCAACCTTCTATAGGAGCTCTATCAAGGATGTTCTGGCCAGCTGTATCAAAATGTAGTACTGTTGCTGTGGAGAAATGGATCGGAGGTCAATCCACAGGACCATCAAAGTGGCAGAGAGGATCCCTGAAGTCTCCCTTGCCCCCCCTCCCCCCATTGATGTAATTGGGCGTGAAAAATCATTGACCTCTTTCATCCTACACAGCATCTTTCAGCTGATCCTGCCAGGGAAGAGAGACAGGAGTGTCAGAGCTATCACTACCAGACTGAGGAACAGTGAGAATGCGGAATGACCAAAGGAATGGCACCCACTAACCATCCGAGATCTTATATTTATGAAACAATACATGTATTCCTCAACTTACATCCGTGCTCCATCCTAACCGACCAGTTGTATCTTGAAATGGATGTATGGCGGAATTACACTATCGGTGTAATAGTTCGTCAAATACCACATGGTGGCCACCAAGGCCAGCTCTCGCGAGAGGTTGGCCACCGCTGCCAAATACCAAATTCTCGAAGAGAGGCGTTGTTTTCCATTGATCAGGCCCAACTTTCACCCGTAAACGCGTAATTTTTATGTTATTTCTTTATTTTTTCTTTTAAAACTTTTTATTTATTTTTAATAAGGAACGATATAAATAATTAAAATGATAGAAACTGTTACATAAAATAAATAAACTATTCCGTATAACGAAACTTACATAAATTGTAAATCAAAACTATAATTTTGTTTCTTATTTTAAAATCTTATCGAAAGCATCAAGTTTAGGATGAGAGTTAAACATTTCACTTATATAACATTTGAATTATATTTAAGAATTTTTCTCAAAATGTGAACTGAATTCCAAACTCCAAACTGCAATCTTCATGATATATCAAAACTTAATAACGAAAAGCAAGCGAGAAAAAAACCCAAAACAGGGGAAAAAAAGAAGAGAAGAAAAAATATAGAAAGGGAAGAAGAAAATATAATTTCAGGTAAATGATGTTAAAAAAACCCTTATTTTTTAAATAAAAAGGGAATTTACAATTGTCAAACATTATCTTCATGCTCTATATTATAATGTGTTTACAATTCTCAATTAAACAAGCATTTATCTAATATAATATCAAAAGGAAACTCCCCCCCCTTTAATGAAACCCCTGCCTCTAAACAAGGTTAACTAAAATAAAAAATATATAAGTGACGACAATCAGAAATCAGGCAGCACATCTCTGGAGCATCCAAATAACTTAGTTCTTCAGATAATGACAATAATTTATGAATGGGCCCCATGTTTTTTGGAAATTAGACTTTACATTTTTAATAGTATATCTGATTTTTTTTCCAAACTTAGATAGATCATGACATCATGTAACCATTGAATATGAATAAGTGGAGTGTGTCTTTCCTGTCTAGCTTTTAGAGAAGTGAAAGATAAAATTCACTTTTGAGTTGGTGTCAATAAAACATCCTCGACTTGAGAAAAACCAAATAAAGTAATTAAGGGGCAATGTTCGACTTTGATCTTAAAAATCACTGATAAATTTTGAAAAATGCTTTTCCAAAATTTTTCTCAACTAGGACAAGCTCAGAACATATGAATCAATGAAGCAGCAAAGATTTTACATTTATCACAATATGGATCAATATCAGAATAAAAATGAGATCATTTGAATTTATGTATTCTGTGTACCACCTTGAATTGCATCAATGTTGTGCACAGAAGGGTCTCATTAATCATATTAAGAAAAGTATCTCAATCCTCATCCAAAAGTGATAAATTGAAGTTGAGTTCCCAATCATTCTTTTTTTCAATATTTTTGATTTTCAAAGACATATAAATTCAGACAATACACTATACACTTTCTTTCAATACCTATGCATAATATATTGAATCTGTTTTTCTCCTTTCCTCCATCATCCCCCAGTACAACCGAAAATAAAGTTATATAAATTAAACAAATACAAAATACCAAAAAAAACCACAAATACCAGTGAGGTCAACGACCCTTGCAAAAAACTGAATATAACCCCAGGTACTTAAAAGGACAAACTAAAACAAGAACACGTTGTCTACGTCACATCCCACTTCTTGGATCCCAATCATTTCCCTGCTGGGATGGGTTACTACAATTCCTTTATTCTGAAGGGATGAAAATTATCCCTATATACCAATGAGTTTCAAATAGGGTTGCCACACTAATGAATGGGTCATATTTCTTCCTTAAATTGTACATGATTTTCTCCAGAGCAATGCAAATCTGTATTTCTGTATCCATTGTGTAATATTTAGTTGGCAGTCAAACTTCCATGTGACCACTATACATTTCCTGTCTACCGCCAAGGTGACCTTCACAAACTAGATTTGGTACTTGGACAGTTTAGAACTTGCATCCATAATGTTTCCCAGATGGTACAATTCCAGATCCTGTGGAAAATCCACCTTCGTAATTTTTTTCAGAATGTCCCCCAGGTCTTCCCAGAAGGTTCTCACCCTTGTACACAGGCAGGTTGAATGGATTAAGGTTCCGATCTCAACACCATACCAAAAACACATTTCTGACCTTTTTAGTTTAGATTTATGTAGCTTTTGTGGTGTGAGTTCCAGTTGTTGCAAGAAAGTATATTGCACCAACCTGTACCTGGCATTAATAGCAGGTGTTATGCTGTTCAGACACAGATCTGACCAGCACTACTTGTGTATTGTGTTCAAGTCCGACTCCCACTTTCCCTTGACCTGTGTAAGCCCGACTTTGGGCCCTCACTTTGGAATATGAAATACATCATAGAAATATACTTACGCACATTCCCCCTTTGAATTAAAATCTCCATGTGAGTTCCCAATCATTCTTGATCTTAACTAACAAGGCTATTCTTAAGTCCAACAAATTATTGTAAATAATTGATATTGAGCCTCTATGAGAGAGTTGTAAATTAAAAAGTAAATTAAGAATGTTTGTCTCAGGAATTTGTAGAAAATCAGCGTTTGGAATGAACAAAATGTCTGACTTGTTAATATCTAAAAAAAATGAATGATCATTTAAATTTTGCCACCAATTATTCAAAGGAAGCAAAATGATTTTGAATAAAAAGATCTTTAAAATGTTTAATACCTACTCTATGCCAATCCCTAAAACCTGTATCTAATGAAAAAGATGGTTATGTGGTGGCGTACATCACTTGTAGCGAATCGGCCCCGCTTGTATCACCGCGGTGGCAGGGCAGCTGCAGGAAGATGGCGCTGTCAGGGCTCACTGATTACCTCATGGCTTAGGCAACAGTTCGCGCCCCAGGCAACATGATGACGTTACTGCCGTGTGGGGCGGAGCTCCCTTTGGCCTTAAAGGGGTGCACGTGCAAAATTTAAATAAACAGTTCAACTGAAACCTCCACCGTGTCCTGTGGTGTGTTTCTGTGTGCATAGCAGCTGCTACATTGGTGACCCCGCAGAGCCCAGATGTTATTTGGTCTCCAACCATGGATCAGTCGGCGATCAGCACTATGGCCGTGAAACTCCCCCCCTTTGGACCCATCGACCTCACATGTGGTTCGGGGAGGCGGAAGTGCAGTTTCATCTCAGACAGATCACCTCTGACTCCACGATGTTCTACCATGTGGTGAGTGCCTTCGATGAAGAAACCGCGACCAGAGTGGATGACCTGATCCATGATCCACCAGAGGAGGGCAAGTATGTCACCCTCAAAGCCCTCCTCATCGGCACCTTCAGGCTCTCCCGTCGGCAGCGTGCAGCCAGGCTGATGCACCTCGATGGCTTGGGGGACAGAGCCCTGTTCGCTCTAATGGATGAAATGCTCGCAGAAGGCCACAAACCCTGCCTGATGTTTGTGCAAGCCTTCCTGGAACAAATGCTGGAAGACATCCAGCTCCTACTGGTGCATGAGGATTTCTCAGACCCCCAAAAGGTCACAGCCTGTGCTGATGTGCTGTGGAGAACCAAATGGGAGAACAAGGCCGCCATAAATCAGGTCACCCATCCTGAACCCAGCCGACCACAGCCTGCCCCCAGGCAGAAGCCGGAAGAACACCAAACCACCAAAGCTGGGGAGCCCAAGCCCGAAAATGCCGACAGCCCTGCTCATACTTCTCCCGCCTCCAAGAACTCGGCATAGTCCGCAAGTCAGATAGCCCTTGGGCCTTTCCCCTGCCCGATCCCAAAGGCCTCTAGGGGTTGTCCTACCACTGGCTCAACGATACAACCATGCCTGACCGATGCCCCATCCCCCAAATACAGGACTTCACGACCAACCTGCATGGTGCCAGGGTTTTCTAGAAGGTTGACCTGGTGAGGGGCTACCATAAATTCCCATACACCCGGAGGATATTGGCAAAACCACCATTATCACCCCGTTCGGCCTTTTTGAATTCCTGCCGATGCCTTTTGGCCTGAAGAATGCAGCCCATGGACGCAGTGGGTAGAAACCTGGATATCGTGTTCATTTATCTCAATGATATTCTCATCGCTAGTCGAGATCACAATGAGCACAAGACCCATCTCCACACACTATTCACCCTTTTGGTGGAATTTGGCCGCACTGTCAACGTGGCAAATGCCAGTTCGGGAAGGAGTCGCTGCAGTTTCTGGGCCATACCATCATTGCGGATGGGGGCAGCACCATCACAGGACAAGATCAAGGCCATACAGCAGTTCCCCAAGCCGGTCACACTCAAGGGGCTGCAGGAGTTCACCGGGATGGTTAACTTCTACCACTGCTTCATCCCGGGGGTTGCCTGCATAATGTGCCCACTGTTCGCCCTGATCTCAGCAAAACAAAAGACCCTCGAGAGGAAGGAAGCCGACAGCTTTTGCCCAAACCAAAGACGCCCTCACTAGCGCCACCCTACTGGCCCACCCACGGCCCGATGCCCACTCAGCACTCTCAGTGGACACATCCACCATGGTCATCGGGGGCGTCCTCGATGGACAGTGGCAGCGTTCTTCACCCAGCACTTCTGACCTCCCGAGCTGAAATACAGTGCCTTCAACAGGGAGCTCCTGGTCCTGTACCTCTTCTTCATGCACTTCTGCTACTTCCTGGAGGGCAGGCTTTTCATCGCCTTCATGGACCATAAGCCACTCACTCAGGCCTTCGCCATGGCAAAGGGCCCTAGGGCGGCACGTCAGCAGCGGCATCTTTCCTACATCTCGGAGTTCAACCACCGACATTGGGATGGTAAGGACAATGTCATTGCTGACGCCCTCTCCAGACCCACCATCCACAACTTGTCCCCAAGCCTGAACTACATCCAATTAGCTCAGGCCCAGAGAGGGGATGAAGAGATGCAGGCCTTCCAAACCACCATCACTGGCCTGCGCCTTGAGTACCTGAAGCTACCGGACAGCCACGACATGATACTGTGCAACGTCTCAACCAGCTCACCATGGCCAGTAGTCCCCCTGCAATGGAGGCAGGAGACATGCCGGATGATCCACGACCTGGCCCACCCCTCCGTCAAGACATCAGTACGCATGGTGGTGGAGCGTTTAATCTGGCACGGATTAAAAAAACAAGTGGCCCAGATGGCGAGGAATTGTACGCACTGCCAAGCCTCTAAAGTCCAGTGCCGTGTCAGAGCCCCATACAAAATTTTGACTCACCTACCAGAAGGTTCGACCATTGATGTCGTGGGCCCCCTATCAGTGTCCAGGGATGCCCACTACCTCCTGACTGTGGTCGACCAGACGACGAGGTGGGTGGAAACTATCCCCATCAGAGAGACTTCCGTCGAGTCCTGCGCCAGAGCCCTCCTCGCTAACTGGGTCGCCCAGTTCGGCATCCCAGCTCATATGACCAGTGACAAGGGCTCAACTGGCAAACTGCCTGGGGATCAAGCACCACCACACCACAGCTTATCATCCCCAGGCGAACGGACTCAGGGAGCGTTTCCATCGGCACCTCAAGGCAGTTCTCATGGCGCGGCTAAAATGACCCAATTGGACAGACGAGCTGCTGTGGGTCCTGCTTGGTATTCGAACAACTCCGAAGGAGGATCTCCAGGTTTCGTCTGTGGAACTGATCCAGGGCAGGCGCAGAGTCTGGAGGAGAGAACCCAACCCCCTCGCAGACCTCCACACCACCACAACCAACCCACCACGGCAAACACCCGGCGAACATTCCCGAGGAGCTGGCCTCAGCAGAGTTCATTTTTGTCCAGCGTGGCCCACACCCTACCCCTCATACGAGAGCCCGTACAAAGTCCTACGCCGGTCAGGAAAGACATTTACCCTGGACATTGGGGGAAGGGAGGAGTTATTCACGATCGACAGACTGAAACAGGCGCACGTGGACTTAGATCAACCCATGAGGATGACCCAACCTAAGAGAAGCAGTCAGCTGCCCAAGCAGTGAGATGCATAAGCCGGTTCTGGGATGGGTTGTGTGGCGGCGCACATCGCTTGTAGCGAACCAGCCCCACTTGTATAACCGCACTGGCGGGGCAGCTGGAGGAAGTCCAAAGGCACCTGAAGGCCCCCTTCAATCCTTCCAGCCGGAGCACAATGGACATCATCGATCTGCTGCCAGTGTATGGATGTCCTGGCCTAGAGCCTGGCCTGTTTGCATAGGGTGTGTCAAGCAAATCTATCCACCACCAGTTGGATCCACCACCACCAGTTGGATGGTTGCCCCGAATGGATGGTCAGATAGTGCTTCAGAACCACAACACCTCCAAGTGGCAGGAACAATGGGCCAGGGTTGGCTGTTGGACACGTCACAGATGAGCTTGTTGCCTGTTGAGCTGATGGACATATCCTCAAGTTGCAGGCCTGAAACTGTGGTGCTGTAGGTCGGCATTTCTTTGTCCAGATGCTGTGTCTCGGCGAGCGCCACGTAGTTCAACCCTGGGGACAGGGAATGCACTGTGGATGGAGGTGCGAGACAGTGCATAGACCATGACATTGTTTTTTTCTGGAGATGTGTTTGATGGTGGTGGTATACTCTGAGATGTATGACAGGTGGCATTGCTTCCATGCCGACCAAGGAATGGTTCAACTTTGGCGAATGCGAAGGTGAGGGATTTGTAGTCCATGAAGACTGTGAACTCCTGTCCTTCCAAGAAATACCCAAAGTGTCAAATGGCAACTCCCTGTTGAAGGCGCTGTATTTCAGCTCTGAGGGTCTCAGGTGCCAGCTGAAGAACAGGACTGGTTTCCACTGACCTTCAATTAGTTGTTCCAGCACGCTGCCGACTGCTGAGTTGGAAGAGTCAAACATGAGGGCCAATGGGCACATCCACCCATTGATGAATCAGGAGGGTGGAGTTTGCAAGGGCATCCTTAGCCTCCTCGAAAGCTGCTGTTGATTCTGTGTCCTAAATGATTTCCTTGGCCAGGCTGAGCAGGGGTTGCATGATTCAGGCCGCTGACAGTAGGAATCGGTGGTAAAAGTTGATTATGCCCACAAACTCATTGACTGTACTGGGCCTGGCAAACTGGCGTATGCCCTCGACTTTCTCCATGCTGGTCAATGTGGTGCCTAAGGAAATCAATGGCCAACAACCCAAATTGGCACTTTGCAGGGTTGATGGCCAGGCTGTATTCACTCAGGCGGCGGCAGAGTGGGCACAGGTGAGTCAAATGCTCTTGGTGTGAGCAGCTAGGATTCAAGATATCATCTAAGTAGATGAAGATGAAATTCAAGCCGGGTCCCACTGAGTCCATGAGCTGATGGAACATCTGTGCAGTGTTCTTAAGTCCAAAAAGCATCTGCAGGAATTCAAATTGGCCAAACGGGGTGATGAGGGCCATCTTGGGGACATCACTGGGGTGGACAGGAATCTGGTGATACCCATTTGCCAGATCGACCTTGGAGAAGATACGTGCCCCGTGCAAATTGGCCATAAGGTCCTGAATGTGGGGCACTGGGTAATGGTTGGCTGCAGTGGTGTTGTTGAATCTTCTGTAGTTGCTACATGGCCTCCATCCTCTAGTTGACTTGAGCTCCATGTGCAGCAGAGAGGCCCACAGGTTGAGTGCTGGACAATCCCCATCTCCTCCACTTTCCTTGGCAAGGTGGAGTTTGTCAGCAGGAGCCTGTGTGCCCAGGCATGTAGTGATGGTCCTTGAGTGGGAATGTGGTTCTGTTGTTATGAGCCCAGAGGACCCCAAAACCTAGCAACAATAGATATTCACCAAGACAAATTGTTACTTAAACAACAGTTGCTTTTAATTGTCTTTAAACATGAAAACAGGATCAAACTTTAACTTAACCTAGCTTAACCCCCTTCTAATTCTAAGTGCACATGTATGTAATGTGTGAGTAAGTTTAGAAAAGTGCTTTAATTCACAGTCCAATCTCACTTATCATTCCTCCAAGTTCACTGGTTGCAGGCAATTTTTATACTTCAGAATTTAACATTTATGAAGTTCACCAGGATTTGGTTACCACTCAGGAAGGTTCTTGTTGGCTTTCAGAGAGAGATTTGTTGTTCGCTGGTCACAAACTGATCCCTTCTAATCAGCCATGCCAGTGTCTTGCCAAAGAAACTTGCTCCATCAGGGTTTTCCAGATGATAACCTCTTTCAGGTCACCAGAGAGTTCCTTTTTGTTTCTCTTATTTCAAGTGAAACATTAGGCAGCCAGTCCTCTCCTCTTGTATGAACCTCAAGGGCTTTGACCAGGCTGAACTAAAAACTCATAACCCTGCTGCTGAACTGAATTCTCTCTCTCAGAGAAAAGCCTGTTTGACTCTCTCTGCTTGCAAAACCACATGACCCTTTTAGAACAGGAACCTCCACTCAGACAGACTGCAGCTCCGAACCTAATCCTCTGAGTTCTTTCATCTGTAATCCATTAGTATGGTCCCTTGGGTATTCGCCAAAGCTTTTGCAAAGGCATTCGGAGCCAGATTGTCTAGCTTGAACAGAGCTCCAGTATTTTAAATGAGATCTGTTTTGAAGTGTTTTTATGTGACCTACACTAAAAAAAAACTGCCACACTTTATCTCCCAAAATTATATCTATATACAATATAAAATACAACATATTCTGTCATACTGTACACCATGCTTAGGGGCGTCTGTGGAGAACTGCGGTGTAATAATGGTCAGGAACTCTGCTAGTACTCTGGCAAATTTGTTGCCTGGCAAAGTCACAAGAGTCCAGGTGTGGGGCCGGTAACCTGGCTTTGCCGAATGAGAAGGTTTGGAAGGTCTTGGCATTCACCAGGCACCGTCCTTTGAGGTTCACAAGGAGGCAGTGAGCCCAGAGGAAATCTGCACCCAATAAAGGCTGTGACACTGCTGTCACTGTAAACGACCAGGTGAAACAGCTGGAACTGAACTGTAGTGGGATGGTTCGCATGCCATATGTGCTGTTACGAGCTCAAAGGACCCCAAAACCCAGCAGCAATAGACATTTACCAAGACAAGTAGTTACTTAAACAAAAGTTGTTTTTAAATTATCTTTAAACATGAAAACAGAATTAAACTAACTTATCTCTATTAATTAACCCAAATGAACCCACTAAGTGCACGTGTATGATATGTGTGCAAATTTAAGAAAAGTTCTTTGGTTCACAGTTCATTCTCATTTCTCCTTCTTCCAAGTTCTCTGGTTGCAGGCAATTCTTATACTGTGCACAGAATTTAACATGTATAAAGTTCATCAGGCTTTGGTGCTCGAAAGGTAAATGTTTACTACTCAGGAAGGTTCTTGTAGGGTTTGCAGAGAGAGATTTGTTCCAGGATTTCCACAACTGAGGTAGCACGATTAGTCACCTCAATGTCTTGCTGATGAAACTTGCCTCATCAGGATTCTCCAGATGATAACCTCTTTCTTTCAGGCTACCACAGAGTTCCTTTCTGTTTCATTTATTCCAAGAGAAACATCAGACAGATAGCACTTCCAGCCATCTGCCACTCTGGAGCTTTCTGTTTCCAACAAGCTTCTGGCTTTCAGCTTCTTTCAGTGTCACACACACGCTAGCTAAGAGAGCTTGTTGAGCTTGTCTAACATCTCTCTTTCTCTCTCTCTCTCTCTCTCTTTCTCTCCCCATCTGAGACTGTGAGAAAGCCCATGTGACTCTCTCACTTGGAAAACCCCCCACCTTCTTCAGCAAATAACAGGCCTTATCCTTCTTGGTCAAGCTGTTGTCTTAGGTAAACAAAACCCAGGAGAGACTTTTCTGTGAGCACTTTGTAGAAAGGTCAGAAGCCTTGTAGTTATTCAACCAGTCAGCCTGTCTCCAATCCAAACAATGGTCTATTCATTTAATTTCATCATTTCAATTAGCACCTACTTGTGAAATGTGCATAGCATTCTCCATTGTTTCTGTAAAGTTCCTGAATATGAATTCTTCAGTATTTCAAATAAAATCTGTTTTAAAATGTGTGTATGTATGTAACCTACTCTAATTTTACCAAATGATCTACTCCATTACAGTGCTAATACTGCTGTTGTTGGCAGTGGTGAGCACTGGTCCTGGCTTTCCGGCACAGGTGCTGTGGCCCAAGGGAGGCAAGATGCTAATCTTTGCACCTGTGTCTATGAGGAACTTTTGCCTAGAGTGTTGGTTCCAAAAGTAAAGGAGGCTATCATGGCGACCAGCTGCCGTAGCCATTAGCGATAGCCGACCCAGGCATTTTCAAGTAAAGAATAGGGAGAGCAGCAATGGTGAGCTCCTGAACCCCACTTTTGGTGGTAAAAAACGCCAACGGTCCAAACTGGGATTGCTCCCTGCTATGGGCATCAATGGCTTTGTTGGTGGCATGGGGAAAGCCTGGGCCTTAGGTCGTGATGCATAAACGTGGTCGATGGAGGTCCCGCCATTCAGCTTGGTGTGCCACAGGATATCTGCACGGGCCGCTACTTTGCATAAGTCACTGAAATTGTCAGCAATGAGGAGGAGAATATTTTTTGGCATCTGCTTGAGAAAGACTTGTTTGAACAGTAAACATGGCTTATGGCCATCTGGTTGTGCTAGCATCTCGTTCATTAAGGCCGATGGTGTGTGGTCGCCTAAGCTGTCCATGTGGAGCCACCACGATGCACTCCCACAGCAGGAGAGGCCGAAAGTACAGATCAAGAGCACCTTGATTGTTTCATACCTGTCAACAACAGGTGGCTAGTGTAGGAAGTCAATGATGCAACCTGCTGTTTCCTGGTCAAGTAAACTGATCACATAGCAGTAGTTTGTGGCATCCAAAATTATGTGCCTGACCTGGAATTTGGCTTTGGCCTGTTCAACCAGACCTGTGGCTGCGAGGTCCAGAAAGTCTGTGTGCTTGGGTCGGCCAACGTTGGGTCCAAATGCCATTTGGACCATTGGGGTCACCAATGTAATGGCACTAGGCACGCAGCAAGCGAAAGAACCAACTGACTTTAATTGAACTCTATCGTGCGCTTAAGTCCCTCAGAACCTGATAATGCTTGTGACTCCCAGGACCTTTATGACATCAGCCACCTGGCTATAGACTTGCCCTGCACCCGGAGCTCTCACAGTCAAATCTGTTGCGGACTTGCCCACGACTCCATGAGCTGGTTTGTTGCATGGCAAGCGCCACAGTAAAATGTTAATTTTAATTGAATTGATACATCAAAGGTGACCATCCCGATAATAATACTTTGACCTGATTAAATAATACAGAAAAATCTTCCTTAAATAAGTGTTTATAACTTCTAGTAATTGTAATTTCAAGATAACTAAATTGATCTTTCACTATCTTAAAATGGAATTTAGAATATCTTAATAAAGAACCCTTTAAGGGTAATACTCACTTTTATGCAAATTTAATTTAAAGCCAAAAAATGGACTAATATGGGCAAATAAAGTTAATATGTTTGGTATAGAAACCTCAGGAATGGATGTAAAGAGCAAAAATCTAGTTGATACAAGGAAACTTTACATAAGGAAACTTTATGTTTGACTCCATTCCTATATATCCCCGTGAAATCTCTACTCTCCCGAAGAACAATTGCAAGGGGTTCTAGTATCAGGTTAAAAAGCAAAGAAATTAAAGGACAACTACAATGGGTGCCCTGATGAAGCATAAAAGGTTTTGATTGCTGTGAGTTAATACGAATTGAGGCAGTAAGTCATGAACAAAATAATTTATTCCATTTAATAAAATCTGGCACAAAATTAAATTTTTCTAAAATGGCAAATAGATAGTCCCATTCCACTCGATCAAAAGCCTTCTCAGCATCTGACGAAAGAACACATTCACTGGTAGGAGTAGAGGTTAAATATAAGATATTCAATAATCGATGTATGTTAAAATAAGAATAACGATTTTTATTAAAACAAGTTCGGTCCTCAGAAATAATCAATGGTAAAATATTCTCTAATCTATGGGCCAAAAATTTAGACAAAATTTTCACAATATCCAAATTGAGTAAAGAAATAAGCATATATGATACCCTTATGACATGATCCTTTTTTTCAAAATAAGAGATATAAAAGCCTCATTAAAAGATAGTGGAAGCTTCTCCCTTTTTAAATTAATCATCAATCACTTCAATTTGGAGAAAGATTTATAAAATTCAACAGGATATCCATCTGGACCTGAAGATTTACCAGATTATAAGGAGGAAATTGCTAGTAATATTTCCTCATGAGAAATAGGAGCCTCCAGACTTGTATGTCTATTCTGAGAAAGCGTGGGCAAATTTATTCCGTCCAGGAAATCCGACATTAAAGCAAAA
Source organism: Narcine bancroftii (assembly GCF_036971445.1). Lineage (NCBI taxonomy): Eukaryota > Metazoa > Chordata > Chondrichthyes > Torpediniformes > Narcinidae > Narcine > Narcine bancroftii. Next base: position 195,902,378 of record NC_091473.1, read on the forward strand.
TCTATATTAAATTCAGAAGTCAAAGGTGGAATAGAATTCTCTAAAAGTATTATTTATTTTAAAATAATCAGTAGCAGACATTCCTTTCAGTGGAATAGCCAACAGCTTACCTGATTTTTCATCATGGAAGTAAAATTGACTATTACTCCTCAACAATTGCTTTTCAATGGGGTAAGTAGAGAGAAAATCAAATTTAGTTTTAAGTTTGACTCTTTTATATAAATCCAGATTCTTATCTAGAGCGTATTATAAATCGATTTGTGTGATCTGCTTAATTAATTCCATTCTTTACTTCGTAGTTTTATTCTAAATATTAGTTATATAAGAAATAATTTGCCCACTTAGGTAAGGCTTTATTGTATCCCATGCAATCAAATTAGACATAGTTGAAGAAGTATTAGTAGTAAAGAAAAACTGTATTTGTTTTTCCGTAAAATTTAAAAAATCCTTATCTGAGATAAAAGTAGAATTAAATTGCCAATGCCTTTTTGTGAAAGCAATGTCAGAAAAATTTAAAGTCTAACAGAAGCATGATTAGATATTTATACATATATTTGAATACACGAATACTTGTCCTGCATATAAGGGTAAGTATTGTTTGCATGTGTGTCATGTCTGGCTGTGTGTCTATGTGTTTTACACTGAGGACCGGAGAATGCTGTTTCTTCGGGTTGTACTCGTGCAATCAAATGACAATAAACTTGACTTTTTAAAAAAAATTTTTTATTTTTCACACCATAAATCACATTAACCATGGTACACATTTTTTCCTTTTCACACATATACAGTGCCATTTTCTCCCCCCCCTCCCTCCTCCCATCCCATCCTCCCTACCTCCTCCCTCCCGTCCATTTAAGGTATAAAATCTAGGATACATTAAACCAGTCAGACAATGTTGTCATTCAATAAAAATACACCTGAAATTCTACTGAGTCCATTCTTTTCATTTCCTTTTCCTTCCGTTAACTTAGGTAATGATTGTCCCCGGTAGGTTTTCGCTATTGTATTTAATGTAAGGCTCCCATATTTGTTGGAATATTTCAATATTATTTCTTAAACTATATGTTATTTTTTCTAATGGAATACATTTATTCATTTCTATATACCATTGTTGTATTTTCAAATTATTTTCCAATTTCCAGGTTGACATAATACATTTTTTTGCTACGGCTAGAGCTATCTTAACAAATCTTTTTTGTGCATCCTCCAAATCAATTCCAAATTTTTTTGTTTTTTATGTTACTTCGGAGGAAGATCTCTGGATTCTTTGGTATATTGTTTTCTGTTATTTTATTTAATATCTGATTTAGATCTTCCCAAAATTTTTCTACTTTCTCACATGTCCAGATTGCATGAATTGTTGTTCCCATTTCTTTTTTACATCAAAAACATCTATCAGGTACTGTTGGGTCCCATTTATTTAACTTTTGAGGTGTAATGTATAGCCTGTGTATCCAGTTATATTGTATCATACGTAACCTCGTATTTATTGTATTTCTCATCGTTCCGGAGCATAACTTCTCCCATGTTTCCTTTTTTATCTTTATATTTAAATCTTGTTCCCATTTTTGTTTAGTTTTACCATTTGTTTCTTCATTCTCCTTTTCTTGCAGTTTAATGTACATATTTGTTATAAATCTTTTGATTATCATTGTATCTGTAATCACATATTCAAGGTTACTTCCCTCTGGCAAACTCAAACTGCTTCCTAATTTATCCTTCAAGTAGGATCTCAATTGGTAATATGCCAGCGCTGTATCTTGAGTTATATTGTACTTATCTTTCATTTGTTCAAAGGATAATAATCTATTTCCTGAAAAACAATTTTCTATTCTTTTAATCCCTTTTTTCCCCCATTCTCTAAAGGAAAGGTTATCTATTGTAAAAGGGAGTAACTTGTTTTGCGTCAATATTAGTTTTGGTCATTGATAATTTGTTTTATTCCTTTCTACATGAATCTTCTTCCAAATATTGAGCAGATGATGTAATACTGGAGAATTCCTACGTTGTACCAATTTTTCATCCCATTTATATAATATATGTTCAGGTATCTTTTCCCCTATTTTATCTAGTTCTAATCTAGTCCAATCTGGCTTTTCCCTTGTTTGATAAAAATCTGATATGTATCTTAATTGTGCGGCTCTATAATAATTTTTAAAGTTTGGCAGTTGTAAGCCTCCTTGTTTATACCATTCTGTTAATTTATCTAGTGCTATCCTCGGTTTCCCCCCTCTCCATAAAAATTTCCTTATTATTTTCTTTAACTCCTTGAAAAATTTCTCTGTCAGTTGTATTGGCAATGCCTGAAATAAGTATAATATCCTTGGAAAAATGTTCATTTTAATACAGTTTATCCTTCCTATTAGTGTTAGTGGTAAATCTTTCCAATGCTCTAAATCGTCCTGTAATTTTTTCATTAGTGGATAATAATTGAGTTTATATAGTTGGCCGAGATTTTTGTTTATTTGTACACCTAGGTATCTTATTGCTTGCATTTGCCATCTAAATGGTGATTCCTTCTTAAATTTTGAGAAATCCGCATTATTCATAGGCATTGCTTCACTTTTATTTACGTTGATCTTGTAACCCGACACTTCTCCATATTCCTTCAATTTCTTATATAATTCTTTTATTGATAGTTCTGGTTCTGTTAAGTACACTATAACATCATCCGCAAATAAACTGATTTTATATTCCTTGTCTTTTATTTTTATTCCTTTTATATTATTTTCTGTTCTTATCAATTCTGCTAGTGGTTCTATAGCTAACGCAAACAATAAAGGTGATAGTGGGCATCCCTGCCTTGTTGACCTGCTTAAGTTAAATTGCTTTGATACATGTCCATTTACTGTCACTTTCGCTAACAGTCCCTTATATAATGCTTTAATCCAATTAATATACTTCTCCGGTAAACTGAATTTTTGCAATACTTTGAACAAATAATTCCATTCTACTCTGTCAAAGGCCTTCTCTGCGTTTAAAGCAACTGCTACTGTAGGTGCTTTATTCCCTTCTGCATGAATTAAGTTAATAAATTTACAAATATTGTCTGTTGTGCGTCTTTTTTTGATAAATCCAGTTTGGTCTAAATTTACCATTTTCGGTACATACTCTGCTAATCTGTTTGCTAATAGTTTAGCTATTATCTTATAATCTGTGTTAAGTAAAGATATTGGTCTATATGACGCTGGTGTGAGTGGATCTTTCCCTTGCTTTAGTATTACTGTAATTATTGCTGTTTTACATGAATCTGGTAAGCTTTGTGTTTTATCAATCTGGTTGATTACTTCCAGGAGGGGCAGAATTAATAAGTCTTTAAATGTTTTGTAGAATTCTATTGGGAATCCATCCTCTCCTGGTGTCTTATTATTTGGTAATTTTTTTATTATCTCTTGTATTTCTACTATTCCAAATGGAATATTTTGTTCCTCTATTTGTAGTTTTGGTAGTTCAATTTTAGTCAGAAATTCATCTATTTTCCCTTCTTTCCCTTCGTTTTCAGTTCGGTATAATTGTTCATAGAATTCTCTAAAGTTTTCCTTAATTTCTTTTGGATAATATGTAATTTGTTTGTCTTTTTTCCTTGATGCCAATACCATTTTCTTAGCTTGTTCTGTCTTAAGCTGCCATGCTAGGATTTTGTGCGTTTTTTCACCCAGTTCATAATATTTCTGTTTTGTCTTCATTATATTCTTCTCCACCTTATATGTTTGTAGTGTTTCATATTTTATTTTTTTTATCCGCCAATTCTCTTCTTTTAGTTGTATCTTCCTTCATTGCTAATTCTTTTTCTATATTTACTATTTCCCTTTCCAACTGCTGTTTCCTGATTATAGTCCTTCTTCATCTTGGTTACATAACTTATTATTTGCCCTCTAATGAATGCTTTCATTGCATCCCATAGTATAAACTTATCTTCCACTGATTCCGTATTTATTTCAAAATACATTTTTATTTGTTTTTCAATAAATTCTCTAAAATCCTGCCTTTTAAGTAACATGGGGTTTAATTTCCATCTATACATTCTTGGAGGGATGTCCTCTAACTTTACTGTCAATATTAAGGGTGAATGGTCCGATAGTATTCTAGCTTTATATTCTGTTTTTCTTACTCTATCTTGCATACGAGCTGATAACAAAAATAGGTCTATTCTTGAGTATGTTTTATGTCTAGCCGAGTAATATGAATATTCCTTTTCCTTTGGGTGTTGTTTCCTCCATATATCCAAAAGTTGCATTTCTTCCATCGATTTAATTATAAATTTGGTTACTTTGTTCTTTCTGTTAATTTTTTTCCCCGTTTTGTCCATATTTGAATCCAAATTCAGGTTGAAATCCCCTCCTATTGATATGTTCCCTTGCGTATCTGCTACCTTCAAAAAGATATCTTGCATAAACTTTTGATCTTCTTCGTTAGGTGAATATACATTGAGTAGATTCCAAAACTCCAAATATATCTGACATTTTATCATTACATATCTCCCTGCTGTATCTATTATTTCCTCTTCTATTTTAAATGGCACATTTTTACTAATTAATATAGCTACTCCTCTTGCTTTTGAATTATACGATGCTGCTGTTACGTGTCCTACCCAATCTCTCTTTAATTTCTTGTGCTCCAATTCAGTTAAATGTGTTTCTTGCACAAATGCTATATCAATTTTTTATTTTTTCAGTAAATTTAGCAGTTTCTTCCTTTTAATTTGGTTATGTATTCCATTAATATTTAAAGTCATATAGTTCAACGTAGCCATTTTATACTTTGTTTATCTTCCCTTTCCGTTTCTCCATCATTACCTTTCCTCTTATCCATTTCTGTTTTCTTGTTTTGAACCCTTTATAAGACAACATTCCTAAAACATCAAACATTTTCCTTATTCTCCTATTTAAAACTTCTTTAGCCCCAATCTCCCCTTCCCCTCCTGAGTTGTCCTTTATCCCTTGTCGGACAACCACATCTCCCCTCTCCATTTGGATTTGCGAATTCACTCGCAAGCGTCAGCTGATTTTGCAGTGACCGCAACTCCTCCCCACCCAGCCCCCCCAGAAAAGATTTCACTTTTCATATGTAACAAAGGTCACTCTTTTAGTTCCCTCCTTATTCCCTCTATTCCATTTCCTTCCCTTATTAATTCTTGTCTATACTATCTATATTTTCCTCTAAATACGGATACATTCATGTATGCACATTATACATATACACACATATACCTCTTTACCCACATACATATAAATCGTGGTCATTTTTACTCTTATTACATATCTTCATCTCTCTGGTTGTTTTGTTGTTGTTCTGCAAATTTCCTTGCTTCCTCTGGATCCGAGAATAGTTTTTTTTCCATAAGATCGTTTTCGATGTATTGAACTCCTTTCTCTTCTTCAGGAGTTCAAAACTTATGTGTCTTTTTAGTTCGCAGTCTTTTGTCCTCTCGTTACACGTCTTCATCCCTCAGTCTATTTTGTAATTGTTCTGCAAATTTTCGTGCTTCCTCTGGATCCGAGAATAGTCTGTTTTGTTGTCCTGGAATAAATATTTTCAATACCGCTGGATGCTTTAGTACAAATTTATACCCTTTCTTCCATAAAATCGCCTTTGCTGTATTGAACTCCTTTCTCTTCTTCAGGAGTTCAAAACTTATATCTGGATAAATGAAGATTTTTTGCCCTTTGTACTCCAGTGGCTTGTTGCCCTCTCTTACTTTTTCCATTGTCTTCTCCAGTACCTTTTCTCTTGTAGTATATCTTAGGAATTTTACTAAAATAGATCTTGGCTTTTGTTGTGGTTGTGGTTTAAAGGCCACTGCTCTATGTGCCCTTTCTATTTCCATTTCTTGCTGTAGTTCTGGACATCCTAGGATCCTGGGGATCCAATCTTTTATAAACTCTCTCATATTCTTGCCTTCTTCATCTTCCTTAAGGCCCACTATCTTTATGTTATTTCTTCTGTTATAATTTTCCATTATATCTATTTTCTGAGCTAACAGTTCTTGTGTCTCTATAACTTTTTTATTAGATTCCTCTAATTTCTTTTTTAAGTCCTCTACCTCCATTTCTACTGCTGCTTCCCGCTCTTCCATCTTGTCCATTCTCTTTCCCATTTCTGTTAAGGTCATATCTATTTTATTCATTTTCTCTTCTGTATTGTTTATTCTTCTTCTTTAATCATTAAATACTTGCGCTTGCCATTCTTTAAATGACTCCATGTATTCTTTAATAAGAGAAAGTATATCCTTTATCTTGCCTTTCCCTTCTTCTTCTATTTCACTGTACTCTTCCTCTTCCTCTTCTTCTTCCTCTGGGTTGGCCATCTGTTGTTTCTTTGTTGCCCTTTTCTTCTCTTCTTTCTTGTTTTCGTTGTCTTCTATGTTCTCCTCTTGCTGCAGGTGTTCTGCAGCTGTCATTGCCGACTGTGGAGATCGACTCCCCAGCTGGTCACCCCTCCCGTTGGTGTGTTTTTTTGCATGCGCATCGCGCATGCGTGACTCCTCGCGCATGCGCGGTTGCGCACTTTTACTCGGCTCAGCGAGCCATTTTTGTAGTCCACTTTCTACTGACCTGAGGGAACGGGTTTCTCTCTCCACCGCGGGCCTCTTCGAACAGGTAAGGCCTTCTCCTTCTTCTTCCGTTGTCTTCTCTTCCTCTCTTCTTACCGTTGATTTCAATTTTTCTTTTTTCGTCGCCATCTTCTTTCCACCTTTATACTCACTTTTCTTTAATTTTTATTTTTGTGCCTTTGTGTTTTCCTTTGTTTTTTCCGTCTTTTCTGGAGAGGGCTGGAGTTCACCGTCCGGCCACTACTCCATCACGTGACTCCCCCACAATAAACTTGACTTGATGTCTTCTAGTGTTTGCTACACCTTCTCCAGGAAAAATGAGCTGGCTGTCTACCTTATATATGGCTCAAAATCTTATAGACCTCTATTAAGTCATCTCTCGTCCTTCTAGGATCCAAAGAGAAAAACCTTGCCTAGCATTCTGGTAAATCTCTGCACCCTCTCCATTCCTTCCACATCCTCACTGTAATGAGATGACCAGAACTAAACAATATTCCAAGAGTAAAACACAAAAGTCTGCAGACACTATAACTGAAGTAAAAGCACAATTGCTGGGGAAACTCAACAGGTCAAACAATGTACAGAGCAAAGTTAAAAGGTACACAACAAACGTTTCGGGCTTAGGCAAAATATAGGCAGGGGCTGTAAGGTGGATTCATTAGAGATTTGTTGCAACATAACCTCTCGACTCTTGAATTCGATTAGCCAGCTAATGAAGCCCAGCATCCTAGAGACCTTCTTAACTACCCTATCAATCTGTGTGGTGACTTTGAAAGATGTATGGATTTGGACCCCCTCTGTTCCATACTGTTAAGTATCTGACCATTAACTTTATACTTAGCCTTCAGGTTTAACCTTCCAAAGTGCATCACTTACATGGACACTTATTTAAGTTCATAGTGTGAGTGAGGGAAAGAAAAAAATATGAAAATACATTTCACAAAAGTGTTGGACAAACTCAGCAGGCCATGCAGCATCCAGAGGAAGTACGAGGCGGTGGTCCTTTCCAGCCCTTCAGGAAGCCTCAAAGTCAGGCAGGTGCCCAAATAAAACATTCAATGTTAATTTCATATATGGAAGTGCAATGTACAAATCCACTGAGATTCTTGCTTGCTCTAGCTCCACAGGTATGTAGGATACACTAACAGCAAGAGTAAAAATGATCAAAGGTTCCTTTTGTTGTAACGTATAATTATGAAAAATGTAATATGCGTAATATAATTTTGCTTGCCATAAGGTGAACAGTCGCCATGAGCATTGCCCGGTGCCCTTAACAATTGGAGAAAGAGAAGCAAAGGAGAGTCCCTTCAGAGACACTGAGTGTCTGTGGATTCACCTCCAGCGCTTCAGTCTCTGCAGCTTCACAGACTCCTGTTTGATCCATCGGCATCTTGAGCTCTAGATCCACACCTCTGCTATGATCAGAAAGCCTTCAGGAGCCCTTCTTGCTCTCCGCACTCTCTCAAACCCTGGTTCCAATACCTGGTTCCCTTTGCCCATTATCAAAATACATAATGAGATAAGAGGATTGTAAAGGTTCGGTTTGTCGTCGGAAAGCTTGGCAAATTTCTACAGAGGTGTAGTGGGAAGTGTGCTGACCGGCTGTATCACGTCCTGGGACGAGGGCACCAATACCTCTGAGTGAAAAGCTCTGCAAAAGGTAGTGAATACAGCCCAGGACATCACACACAAAACCCTCCCTGGCATCAAAAAAACCTGCTTGGAATGTCGCTGTCAGAGAGCAGCAGAAATCATTAAGGATCCACACCATCCAGGACATGACCTGTTCTCACTGTAACCATCAGGAAAGAGGTCTCGGTGCCACAAGACTCACACCATCAGGTTCAGGAACAGTTGTACCCCTTCACCATCAGACTCCTCAACAACAAACTCAATCAAGAACTAATTTCACAACTCATATTATACTCAATATTTATTATTGTAGATTTATACATCTGCACTTGCAAAATCATTTTGTTTATAGTTTTTTAATGAATATTTTTGATTTCTTGTATAAATTTAAACACACAAAACGATCTCTTTCAACCTCAATATGACATACAGAATCTGTTTTTATCTCCCCCACCCTTCCCCCCCTCCCTGTGTTGCAATACAACTAAGAATAGTCATATAAATTATACAGATACAAAAAACACAAATACTGGTAGGGTCAATGACCCCTACAGAAACCTAGGAAAAAAAACCACCAAGGTGACCAGGTAACCAAAGATGAGAAAAAAAAATCAACTAACAGAACATGTCATCTGCCTTATATCCCACTTCATTGATCCCAATCGTTTCGCTGTTGGACAGATTGTTTCAGTACCTTATGAAAAGAGGGATGGTCATGTCTGAAAACCTTATATTTCATGTAAGGTTGCCATACAAATGTGGTGTATTTCCTCCTTAAATTGTACGTGATTTTCTCCAGGGGAACACAACTCTGCATTTCCATATTCCATCATGTAATATTTAATTGGGAATCAGATTTCCACATGACTTCTACATATTTCCTGGCTATCACCAAGGTGATCTTCACAAACTGAATTTGGTACTTGGACAGTTTAAAACACACGTCCATAATGTTATCCAGAAGGTTCAATTCTGGATCCTGTGGAAAGTATACCTTTGTAATTTTTTTCAGAATGTCCCCCAGGTCCTCCCAGAAGGATCTCACCTTTGTGTACAGCCAGGTTGAATGGATAAAGGTTCCAATCTCCACACCACACCTAAAGTACATTTCTGAGATTTCTGGTTTGGATTTATGTAATTTTTGAGGTGTGAGGTATAGTTGATGCAGGAAATTGTACTGCACCAACCTGTTCCTGGCACTCATACCAGCTGTCAGGCTGTCAAATCACAGATCTGACCAGCACCACTCATGGATTGTCGTGTCCATGTCTGACTCCCATCTTTCCCTCGACCTCTGTAAGTCTGGCTTTGAGCTCTCACTTTGGAATATGAAATACATAATAAAAATAAACTTGTGCACATTCCCCCTTTGAATTAGAATCTCCATGTCACTACATACGGGCAGGGTCATAGATGATCCCAATTTGTCCCTCAAAAAATATTAGTTTCAGATAGCAGAAAATGTTCTATTAGACAAATCATATTTATTAATCAATTGTTCGAATGACATGAGCTGCCCTCGCTTGAAACAATCCTCGAAACACCTGATCCTCTTCTTGACACCAGGTGTCCAGGATCTTATTGTCCAGAGTTATGGGTATTAAGCTGTTCTGGATCAAGGGCGTTTTGGGAGATATCCCCACCTTCAATCCAATACATTAATTTATTCTTTGTTATGTATGAAGTACTTGTTTTAGTATGGGGTTATCCATTTTATTTGAAATTAATGTAGTGTCCCATTTATATATAAACTATCCTGCTATCTTTTCACACTGCATATAGTCCAATTCGTGCCCAGGAGGTGCGGTGGGGGGGGGGGGGGCTTCCTCAAGGAGTGAGGCGATAAACCTCACCTGGGCCGCTCAGCAATATTTTTTTGAAATCTGGCAATTTTAAACCCCCAGTTTGTAATCCCAAGTCAACTTTCCATGCTGATTTTAGCCACTTTACCATTCCACAGGAACTTTCTGACACATCCACTGAGCATCTTAAAGAATCCCTGGAGCAATGAAATAGGTAACAGCTAAAATAGATATTATAGCCTTGGCATCACCTTCATTTTAACACTGTTAACTCTGCCCTCCAAAGTTATGGGCAGAATTTTCAAACCACCAAGGTCCTCCTCCATATTCCGGAGCAAAGGGAGATAATTGAGTTTGTATAAGTTGCGTAAATCCTTATCTACTGTTATTCCCAGATATTTAATGCCTCCTTGTGGCCAGTTGAATCGACTTCCCTGTTGGTATTGTTTATAATTCCCCTTTGTCAAAGGCACGATCTCACTCTTGTCCAGATTTACCTATACCCCGAGACCTTCCCATAATCCTCCAGCATTGCCTTCAGCCTGGCCAATTCCCCCTCCCCTCGTGTCCATCAAATATGCTAACATCATCAGTGAATAGGTTCATTTTGTTTTCCACCTGGCCCACCTTGACCCCTTTTATGTCTGGATCCTGCTGAATAGCTTCCATTAGCAGCTCAGTGGCCAGTATGAACAGCGATTGGGACAATGGACAGCCCTGCCTATTGGAGATACTGGAGACATCTGCCTGTTTGTAACAACTTTAGCTTGGGGTTTATGATAGTGTCTTAACCCAATTAGCAAATGTTTGTCCCAGTCCAAATTTCTCTAGTACACTGAACAAAAAGTCCTACTCCAATTTATTGAAGGCCTCCACATCCAGAATTGCAGCCACTCCTGATCCACCCTTAAGTGTGCCAGATGTAATATATTAATCTAGCAACGTTTGATTATTGCCTTTTTTTCTACAAATCCAGCTTGACTGGATTTGTTAATTTTGGCAAATATACCCCCAACCAATTGACTAATGCTTTGGCTATGATTTTGTAAACTGCATTTAATTACAAGATGGGCTTATAACAGGAGGTATCCAATGGGCCCCTGTCTTTTTTTTTGGGATCACCATGATGATTGTTGTTGAGAAAGACTCCGGGAGGGTATGCGTCTCTGCCACCTAATTCACCACCTTCATAAGAAGGGGCATTAAGAGATCTTCGAACTCTATAAAATTCCACAAGAAAACCATCCTCCCCCATTGATTTATTAGGCTGCAATGAGCCCAAGGTTTTTTTTTTCAATTTCCTCTCTAGAAAAGGGGACATTCAGCCCCTCTTGATCTTCCTGATCCAAATTTGGTAGTTCCAAAGTAAGCAAGAAATCATCTATTTTAGTGGGACATCCCCTCCCCCCCCCGACTCTGATTTATTCAGTTCTTTATAGAACTTTCTAAATGTTTTGTTTATTTCCTTTGGTTTATGTAAAATCTTGCCTTCCCCCATTTGAATCACACTGATTGTTCTTAAGACCTCTTCTGCCCTCACCTGCCAGGACAAGACTATATGGGCCCTCTCCCCCAGTTTATAATACTGTTATCTTGCGCTTAAGATCAACTTTTCGATTTTATTTGTTTGCAGCATATTATATTTGAGATTTTTATCCATTAAGTTGCTGTATTTTTCTTCTGAACCTGCTCTTTGATAGTCTTTTTTCCAATTGGGCTATTTCCTGTTCCAAATTATTAATTTCTTTCATGTGCCCCCTTTTTTCCCAATTATCCAATTATCTGGCCCCTTAAGTTAGTCTTCAAAATGTCCCATATTCGGAAATTATCATCAGAAGAGGAGCAGTTTGTTTCACAGAACAACTCTATTTCAGCTCTAACTAAGCTACAAAATTCCAGTTTTCCCACAGCAATGAGTTCAGATGCCATCTTTACGCTATGGCCTGCATATCTGGGTATTATGATGGACAGAGGCAAGGGTGAATGGTTTGACTGTACTGGGTCTCCACTCTTACTCTCCAACTGGATTGATACCAAAAAAAAGAATTCTGGTGTAGGAATCATGTTGTCTTGAGTAAAAGGAATAATCCCTTTCTCTTGGCTTCTGTCTACTCCAGATATCTATTAAATTCACCTCTTTCATAAAGGTTAAGGTTACTAGTTACTTTCTTTACTGACTTGTCCATCATAGGATCTAGACAAAATTGAAGTCCTCACTAATCAAGACATTCTCAACCCCCTCCGTTACCTTTAAGAATATATCTTGTATAAATTGTTTGTCATCAAAATTCAGGGAATATATATTCATTGATTTGGAGTATATTTGACAATGCATCATCACAAATCTCCCAGCTGGGTTAGCAACCAGACCCTGGACCACCACTGAAACATTCTTCCCTATCAGGATAGCCATTCCCTTTGCTCTGGAATTGAAAGAGGACATCACCACCTGACCCATCCAACCCCTCTTTAACTTTGTATGCTCTTACTTTGTAAAGTGGGTCTCTTGCAGAAGCTCTATGTCTGCCTGAATTTTTTTAGGTGTGCCAAAACTCTCCGTCATTCCATTTATCCCATTCATGTTAAAACTTATAAACTTAATTGTTTGATCCATTACCCCAGAGCCCTTCCATTGTCTTCTCCCCCTTCTTTCTTTTCCTGTGATACTCATCTTCCATCCCATTTGATTTTCTGTAGACACCTGGAGCAGATGACCATGCTCCAAACAAAACCTAAGCAACCTAAAAAAAGTTAGAACCAACGATTCAAAGAAATACAAAAAATACAAGGAGGGGAAGGGGATAAAATTTAAAAAAAAAATACTCCCAACTAATCCTTTCCCGTTCTCTCCCCTAATCTACCCCTACCCTTCCTTGTGTGAATGCTGAAATATTGGCATCAACACCCCTGCCATTTTGGGTTGTGCCTAATACACCCATCTAACATTTACACTAGTCTATCCCCCCTTTTCTTTGACCTCCCCATATTAATTCTTCTTTTAACCAGTTTTCTTTGAGAGTAACAATAAAACACAATAAAATATTCCCCTCATAATATTAAGATTTACAATATATACAATTGATAATTCCATCAATTCCCTTTTTTCCCCTTATTTATATTTAGACCTGGGAGGGTGGCATTGGCTCCCTCGGATCCATAAAAAAACTTTTTCTCCCCTCCTGCTCTTAATATCATTCTGTGTTGCAGGATGAAAGATCCCTTTTTGCCTGTTTTTTTTTTTCACCTGGTGAAATTCCCTCCTGCACCTTAAAAGCGGCACACTAATGTCTGGGTTAAAAAGGACTCTCACTCCTCCAAACTCTGCCAGAACCCCTCTCCCCTTCATTCCCCTTGCTGCTACCCATAAAATTCTCTCTCTGTCCTGGTAGTGAAGGAACCTAACCAGGACAGAGCGGGGTCATTGATTTGGACCTAGGTGGGGTGAGAGAGACTGGTGGGCCCTTCTATCTCCACCCCAATTTTTTTCCCTCCCCAACATCTCAGGGATCCAATTTTTAAGGAACCCTACTGGGTCTCTTCCCTCTGTACCACCCTACTCCCCCACGAAGTTTTCTAGAGTGTCAATTTTCTCCCTTGTTCTTTCTTTTTTTTTCCTTCCCCACACATCCATCTTGCTTTCCTTTTTTCCAGCCTTTCTTCCACTCTTTTTATTCTTTCTTCTGTTACTTCCACCCTTTTGGTTAAATTACTTAGTCTTTTCTTGATGGCATTCTGGCCTGCCACCAATTTTTTAAAATTCACTTGATGGATAGTGTCCATAATATCCCTGGCAGAGGGCTCCAAGCCCTCTACCTCCTTTTTCCCTTGACTTTCTCTCCTTCCTGCCTTTCTCTTTTGTTTGTTTCTTTCCTCCTTCTCCCCTTCTGACTCTTCTTCTTCCTCCAAGGTCTTTGGGATGACATTGCCCATGCCTCTCGATGTCCCAGCTCCTCCCTAGTCCTGCAGCCCACCAGTCCCGATGTCTCGTGCACTCATCATCGCTTCCTTCTCCTGGTCCCCGCATGGGTCCACTTTACCAGGTAAGTGCCTTTTTAAAATCTCCCATTGCCACTGCCTCCACTTCTCTGGGCTCGAGTTGGTTCTGTCACCCACTGGCCTCTGCCGACTCTGCAGACATCCAATGGCACAGGACTCCTCATTCGTAGCTTTCTCTAGGCTTCCTCATGCTCCCGCTTCAGCAAAGATGTCTCCACACTCTACTGGGTGAGTTTTTGACGTACGGGGCAGTCCGTGGCTCTGCTCCTGCTGCCATCACAGCCAATGCCTGCGTGGGCCCAGGGTCGGCCTCCTTCTCACCACGAGACAATCCTTTCCCGTTTTCTGTCCTCGTTCGACAATTTTTGCTTTCTTCCCATTTTCTTCTGCTTCTTCATTATTTCCTCAGTCTTCTTTCTTCCTTTACGTTTTTTTTAAAGGGAATCTTATTTTTTCTGTCTTTATTCTTCTTTATCCTGGGGAGTTCTGCCTTGCATCTATGACTCTCCGATGCCATCTTGTTCACAGTTCTTTCTTTGAGTACAGATGCCAGTATTTCCCTGCAGGAAAAATGTCCCTGGGTTGTATGTGATGCCATATATGTACCTGATAATAAATTTGAACTTTGATAAATATAGAAAGAGATATGAATAAATGTTACACAATTAGAAAGAAAAGGTTATGTTTCAGGAGTGCAGATAGATCTTTGAACTGATACAGTATGGATAGGGAAGGAATTAGAAGGAGATTGGCCAAATGGGACTAGCCCAAAACATCAACTGACATCTTGGGCTAAAGGCCCTGTTCTGTGCTGTATGACTCTATAAATAGAGCAATCATGATGATCCAAATTACATAGAACAATGCACCACAGTACAGGCCTTTCAGCCCTCACTGTTGTGCCAACACATATATTCCTAAACCCTCCCTACCCCATAACCTTCTATTTTTCTTTCATCCATGTGTTTGTCTAAGAGTCTCTTAAATGCTCCCAATGTTTCAGCCTCCACCACTATCTCTGGCAAGGCATTTCAGACACCCACAACTCTCTGTGTAAAAAACTTAGCCCTGATGTCTCCCCTAAACTTCCTTTATACGTATGTCCTCTGGTGTTTGTTGATCCTGGCCTGGGAAACAGGTTCTGGCTGTCCACCCTATCGATGCCTCTCATAATCTTGTAGACCTTTATCAAGTCTCCTCTCATCCTTCTATAATCCAAAGAGAAAAGACCCAGCTCTACTAACTTTGCCTCATAGGACTTTTTTCCCAATCCAGGCAACATCCTGGTAAATCTCCTTTGCACCCACTCCATAGGTTCAACATCCTTCTTGTAATGAGGTGACCAGAACTGAACACAATACTCCAAGTGTGGTCTTACCAGAGATTTGTAGACTTGCAACATGACCTCTCTACTCCTGAACTCAATCCCACTCTTAATGAAGCCCAGCATCCCATAGGCCTTCTTAATTATTCTATCAACCTGTGCAGTGACCTTAAGGGATGCATGAATTTGTATCCCAAGGTCCCTCTGTTCATTCACACTCTTAAGTAATTGACTATTAATCCCGTACTCAACCTTCTGGTTTGACTTTCCAGATCCATCACCTCACACTTAGCCAGATTGAAATCCATCTTGCCACTTTTTTGCCCAACTCTGCATCCTGTCTATATTTTCTCATAACCTTAAACAACCTTCAGCTCCATCCACAACTCCTCCAACCTTCATGTCATCTGCAAACTTACCCATCCTTCTACCTCTTCATCCATTTCATTTATAAAAATCACCAAGTGCAGAGGTTCTAGAACAGGTCCTTGCAGCACTCCACTAGTCACCAACCTCTAGGCAGTATACTTTCCTTACACTACTACTATCTGCTATCTTCCTAAAAGCCAATTTGTTATCCGCACAGCCAAGGTTCCACTGATCCTGTGCCTCATGACTTTCTGTTTGAGCCTCTTGTAGGGGACCTTGTCAAATGTCTCACTAAAATCCATGTAGACTACATCTACCATCTTACCCTCTTCAATTTCTTTTGTTACCTTCTCAAAAAACTCAAATTAGACTTGTGAGGCACAACCTTCCCTTCACAAAGCCATGCTGACTATCCTTGAGTAGACTGGACTTCTCCAAATGCTCATAGACCCTGTCCTTAAGAATCCTCTCCACTAATTTGCACACCACTAATGCAAGACTCACTGGTCTATAATTCCCAGGATTCTCCCTATTACTGCTTTTAAACAAGGGGCCTATATTTGCCATTCTCCAATTCTCCGGAACCTCGCCTGCAACACCTCCCCAAGAGATTTCAAAGAGCATGGCTACTGCCCCAGTTATCTCTGCTCTCACTTCCCACAGCAGCCTGTGGTATATTGTGTCTGAGAGCAGAGATTTATCAATCTTGATGTTTATAAGAAGATCTAACACTTCCACTTCCTTAATCTCCACATTATCCCACTTTGTGTAGGGTGTTGAGCCATTAGAGTCATATCTGAACCAGTGAAATGACATTAGAAAGAAAGTTGGAAAGTTGCAGCCAATTTACCTGAATCCAACTTTTGGGGGCATGAAGTCAATCATAAACTTTGCTCCCTGGAATCAGCTTAATGCATTCTCATGCACTCTCATCGAATGCAAGCACATCATTTCTAGGGTCAGAAACCAAAACAGTAAATGGGTTCCTGGGCATAATTTCACCAAGATCCATTAATAAGAAGTTTTCCTCATTCCCAAGTTCATAAATGTCAGCGAAAAACACACAGGTCTGCAGATGCTGTGTCTATAATAAAAACAAAGAAATGAGTGCTGGAGAAATTCAGCAGGTCTCAGAGTCCAGAGGAGGTAAAACTATCTTGAAGAAGGGCTCAGGCTGGAATGCCAGTTATATGTCTTTTCCTCTTTTGGGCGCTGCTAGGCATGCTGGGTTCCTCCACTACTTCCGTGATTTGCGACAATCACAGCATCTGTAGACTTTTGTGTTTCACTCTAATCTATAGTTTACTTGCTGAAACTGTATATTTGCTTCAGTGACTTCTGTAGAGATTTACCAATACTTATGTCCTTTTGAATATCAACCTTATTCAGTTTTCACTATTTAACAAATACCTGGAATTCAAGCAACCGGCGCCTCAACCAACTGGAAAATAAGTAAAACAAAAAGGTTAAAAAATACTTGTTTAAAATTGTAAAAGTAAGTGTTCTCTGAAGTAACACATAAACCTTTGATGAAGATGGGAGCAAATAGTCAGCCAGCGGAGAGCCTTGGACATGCTTTGCTCGTAGCAGCCGTTTGATTAAAGTGTGTGAAATGGCAGTGACGTTGCCCTGGAGAGCTGGTTGATGCCTCTCACTGTTGGGGTGACTCTCTTAAGGTGTCTCCTAATCCATGTTTAGTAAGAGGCACCTTGGTCAGAGGCCTTATCTGTAAACTTGGGAGAGGGGATTAATTATTTATGATGTTATTGTTCGTCTTTCGGGCGGCTCTGTGGAGGGGGAGGAACCTGCAGGTGCAGAGATGGTTAAATGTTTTCAAAAAATGTGACTGGAAAATAAAGTGAAATGCTTTAAGGTTTATATATTCATGCAACAGAAGTCTGTTTGGTGTGAGAACAGTATAGTATTTTTTATCTTTTAAACTGTTTATTTTTAATGCAAGTGTATTAGTTATGGATTGTAAGAATAAGTCTCAAGCAACCATAAAATATACTTATCCATCATCTACCAATCCCAGATTCCAGGGATTTTACTGGTGGAAAATAACATGTTTTCCCATAATTTGTCATGTTCTTGCCTACTCACTCAGCTTTAAATTCTCTGTTCTTAATCCTGCCTCATTTAATAATTGGGAAAGCTTTTAATGAACTCTAAGGTAGCCCCCATCAGCCCCAGATTCAGTTATGATCAGAATCCACTTACTTTGATACCTATGTTGACTGGCTGCATCACAGTCTGGTATGGGGACACCACTACTCCTTAGCGAAAAACCCTGCAAAAGATAGTGGACACGCTAATTGTGGAATTTGTTGCCATAGGCAGTTGTGGAGGCCAGGTCATTGGGTGTATTCAAGGCAGAGATTGATTGGTTTTTGATTAGCCAGGGCATCGAAGGCTATGAGAAGTAGGCCAGGCAGTAGGGCTGAGTAGGAAAATGGATCAACTCATGAGTGAATGGCAGGGCAGACTTGATGGGCTGAACAGCCTATTTCTGCTCCTGTGCTTTATGGTCTTAAATATAGACAAAACCCTCCCCACTATCACGAACATCTACAGGGAAAGCTGCCGTCAGAGAGCAGCAGCAATCATCAAGGACCCACACCACCCAACACATGCCCTGTTCTCACTGCTGCCATCAGGAAAGAGGTATTGATGCCACATGACTCGCACCACCAAGTTCAGGAACAGCTGCTCCCCCTCCACCATCAGACCCCTCAACAATAAACTCAATCAGGGATTCTGAGTTTTGAATTTCATTGATTTTTTTTCCCTCACTGTATTGCACAGTCAGTTTGTTTATATTTCTATTGGTTTACATGTATTTGTTGAGTACAGTTTTATTTGCACTACCAATTCTGCCTCATCCACAGGAAAAAAGAATCTTAGGGTAGTGTATGGTCATGTATTTACTCGGACAATAAATCTGAAAATCTGGTCCTTTTGTAAATGCTGCTTTGAGCATTCTGGGTTTTTTTTGCTAGGCAAAATAGGATTGGTTCTGTTGTGGTTGGACTCACCTCAGCCCCAGTACACTGTCCTGTTCAGTTAAAGCTCACAGAATTGTTGGAGCAATTCAGTTGGACTTGCAGGATCCATAGGAGGTAAAGATATATTACGGACATTTCGAGCCTGAGCACTTCTTCAAGGAATAAGCAAAAAGCAGGAACACATCTGAATAAAGACTGGAGAATGGTGAGGAGGGGGGAGGAGTCAGACCAGCAGTCAAAAGATGTTAATTGGATATGAGAAGAAGAAATGTGAGAATGGATTTTGGCTCTGTGAAAGGAGACAGGGAAAAGGGAGAGAGAGAGATTGGATAAAGGTGACAGGAAGAAAAAGTGGGGGGGGGGGGGGGTTAACAGAAACCAGAGAAGTTGATGTTAATGCCATGCGGTTGGAGGGTGCCCAGTCGGAAGATTAGAAGGTGTTCCT
Source organism: Narcine bancroftii (assembly GCF_036971445.1). Lineage (NCBI taxonomy): Eukaryota > Metazoa > Chordata > Chondrichthyes > Torpediniformes > Narcinidae > Narcine > Narcine bancroftii. Next base: position 195,921,504 of record NC_091473.1, read on the forward strand.
CCAACCTGTGGGTGGTCTCAGTCTGGCAGGGCATGAGACCATGGACAGAGATGTCAGCAAGGGAACAGAACAGGGAATTGAAATGGGTGGCCCCTGGGAGATCTGTACTATCGTGGCAGACAGAGCCAAGGTGCTCAACGAAGTGATCTCCCAGTCTGTCCTGTTCAGTCCTACCTCCGAACACCGGCTCCAGTGAATGTCAGCTGCTTGCTGTCTGAATCTTGTCCAAGATCCTTGTTCTGAATCTTGATCTAGTCTGAGGAGTTGGGGATGAGTAATAAATTGCAGACAGGCAAAGAGAAAATACTTTTTAAAATGGTTATGCTGATTGTGTCTGGAATAAATATTGATCAAGGACTTTGGAAAAGTTCCCTTTTTGAATAGTGCAGTGGGTCCATGGTAGCAGAGGGAGCAGGTAAGGACTTGGCTTAATATCTTATTCCATACATGGGAGCAAAGGAGATTCCATGAGAGGCAGAGGTGGGATTGACAGCCAGCACCTTTTATCCTGGGAACAGTAGCAAATATCACAGGATACCTGTACCAGGTGAGAGGAGGAAAGTTTAGGAGAGATGTCAGGGAAGATTTTTACACAAAGTAGTGGGTGCTTGGAATACATTGCTGGGGATGGTGGTAGAGGTTGGTACAATAGGGATTTTTAAAAGATTTAGACAGGCACATGGATGCAAGAAAAATAGATCGTTCTGGGTGTGAGGGAGAGAAATTTTAGATTATTGAGTAGGTTTACATAGGTTGGCACCACATCGTGGACCTGTACTGTGCTGCATTCTATGTTCATTCTATTTCCAACCTGCTGGGTAGCTGATGAGCTTAACAATTCCATTGGGCTTGTGATAAGGATCAGGATTCAAACATTGTTGTCTCAAAGGAGTCTCCTCATGCAATTTGTCCCAGTTCATGCACTGTGGGCTTTCAACATGATCTTCCCTTCAAAATCCTGCCCACTATCACTGGACATGGAGCTTTCTTAGCTCTGCTCCCCCCTTAAAACCCCTGCCCTATTGATAATCGTCTTGCCTGATTTAGCTTGACTCCTTGTACATGGGTCACAGCTTGTATGTCATAAACAGTATAAAAATGTGCTCCATGTGAACAAAAAAATCACCATTATGGGGCAGTGTAGTTGCACAAGGAATCCAGTCTCAGAACTGATGTGTTGATTTGGGTTTTACAATGTATAAATATAATACAGTAAAGCCCCTGATATCCGGCACCTATGGAGATTGGTAGATGGTAGATAAATGTATTTTCCAGCTGCTTGATACTTGCTTTTACAATGCCTAACTAATACACCTGCATTAAGAATAAACAGTTTAAAAGACAAAAATACTGGATTGCACTCTCACTGAATAAACTTCACCTGTCACCTTCCTTTCAAGATTTGTTTCTTTAGTGTCATCTAATAAAGCGGGTGTAATATTACATAAAATTTGGCTTTAATCTGTCATAAGGCAGACTGATTTGCCATCAGCAGAAATTGAGCAGTACCCCTTACAGTCAGAGAAAGAGAAGCAAGAGTTCTCCCAGCATCACTGAGTGTCCATGGATTCACCTCCAATGCTCCTGCAGCCTCCACAGCCACACAGACCATAGGCAAAACCCTGGGCAACCTGAATTGAACCTCTGACATGATCAGGAAGCCTTCAGCATCCTCAACACCCTTTCACATCCCGATTCTGATACCTGGTATCACCTTCGGCCAGTCTTGAGCCATTTTCAAGCAGACTGCCGCTTGGTGAGTCCCTGACTGCAGTCACCAGCAGCCCACAGCCTTCATGGGTTCCTCACCTTGAGTCACCAGCAGCCGGCCTCCTGTGTGTTCTTCAGCCGCCGAACCCCTCATCATCGCCGTGGTCACTGTCCTGTGCGTCATCTCCTTTGCTTTTCCTTCTCAAACGGGGGTGTTCTCTCCCTGTTTGCTGGTGCCCCGCGCCAGACCTCTGCTCCCCCAGAATCGAGGCTGCTGCCATCTAGGGCCCAGACTCTGTGGTCACAGGATTTTAAAATAAAACACTGCCTGCTCCTTGAACAGGCCATACTCCTCCTCACTTGGGTCTACCTATTTTTTTGCAATTTCCTGCCTCCTCCCCTCTTTTATCTTCCTTTGTCCTGATGAGTCTTGATTGGAAAGATCAACTATCCACAGATACTGCTGAAGTTCCTCAGCAGTTTGGATTTTGCTCCAGATTTCAGAATCTGATTGAGATTCAATGCTTTGCAGTAGCATTTTAGAGCAAACGTACTTATTATAACCATCTTACAACATGACTATCAATAAAAAAATAACTGCACAAAAAGTCAGGCCGTGTCTCTGGTTCATTGATTATTCAGGAATCTGATGGCAGTGGGGAAGAAGTTGTCCTCGTGCCGCTGAGTGCTCGTCTCTAGGCTTCTGTACCTTTTCCCCGATGGTAGCAGAGTGAAGAGGGCACGGCCTGGGTGGTGGGGGTCCTTGAGGATAGAGGCTACTTTTTTTAAGACACCGCCTCATGTGGATGTCCTTGATGGAGTGAAATCTGGTGCCCGTGATGTCACAGGCTGAGATAACAACCCTCAGGAGTTTTTAAAAATCTTTTATTTAAGATTAATCATTACAAACAGAGCAAAGATGATATCATATGATCAATCATTTATATATATGAAACCACCCCCCTCCCCAACCTCCCAACTATTACCCTCCCTCCTCTCTGACCCAACTACAAAGAAAGAAAAGGGAGATCATTAAATAATCTTAAAGTTACAACTAAAAAGCTTCTTGGCTGCAGGAGTGAAGATGTCCACTGGAGCCGATCGAGACCTCATACTTTAATGTCAACAGCTTTCAAGTAAGGGCTCCAAACTTTAATTAAAAAAAAAGAATATTTATCTCTCGAATTATATGTAATCTTTTCCAAAGGAATACAGGCTTTCATTTCATCATGCCATCTTTTCATCTCTAAATTTAAATCAGATTTCCATGTAATAGCTAAACATTTGATAAATGCAGAAACTCAATTTGATACATATTTAGCTTCAATTTTAAAGCCATGGATTTAATATCTCCTAACAAAAATAACATTGGATCAAGAGGTAAATTTATTTTTAAAATCTGCTCTTAAAAAGATTTGATTTGCAACCAGAAACTTTTAACCTTAGAGCAAGTCCATGTCAAATTTTAAAAAGTACTTACTTCTTGGCCACATCTAAAACATGTATCTGAGGAACAGAGCTGAAATTTTTTAAAATTTAAATGAAGTCAAATATAATTGATGTAAAAAATTATACTGAACTAATCTATAATGTTCTTTGGCTTGGCTTCGCGGACGAAGATTTATGCTGCAGGCTTGTTGGTGACTGACAAGTCCGATGTGGGACAGGCAGGCACGGTTGCAGCGGTTGCAAGGGAAAATTGGTTGGTTGGGGTTGGTTGTTGGGTTTTTCCTCCTTTGTCTTTTGTCAGTGAGGTGGGCTCTGCGGTCTTCTTCAAAGGAGGTTGCTGCCCGTCGAACTGTGAGGCGCCAAGATGCACGGTTTGAGGCGATATCAGCCCACTGGCGGTGGTCAATGTGGCAGGCACCAAGAGATTTCTTTTATATCTATAATGTACATTTATTACTTACATCATACTATCTCTACATATATTTCTCCATACTTTTTAATCCTATCTTTCTATCTAAATCCACTTCCCATTTCATTCTAGATTGATGAAGATCAGGTTTAGGCAATTTATTTTGTAACAACTTATACATTTCTGAAATAATTTTTTTCAAATCATGTTTAGTGAGCAATAATTCTAAGGAAGACTGTCTAGATAATTTTAAATCATGACCTAATAAAAATGTTTTAACTTGTTAATAACAAAAAAAGGTGTTTGAAGGAATTTGAAATTTGTCTTTCATATGATTAAAGGTTAAAAATGTTCCGGCTTCAAAGCAATACCCCACTCTTTTAATTTGATTTGGATCCCAAATTTTCAAAAATTGATTATCTACAGTAAAAGGAAAAAGTAATATAAAGGTTTTTTTTATTGAAAATCTTTAGCTGAATGTCTAATAATCAATTTTATTCCATAATTCAACTAAATGTTTTAAGATTGGTGGATCTATTCCAGTTAATAACTTTGAATTCCATTTATAAATAAATTCCATCATAGATTTTTCACCAATCTTATCCAGTTCTATTTTAGCCCAAGCATTAGATTTTGTCGTATCAAGCATTGCATTAATAAAATTCAATTGTGCCACTTTATAATAATTCTGAAAATGAGGAAGTTGTAAACCTCCCAATTCTAGTTTCCTTATTAATTTTATTAATTTTTACCATATTTATCTCACCTTTCCACAAAAATTTACATATAATTATATTTAAATCCTTTAAAAATTTTGATGTATAAAACAAGGAATAGACTGAAATAGGTATTGTATTCTTGGAAAAATATTCATTTTAATACAATTCACTCTTCCTATCAAAGTAATAGGTAAATAATTCCATTTTTCTAAATCTTTTTAAATTTTCTCAAATAATGGAATATAGTTTAATTTATATAAATTTCCTAAATTTTTAATCAATTTTAATACCTAGATATTTAATCAGATTTTCAGTCCATCTAAATTGAGCAACTGCTTTACATTGCACATAGTTCCCTTCAACCAGTGGCATCATTTCACTTTATCACAATTAATTTTATACCCTGTTATCATGCCATATTCCTGTAATTTTTTTATATGATACAGCTAACGAATTTTGTGGTTCTGTCATATAAATTAAAACATCATCCACAAAAAGACATTTTATATTCTTCTTTATTTACCATTATTCCCTTAATTTTGTCCTCCTGTCTTATCCATTTTGCTAATGGCTCAATTGCTAAAACAAACAATGCAGGAGACGACCTTGTCTTGCCGATCTAGTTAAAGAAAAATGTGAAGAGAGTTGTCTATTTGTTATCACTCTAGCTTTCAGATTACTGTATAGGGCCTTAATCCAATTAATGAAAGCTGTTAAAATATTAGTCCAAATTGAAACTTATGTAAAACTTTAAACAAATAATTCTATTCTAATCTATCAAATGCTTTTTCTGCATCTAAAGATAGAACTAACGCTGGCTCTGACTGTTTTGGGCACGATATATTAAGCTAATCAACTTTGCTACATTATCAGCCAAGTGTCTATTCTTAATAAATCCAGATTGGTCTGAATGAACCAGACTAGGTAAATAGTCATTTATTCTATTTTCTAAAACCTTCGCTGCAACTTTATAATCAACATTTAACAATGATATAGGTCTATAAGATTCTGCCTTTAATAAGTCCCAGTCTTTTTTTAGGTAACACTGTTATAACTGCATTTGAAAAAGATTCAGGTAAAGAACTTGTTAATGTAGATTGTTTTAACATTTCTATTAGTAACGACATTAGCAGATCTTTAACTTTTTTATAAAATTTTGAAGTAAATCTGTCTTCTCCAGGGGATTTTCTGCTCTTCATTGAATTCAATGCATTGATAATTTCTTTCAAAGTAAATGAAGAATCTAAGTTATTATGAGCTTGACTTTTCAAAGTTGGTAATTGCAACTTAGATTTAAAAAATCTTCAGTTTTATCTACTTTATTTATTGTCACTGATGAATACAGTTTTGCATAATAACTTTAAAAGAATCATTTATGTCTTGAGGTTTATAAGTAATCTTAGAATTCCTTTTAAGTACAATAATAACAATGCTTGTTCTGCTTTTATCTGCCAGACTAACACTTTATGTGCCCTCTCTCCCAACTCATAACACATTTGTTTAGATCTATCAATCAACCTTTCTGTTCTATGCCTGAATTGAGTTATACTGCATCTTTTTATTTTCTGATTTTATTCTATCCCTCTCTCTGATGGTTTTTTTTTCCATTTAAGCAATTTCCTTCTCTAAATCCTCTACTTCCTGTAAATACTTTTTTTAATCTTAGTTGAAAAATTTATAATTTGTCCTCTTAAATAAGCTTTTAATGCATCCCATATAACAAACTTATTATCAACTGAGTTAATATTGGTCTCCAGATATATCTATATTTGATTTCATATTCTTGCCCTGAAAGTTGGCGCCTCCAATACCAGACAGTGATGCAACCAGCTAGAATACTCTCCACGGTATGCTTGTAGATGTTTTCGAGAGTTTTCGGTGACATACTGAATCTCCTCAGGCACCTCACAAAGTAGAGACGCTGGCGAGCCTTCTTCACGATTGCATCAACTTGGAGGCTCCAGGACAGATCCTCGGAGATGTTGACACCCAAGAATTTGAAGTTCTTGACCCTCTCCACTATTGAGAACTCAAATGAGGTCATGTTCCCCTGACTTCCTTCTGAAGTCCACAATCATGTCTTTGGTTTTGCTAATGTTGAGTGCAAAGTTGTTGTTGTTATGCTATTGAGTATCTGTAGGCTCTTGTGTCATCTGGAACAAACACTCGATGATGAGCTTGTTCGTGTGAAAAAGTTACCAGAGAAACAGATTCATGATCTTCTCAAAGTCTTGAAGAACTGTCTTACCCCCCTCCCCATCTCCTGGACTCCAAGGTATCACTGGCCAGTTGGGATGGTATGAGCATGCAGAAGTGGAAGACACATGCTCCCATTCTGCTAGCTGCCACCTGCTACATCTTTGAAGCGTCTGGTTTCCACATTGGCCTCTTAAGCCACTGAGATAAAAATGGAAGTAAGTCATCCTAGATCGCCAGGGACTGTGTAAAAGTCTTGGCCAAGGACATTAGCAAGAAATTCCATGCTTTGAAATAGTTCAATGGAATCTTTTATGTGGAGTGATGTATGTGGATTGGGCCTTGGGATTCAGAGGTATTTGACTCGACAACGACTTTGAAGAAATTTCTTGCAGATTTGCCAGTAGTTTCAAACCCAGGTTTCAGGGAGTTAAGAGTTAAGCAAGAAAGCTTGCAGACAGAGTGACTAATTTAATACACAAAAATACTGCAGGAGCACAGCACTTCACACAGCATTTTTAATAGCAAAAATATACAGTAAAACTCCTGTTATCCAGAATTCAAGCAACTGGCAAAAAAAAAGAGAAAAATAATAGATAAAAAATATTTAAATTTAAAATTGCCGCACCTTGTCGTTAGTTCTCAAATCACACAACCATGCAATCTCAAGCAACTGTAAAATACACTTATCTGGCATGGATTTTACTATATAACCGATGTTTCAAGCCTGGAGTCCTTTGTTAAGATATGTGTCTGAATAAAATGGCGGTGAGGGGGCAGGGGAAGGAGCACAGACCATCAGGTGGGGGAAAAAGAGAAAATAGCTGGGAAGTGATAGGAAGAGGGGATAGCTCCCTAAATGGAGAGGGAAGGGAAGGGGGTGGAGTGCTTGAGGAATGGAGATAGAGGAGAGAGGGAGGGAGGGAGAGATACGGGAGGGCTCTAACAGAAACCCGAGAAGTCAATGTTCATGCCATCTGGTGGGAGAGTGCCCAGACAGAGGAGCTATTCCTCTAATTTGTGGATGGTCTCAGTTTGGCAATGCAGGAGTGGGCATGGAATTGAAATGAGTGACCCACTATGGTAGCTGGCAGGGAGAAAGTGCTCAACAAAATGATCTCCCAGGCTGTGTCCAGGAAGTTAAGAAGCTGGTTAAGGAAAGACAGGTGGATTTATTGACAGGTGAATTTTCTGGTTGCTTGAGATTGTGTTTTGTGTGGATCGATGAACTAACAGTGAGGCGTGCCAATTTAAAACTTCCGTGTTTTTTACCTATTAATTTTCCACGATTCTTTTGCTGGTTTCTTGAACTCGGGATAACAGGAATTTGACTGTATTGAATTTAATTTATCTGATCCAATTCTGTGAATAAACTGAAAATTTTGGTAAAATTGAAAGTTTTCTGATCTTGTGAAGATCAGCAGTGAGATGATGTTTGAAGTACGGCCTGCAAGTCAGAGTTATTTCCTAGTGGCCTGATGAACCAACTTCTCTCACAAGCTAAGACCCTCAATGCTTTCTTTGGTGAGTTGAGAAAAAGGATATTTGAAGATCAAGACCAGGTACAAAGCTAAATATTTCACCAGGCAGTAGTGATCTCTCCCCTTCTATATGCTTCTGAGTCTTTGCTGCTACTTACTGCAGACATCACAGAGCATTGGAAGAATGCCACCTGTACTTCAGCCACAAATTTACTGGAAGGACTGAACTAATATCTTCAGTACTGACGCTGCTTTGGCTCGTTGTACTCCCTCTGTGGAGCACTGACCTCATATACCACACCAAAATGCTACTGTGATAAAATGCAACCCTGTCTTTCATTGACCAGAGCACTGGGGGCCAATGACTGGCTTCAAACATCATATGCTCCTCCTGATATGAGAAGGAAAGCCTCTTACTCACACCTCTTGATTATATCTCTGTGAACCCATCATACTTTATCTCCAGCAAGATGAAAGTTTGTGAAAATTTTGGTTTATATCAGCTATTCTCAACAGGAGCCATACAGCACCCACCAACCCCCCCCCCACCTCCCGGGTCACAGCACATTTCAGGGGGTTGGGCACAGACTGAGATCATAAAATAATTTTAATGTCATTGGTAAGGGGAGAAGTACGGAAGAACATTACAGCACAGTACAGGCTCTTCGGCCCATGATGTTGTGCCATCCCATATATACTTAGCCAAAAAAAACCAAAACCTCCCTAGATTGAGATTTCAGATTTATTATTAGTGTACATATAAAACATCACATATAACCCTGAGATTCTTTTTCCTGTGGATATGGCAGAATTACCACTTTCTGGTAGTGTAAAAAATATGCATCCAACATTCTCTTGTAAACAAATAAAGAACTGTAAACAGATAACAAGAAGGAAATGCAAACTGACTGTGCAATACAGAGAGAATTTTTAAAAATCAATTAAGTGCTCAAGTAAAAGTCCTTAAACGAGTCCCTGATTGATTTGTTGTTGAGGAGTCTACTGGTGGAGGGGTAGCAGTTGTTCCTGCACCTGTACCTCTTTCCTGATGGCAGCAGCGAGAGCAGTTTTTGCTGGGTAGTGAGGGTCCTTGAGAATTGCTGCTGCTCTCCAACGGCAGTGTTCCCTGTAGATGCTCTCGATAGTGGGGAGAGTTTTGCCTGTAATGTCTTGAGCTCCATCCACTACCTTTTGGAGAGCTTTACACTCTAGGTGTCCCCATACCAGACTGTGATGCAGCACACTTTCCACCACACCTCTGTAGAAATTTGCCGGGATTTCTGGTGTCATACCAAACCTCCACAAACTCCTGAGAAAGTACAGGCACTGACGTGCTTTTTTCACGGCACCCTACCTTTTAACCCTCAATTTTTCTTTCATCCATGTGCTATTATTTATTAAATAAACTGAACTGCTTCCCAGTGAAGGGGGCTCATAAACTTTGAGCAGAGTCCTAAGGGGGCCATAGACAAAAAAAGGTTGAGAATGGCTGGTTTAAATCAATGGGAAGCCGTGCAGGAGGGAGCTCAACAATTCTTGAGATAATAATGATGAAAAATAACAATATCCCAAATAAAGGACTGACCAGCATCCCCACAGAACTGCTACGTGGACTAGATTGTACACATGCTTTGTAGACAGTTCGAAAATAGATATAATGAATTGTTTTTTGTCATGAGTACTGAGATGCAGTGAAAAACTTGTTTTGTGTGCTCTCTAGGCAAGTCACTCTCTCTCTCTCTCTCTCTCTCTCTCTCTCTCTCTCTCTCTCTCTCTCTCTCTCTCTCTCTCTCTCTCTCTCTCTCCCCGACTTCATGAAGAGAAATACAGAGGCTACACTGCAAGCTGCAAACCACTAGTTGGCCACAGAAAGGACGGCCAGATGACAGTTTGCCAATAAGTATTTAAAAGAGTCTGCAGAATTCTGGAAAAAGATCTTGTGGGCAGATGAGACCAAGATTAACGTGTATCAAAGTGATGGCAAGAGCGAAGAGTGAAGAGTGGAGGCATAAAGGAATTCCCCAAGATCCAAAGTACACCACCTTTGCCAGTGGTTTGATTCTTGCATGTATTTCTATTCATGAAGTCTTCTGCAGACAGTAGTCATTCACATCCACACCTGCCTCCTGAAGAGTGTTTCTGATCTGTTGGACATAAGTTTGAGGATTTTTCTTCATTATGAGGAGAATTCTTCTGTCATCAGAAGTGGAGGTGAGGTCTTCCTTGGAATCCCAGGCCCTTTGCACTTACTGAGCTCACCAGTACGCTTTCTTCTTAATGATGTTCCATACTGTTGATTTTGGCCATCTTACAATTTGGGCAAAGTCTCACTGCAATATTCTTGATTTTCAGCTTCATAATGGCTTCTTTGACTTTCATTGGGACAACTCAGGTCCTCATGTTGAAAAATGACAACTACAGACTTTAAAGGTGATCAAAAGCTTAGAAGCAAACCCAGCTCTCTTATACCTGCACCAATGAAGCAATTAAACTGAGTACTGACAAACATCTGTGAAACCAAATTTCCCATACATTATGGGGCCCTGAAATGAGGGGACTGTATAAAAAAATGCTGTAATTTTTACGTAGTCAAACCAAAATGTTTACAAATACCCTTGAATAAACTCTGGAATGTGCATTTTAATTACATTTGAATTGTTTGATTACAAATTGATAATTGTGGAGTATAGGGGCAAATAAAAGAAAATCGTTTCTTTTCCCAAACATTATGGAAGGCACTGCATATTATAGAGCAGAGCAGTTAGTGGAAGAATAAAAGTAGCATTATAATGAAACAAAAGCTCAGAGTGCATGTTAAATCTAAAAATACAGTTAAACAATGCAGGGTATCATCTTGTACTAATGAGAGGTCCAAGAGTCTGGTAACAGCAGAAAAGAAGCTGATCTTGAATTTAACAGGAATACACAAATGTGCTGGAGAAATTCAGCAGGTCTCGAGGCATCCATAGGAAGTAAAAAGTAACCCACGTTTCAGGCCTGGGCCCTTTGTCAGGTATTCAAGTTCAAGTTTATTGTCAACCGATTGTACAAGTACAACCTGACAAAACAGCATTCTCTGGTCCTCAGTGCAAAACATGCAGACAGACAACCAGACATAACACACATACAGACACACAATTTATATACAATATATTTATACACCTGTAAAAAAAAATATATTATTGTTTAATAAATAGTAGCGGGTTATTATTTGCAGGTCATTCAGTTGTTCAGCATTCTCATTGCCTATGTGAAGAAGCTGCTTCTCAGCCTAGTGGTACTGGCTCTGATCCTCCTGTAGCTCCATCCCAAAGGGAGCAGCTGAAAGATGCTGTGTGCAGGGTGGAATCATCAATTTTGCATGCTCTCTTCAGACCACGACCTTGGTAGATCATATCGATCTGGCGGGGGTGGGGGGGGGGTGAGGAAGACCCCAGTGATCCTGTGGATTGACTTCTGATCCAATGCTCTTCAACCATTCTACACTGTGATGCAACCGGACAGGATGCTTTCGATAGAGCTTCTACAGAAGGATAACAAGATGGTGGTCGATAGTCTTGCCCACTTCAGTCTTCTCAGGAAGACCATTTGCTGTTGCACATTCCTGACAAGTGAAGAGATGTTGTGTGCCCATGATAGGTCACTAGTTAAGTGAACACCAAGGAACTTGGTGCTCTCCACTCTCTCCACCACAGAGTTGTGATGTGTAGTGGAGGGTGGTTATTTCTGGTCCTCCTGAAGTCCACGATCATCTCCTTCATCTTGACCATGTTGCGAGTTGTTACTCTTGCACCATTTCGTGAGATTTTCCACCTCTTCTCTGCAGTGCGACTCATCGTTGTTGCGGATGAGGCCGCCTGTTGTGTCATCTGTAAACTTGATGACACTGTTGGAGCTGGATCTGATGATGCAGTCAATAGCATGAACAGGAGTGGGCTCCTACACACAGCACTGAGGTGTTTGACATTCTGCTACCAACCTGGATAGACTGTGGCCTTTCCGTTAGGAAGTCTGGTATCCAGTTACAGAGAGGGGTCTTGAGTCCCACCGAGGACAGCTTTTCTAACAGCTGCTGTTGAAGGCTGTGGATGTGCCTGGCATGGAGATGAGACTTGGCTCTTGTGGCACGGAGCAAGAGCAGCTGGAAGGTGGGTCCCAAGTGGTCCAACTGCCCATTCAAACTGCTGTTGGCTCTGTACCAGCTTTAAACAGCCTGTTAAAGGAGTCAACAGTGGTTTTACTTATAATCCATGGGGTCTGGACCCAAGATGGCTGCGCCTTTGATTGGCAGCAGCCACATGGGATTGCAGGCTCCAGGAAGTGAAGGACTGGCACTGGGTGCCAGAAAACAGGGAGACAAACTCCTCCCAACTCCCCCCTCCACCCCGTTTGAGAATAAACAGAGGAGATGACCCACAATTACCACAATGGCAGACCAGAGAGGGGCTCTGAGGCTGAAGAACACGCAGACAGCAGCAGGCTTTTAGTGACTCAAGGTGAGAAACTCGTGCAGGCTGTAGGCTGCTGGAGTCTGGTTGGAGACTGGCTGAAGGGGTACCAGGTATTGGAGCCAGATGCGTGAGGGTGCAGGGGGAGAGAGAGAGACGGAGCTAGAAGAAAAGGGACAGGGGAGGGGGAAAGAAAGTTGGTCGGGTGGGGGGGGGGTTACGGAAACTGGATGTTGATGTTAATGCTATCTGGTTGGAGGATGCTCAGATGGAAGATGAGGTATTGTTCCTCTAATTTGTGGGTGGTCTTCATCTGGCCTTGCATGAGTCCATGGATTGTCATGTTAGCAAGGGAAGGGGGCAGGGAATTGAAATGGATGGCCATGGGTAGATTCCCGCTATTGCCGTGGACAGAGCCAAGATCCTCAATGAAGTGACCTCTCAGTCTGCGTCCAGTATCTCCGATGTGGAGTAGGCCACAACAGGAGCATGGGATGCAGTAGATGACCTCCTACAGATTCATGGGAAATGGTGAATCACCTGGAAATTGGTCAACACGTTGCTGCTCTATCATCAGACTACAAGAAGGCATCATGGAGATATAATATATATAAAAATATTTCTTTCTAAGCACAAGATCTGGTTGTGATCTGAAATCAAAAGCTTTAAAGGATCCTTTCTCTTTAAGTGTCCCCTGCAAGTAATGAGAGAGTCGGCAGGGAGCGAGCCAGGGTTTTCAGAGACGGTGACTGGAGGAGTGTAACTATTCCCAGCCTGTGGGAGGGGCTGTATTTATGCATGGAGACCACAGGCTGGGTATAAAGTGAGTGATGCAAAATAGTTTGGAGCATATCGCAGAACTGTTGGCTGCATCCAGTGAGGGAATAGGGAATATGATGGTTGACTGAGAGAAAGAAAGGAAGATAGGGCACACAGTGTAATGAAACAAAAAAGTACAGCATCAGTGAGAAATATGTCAGATATATAGGGAATTTAAAATGTTTGTAGAGTGACAGGAAGAGTTTCAGAGAGAAGTAGACAACAAGCAAATAGAGCTGGGAAAATAAAACAGAGTGAGAACACCTCTGGGGGAAAGTTTACTTATTGAGAGAAAAGTTCAGAAATAGGTACAGTGGGAAGAGCGCAATGGAAAGAGGAACTTAGATTGACGACGAGACGTTGCACAATTGTGCTGCTGTTCCCTCGAGCCCCCCCCCCCCCAACCCGTGCCCAACTGACCCTGTGTTGCAAGAGGCAGGGGCTTAAACACAACAGCCTTTTGCTGCATTTTCTTCAGGCGTGTGGAAACGGCTGGCAACCCCAGGGGTGTGTGCGACATTCCTGCTGCGTTCGAATGTTTGCTGGTGGCCATGGAGTTACACAGATGTTCCATTATCCTCTACCTACTCATCCTGTGGAAAGGTAAGGATTTTCTTTCTCTCCCTATTGCCCTCTGTGCTGTTAAACATCCCCTTCTCTTCCATCCCACCAGTGCACCCTGTTTATGTCCAATATCATTCCCACTCTCCCCCCTCAGAGAATAACAATAAAAGGGCTCCTGTAGTAAGAAATTAGCTTGCTCATTTCCTTGGTGTAATTTCCCACAGCTCTGGAGGTTTGATTCAAATTCCATTTACTTGACTTTACTTTTTTACCCCCCCGAAGGGAAGAGGTTATTTTTATTTAAAATAGTAAGTAAGCAAGCTGTTGACCCACATGGAGAGATATTCACTGTGACGGAGTTCAATGGGTCTAATTATTTGGAACAGTATTATAGAAGATAGAAATCTACAGCACAGTGCAGGCCCTTTGGCCCACAGTGTGGTGCTGACTGAAGAACCTAGAATTTCCCTACTGCGTAACCCTCCATCCCGCGCTGTCTCTTAGGAGTTTGTACGTTCTACCCGTGTCTGCATGGGTTTCCCCTGGGTGCTCCGGTTTCCTCCCACCTTCCAAAATGTATGGGTTATAGGTTGATTTGGGTGTAATTGGGCAGCATGGGAATAAATGGTTGGAATTAGCTTCTTCCGTGCTGTGAATAAAAAAAACCTCACTTCCATGCCCCTATCTAATAGTGTCTTAAAAGATTCTATTGTACCTGCCTCCACCACTGTTACTGGCAGCACATTCCATGCACCCACGACTCTGTGTGAACAACTTACCTCTTACACTCCTCCCTCCCCCTTTACCTACTCCTAATCACAAATCTATGCTCTCTCATGTTTGGCATTTCAACCCCGGGTAAAAAACCTCTGGCTGTCCACACGATCAATGCCTCTCATTATCTTGTACACCTCTGTCAGGTCGCCCCTCGTCCTCCATCACTCAAAAGAGAAAAACCCAAGTTCACTCAACCTATTCTCCTATAAGGCGCGCTCTCCGATCCAAGCGGCATCTGTGTAAATCTCCTCTGCACCCTCTCTATAGCATCCACATTCCTCCTGTAATGAGGGAATCAGAACTGAACACAATATTCCAAATGGGGTCTAACCCAAGTCTTATCAGAGTGGCGATTTAGTCAGGGGGTAAAGCTAAGAATTCGGATTAACCAATAGATCAATTAAAAGCAAGAATTTTCAGATACTGGTAATCCAAAGTAAAATAGGAAATACTGGAAATAGCAGGTCAAACAGCATCAGATGGAAGAAAACACTTTTTTTATTTCAAGTTACAGTGGTGAAATCTCAGTGATAGGGTGGAGGCAAGAGAGCCTCTGTGATACAAATCGTGTTGATGTAACTGAGGTGAGGTGCTGAAGGTGGGGTTAATTGTAGCTGATTTACACAATGGTGCTGCAGAGAGAGAGCGAGTGAGCGATGAATGAGAATAGAAGGGGGAGAGAAAAGAAAGCATGATGAAGGAACTGTGAGATGATTGCTTCAGCTGCTCAAAATCTGAAATAAAAGAGAATGCTTGAAATATTCAGCATTGGGTTTGGAGTGAAGGAATTTGAATGTTATGGCAAAGTTGTATAAGATATTGCTGAGGCCAAAGTTGGAGTATTATATGCAGTTTTGCTCACCTAATTACAGGAAATATATCAATAAGATTGAAAGAGTGCAGAAAAGATTTATTAGGATGTTGCCTGGACTTCAGGAATTGAGTTATTGGAAAAGGTTAAACAGGTTAGGATTTTATTCCATGGAGTGTAGAGTAATGAGGGGAAATTTGATCAAGGTATACAAAATTATGATGGGTATAGTTGGAGTAAATTTCTAGCAGGCTTTTTTCTCTGAAGATTGGAGAGATAAAATCTGGAGAGCATGGGTTAAGGGTGTGTTACAGGCCCAGAGGACCCCGCAACCCAGCAGCGATAGAAGTTCACCAAGACATGGTTACTTAAACAAAAGTTACTTCTAATTTTCTTTAAACATAAAAATAGGATCAAACTTTAACTTATTACTATTAACTGAACCTAACTTAACCCCCTCTAATTCTAAGCGCATGTGTATGTAATGTGAATATGTTCAGGAAAGTTCATGATTCACAGTCCAATCTCACTTCTCAGTCCTCCAAGTTCACCAGTATCGGGCAATTCTTATACTGTGCTCAGAATTTAACATATATGAATTTTCACCAAGCTCTGTTGTTTAAAGGTAATTGGTTACCACTCAGGAAAGTTCTTGTTGGTTTCAAAGAGAGATGCTTTGTTCATTGGACATTCACAAACTGATTTACTTTCATCAGTTACCTCAGTGTCTTGCTGAAGAAACTTCAGCAAGAGTCCAGGTCACTACAGAGTTCCTCTTGTTTCCCTTATTTCAGGAAAAACACTCTAGCCAGCCTCTTGTAAGGATCACAAGGGCTTTGAACAGGCTGAACTCAGAACTCACAACCCATCTTCAAAATGGGGTTTTCATCCAAGCTGCCAGCTTGTCATGTTGCAGCTTCCTAAAGCCACTGCAGAAGAACACCAACTGAATTCTCTCTCTCTCTCTCTCTCACTCACTCACTCTCTCTCTCTCTCTCTCTCTCTCTTTCTCTCTCTCTCTCTCTCTCTCTCTCCTGTTTCATTTGCATCAGCTTTTGATGTTCCTTGGTAAAGCATTTCCAAAATAGATTTTATTGTCTCTCCAAAAAGGGCATTCGGTGCCTCAGTGTCTCACTTTCAGCAAAGCTCTTGCATTTTAAATGAGATGTGAAGTCTTACTCTGTTTGTGGTGACCTACACTAAACCCCTCACAATCTATCTCCTTTAAAAACCTATTTATATATAATATACCCATCACAGGTGAAAGGAGAAAAGTTTAAAGGGAACATAAGGGGGAACTTCACAAAAGAGAATGTAGAATGTGCAGTCAGCTGAAGTGGTGAATGGGGGCTCAATTTTAACATTTAAGAAAAATTTGGACTGGTACATTGATGGGAGGGGTATGATCCTGGTGCAGGTTAATGGGACTAAGGAGAATAATAGTTCAGCAAAGACCAGAAGGTCTAAAGGGCCTTTTTACTGTGCTGGAGTGTTCTGTGGTTCTAAATCAGGCAGCATCTGTGGAGAGAGATGAAACCAGAATATGTGGATGACCTTGCTTCAGAACTGGCCAGTTCTGAGGATACATGTACGATGGCCCATGGCTAATTGCCTATCAGTAGCATTAGTGGACTATTGCAGTGGCATTCTAATAAAAGGGTAGTAAAGAAGTTGTAGCACATGGGCAAGTCTTTCTATAAAATTGTTGCACTGGTTCTTTTCATTGGTCAGGGACTGGAGGGAAACTGCCAAGATGAATGAGTTTTTGACAGGTCATGGCCTGTACTCGTTGGAATTTAGGAGAATGAGGGTGGAATCTCATTGAAACATTTTAAATGTTGAAAGGCATGGGCAGAGTAGACGTAGAAAGGTTGTTCCCCACGGTGGGAGAGTCTAGGACAAGAGGGCACAACTTCAGAATTGAAGGGCTTCCACTTAGAACAGAGAAGCTGAGGAATTTCTTCAGCCAGAGGATAGTGATTCTATGGAATTTGTTTCTGCAGACAGCTGTGGAGATCATGTCATTAGTTGTATTTAAGGCAGAGATTGATTAGCCAGGGCATCAAAAGGTTATGGGGAGAAAGTCGTGCAATGGGGCTGAGTGGGAAAATGTATCAGCTCATGATTAAATGATGGGGTGGACTTGATGGGCTGAATGGTCTATTTCTGGTCCTATATTCTATGATCTCAATGAGAAATCAATCTAGTAGCCAGTGGACCATCAGTGCACCCTTGTTAGAATTGATTTGTCGGACTAGTTTGGACCAATAATTACATTCGGGTTGAGATTAGTTCAATAGTGCATTTCTCTCAAAGAGAATTTATATGGGGTAACATCACCAACAAGGGTAGAGACTGGGTTGTAGTGCAGAGTTTGATTAACACTGATCACAACTACTAAGCAACTTGACATGCTTCATTCCAAGAGTGCTCCATCATTTAATCCGCACTCCAAAACTGCGTAACTGTGCATAGGTTGGAAGCTGTACTGCTTGATGGCTTCCTCGCATGCTTTCTTGGTCTCCTTTAACTCGAGGATTTGGGCGTGTCCAAAGTGCAAGAAGAGGCAGCATGGTGGAAACCTCATTCAGACTTGGTGGATTGGAGGATACGTGTTGCTCACGTGAATGTCGCTTCATCCTGGTGAATGTTTTTGCGGTTGGTGGAGAGAAGGACTTAGATGAGTGTGGGGATGCAGTATTGACCACCTACAATGAACTGACATGGAGTTCCAACAAAAGTGCACTTCATGGAATTCAGCTCTCTGAATTGCGAGCATTTGCCCCCCAGATATTGAAGAGACCAGCATTGCACGTGAGGTGCACTTGCATTCCAGCTCGTTGAGATGACCTCTTGTGTGACATTTCAGCTGACTTCCAGCTTTCGCACCTCTTTCTCAGAGATGCAGTCGAAGGTTCAGCAGTGGAAAGGGT
Organism: Narcine bancroftii; assembly: GCF_036971445.1. Classification (NCBI taxonomy): domain Eukaryota; kingdom Metazoa; phylum Chordata; class Chondrichthyes; order Torpediniformes; family Narcinidae; genus Narcine; species Narcine bancroftii. The sequence continues at coordinate 195,939,820 of NC_091473.1, forward strand.
CAAGAAGTTCCTGGAGACCTATCCTGGGGCCTTCATGTCGAAGTAATCTCAAAGAAGGCTGACCAGTGGCTATATTTCTTGAGGAGTTTGAGGAGATTAGGTATGTCACCAAAGACTCTTGCAAATTTCTGCAGGTGTACTGCGGATAGCATTTTGACCAGTTGCATCACTGTCTGGTATGGAGGTGCCAATACACAGGACAAGAAAAGACTACAGAAAGGTGTGAACTCAGCCAGCGCCGTCATAGGCACCAGTCTTCACTCCATCGAGGATATCTACAACAGGTGGTGTCTTAAGAAAGCAGCCTCTATCCTGAAGGATCCTCACTACCCCGGCCCATGCTGCTTTCACTCTGCTGTCATCAGGAAAGGAGGTACAGGAGCCTGAAGATGAACACTCAACGGTACAGAAACAGCTTCTTTCCTCTACCATCAGATTTCTGAATGGACAATGAACCACAGAAACTACCTCACTTTCTCTTTGTTTTGATCTAATTTATTTATTTTTAAATGTAATTTATAGCAATACTGTAATCCTGCTGTAAAAGAATGAATTTTGAGACACGTTCGTGACAATAAATTCTGATTCTGACATCACATCCGTAGCAAGAAGGTGTTGTGCTTTCTCAAGTCATTGGGATTGTCCTGTTGTTGAAGTGAAATACTGAGACTTTGTGGTTGTCTCTGCTGTACCTTCGTAGTTCTTCCACTGATAGAGTTGGTCGAATTAAGCCTTTGGTCAATGGTGACCTCCGAAGTATGGATCCTGATCAATGGTTTTGCCTCTGAAGGCACAGGTGAATATAATGTGTATTTCCCTATTTATGTGTGTGAAAAATAAAAGATGTTCCGTTTGATGGAATGGGTTTTGTAGTGTCCATGTTTTTAACCTCCTTTGCCACTTTGGTATTATGTGTGACAGGGAATACCGTCCATATACCATTGTGGCTTTGGGCTGCTTAAAGTTCCTGTGCTGATCCTGAGCTGCTGACTTGAGCACCACAGGGTCTATTGAATAATGCTTCATAAAATACTGTGGTCAATCAACATCCAAAATGAAAGCACAAATTGTTCAGCAGGGCAGGCAGAGTCTGTAGGGGAGAGATTAGGGAGCAGGGGTTCTTCTCAGACTGGAGACCTGTGACTAGTGGCATGCCGCAGGGATCGACGCTGGGACCATTGTAGTTTGTCATCTATATCAATGATCTGGATGATAATGTGGTGAATTGGATCAGCAAACTTTCAGATGACACAAAGATTGGAGGTGTTGTGCACGACGAGGAAGGCTTTCAAAACTTGCAGAGGAATCTGGACCAGCTGGGAAAATGGGCTGCAAAATGGCAGATGGAATTTAATGCAGGCAAGTGTGAAGTGTTGCATTTTGGAAAGAAAACCAAAAAAGGACATACACGGTGAATGGTTGGGTACTGAGGAAAGCAGTAGAACAGAGAGATCTGGGAATACAGATACATAATTCCCTGAAAGTGGCGACACAGGTGGACGGGGTTCTAAAGAGAGCTTTTAGTGTATTGGCCTTCATCAATCAAAATATTGAGTATAGGAGTTGGGATGTTGTGGTAAAGTTGTCAATTTTGGAGTATTGAGTGCAGTTTTGGTCACCTAACTTCAGGAATAGATATGATTGAAAGAGTGAAGAGAAGATTTACTAGGATGTTGCCCGGACTACAGGAACTGAGTTACAGGGAAAGGTTAAATAGGCTAGGACTTTATTCCCTGGAGCGTTGAAGAATGAGGGGAGATTTGATATTTAAAATTATGAGGGGTGTAGACAGAGTAAATGTAGATCGGCTTTTTCCACTGAGGTTAGGTAAGATACAAACTAGAGGACATGGGTTAAGGGAGAAAGGGGAAAAGTTTAAGGGGAACATTTGGGGAAACTTCTTCACACAGAGAGTGGTCTGAGTGTGGAACAAGCTGCCAGCTGAAGTGGTGAATGCAGGCTCAATTTTAACATTTCAGAAGAATTTGGACAGGTACATGGTTGGGAGAGGTATGGAGGGATATGGACTGGATGCAGGTCAGTGGGACTAGGCAGAATAATAGTTTGGCACAAACCAGAAGGGCTGAAGGGCCTGTCCCTGTGCTGTATGTCTAAATTTTTAAAACTAATTAAATTTAAGAGCACTTATTTCCCCTCTGCACCAGTCAAAGGGATGATGAGAAGAAAGTTTGTGGAAACTTTAAAACGGATATGTACACAGAACCTCTTGCAGGGTTAATGATCACAACTGTATCCGGATTAGGGCCAGTGTTGGGGGATGAACTTCAAGAACCCAGCTGCACCAAGTGCACAGTTATGGCCAAATTGTTTGCCTACAGCAGATCTATCAGCAATATTTACAAAGCTTGCTTCAGTAGGACCTGTTGACACAGGAGTGTGACAAATGGAATTCGGATAGGAAGTGTGTGCATGCACGATTTTTAGAAAAAACATCTTTGCAGACGCACACCCCCTCCAAACAGTAATGCTTTTTTTTAACCTCAGTAATGTTTGAAATTTTTCAGGGCTCACAGAAAATGTACTCCCTTTCAAGCCATCATTCCAAAATATCTGGCAACAGCCACCTATACAAATAATGCTTTACTTTGGAAGAGAATTAGTCACTCTTTCCATTAGTTCCTTGCGGAAAGGAATAAATCACCGATTGAGGGCACTATTAGAACCTCAGCACGTGTTTCACCAAAGAAATATATACACGGAACAGCTGTGATTTTTTTTCCTCTCTCCTTGTAACTTTATTTGAAGGAAAGCTCCAGGTAGCTGGTTGAAACAGGATACTGCAGTTTGGATTACTCCTCGAGAGTAATCAATGAATGGAGGTGAAAAGGCGATCGCTGGTATTTCTGGTGACACAGCTAAACTGAAGCTGGGTTGTAAGTCTGGGCTGAAAAATCAAACAGGGCTTGTTCTGTTCCAACAGTAGACGGTCTGTCAGAGCCATCCTTGTCCACACCCTCCCTCCCCACACAGGAAGAACACACCCCACCCACACTACAAACACCATGGTGATTAGAGTGCTGCAGGAACATTCAAGCCCTGGTTATATTTTTAATGGCTAACTTTTGTGTAATTGTTTCACAAGACACTCTATTCACATCCAGCCCTGGTGGTGAGAGGTGTGACCAGCTTGTGACTCCCTTCCTTTCACTCTGGCACCTGGCTCTTTTACCTGGTCGCACTGCGGAGGAGAGGCGGAGAATCTCGTGACGCGGTGCGAGAGTAACAACTTGAGTCTCAACGTGGACAAGATGAAGAAGATTATCTTGGACTTTAGAAAGACCAGGAATGACCACCCTCCACGACATATCTGTAGTGTAGAGATTGGAGAGCACTGAATTCCCTAGAATTCACTTAACTCGTGACCTATCCTGGACACTCAACATCTCCTTACTTGTCAAGAAGGAGCAGCAATGACTGCACTTTCTGAGAAGACTGAAGTGGCCACCATAGAGAGCGTCCTGGCCGGCTGCATCACAGTGTGGGACAGTTGCTGCAGAGAAATGAATCAGAGATCAATGCACAGGACCAAAAGAGTGGCAGAGAAGATCAGTGGAGTCTTCCCCCCTCCCCCCCCCAACTAACGATGTGATCTACCGGGATTGTTGTCTGAAGAGGGCATGCAGAATCATTGAGGACCCCTTCCACCCTATCCACAGCATCTTTCAGCGGCTCCCATCAGGGAAGAGATATAGGAGGATCAGAGCCAGCACCACCAGGCTGAGAAACAGCTTCTTACCACGGGCAGTGAGAATGCTGAATGACCAAAGGAACCGCTCACACTAAATATCTGAGTCCCTCATGTTTATGAATCAACAATATTTATTTATTTGTGTGCATGAATACTGGTCCTGCATATGTATTGTTTATCTGTATGTATATTGTTTCTGGCTGTGTGTCTGTGTGTTTTAAACCAAGGACGGGAGAACACTGTTTTGTCAGGTTGTACCTGTACAATCAGATCACAATAAACTTGACTTATATTCCAGCACAGGAACTTGAAACTTTGGTGCCAGTTTATATACCGCTCCTCAAAGTGCAGCCACAACAATTGGTGGAAGCTTGCACTTGTGTCCATTTCTCTCCAATTGCAAGAATTAGAATTCCATTGTACAATCTGGTGGAATAATCAACTTTTGTGGAGAGCTAGTGAAGCATTAGTTAAGATTAACAACCTTTATTTAGTGGCTGTCTCGTGCTTTAATCTTATTAATAAGTAGTAGAGTCATGGGGAGTTGTTTTAGCAGTTCAACAGTCGTTCAGCATCCCTACTGCCCATGGGAAGAAGCTGTTCCTCAGCCTGGTGGTTCTGGCTCTGATCGTCCTGTATCTCTTCCCTGACGGGAGCGGCTGGAAGATAGTGGTCGATATCCTCACATATTTTGTGAGCCCTCTTTAAATTACGATCCCAGTAGATCATATCGATGGTGGGGGGGGGGGGGGGGGAAGAGGTAGACACCAGACAAGCAACCACAATTTCCAGTCAGTTGCAAGGAAAATCTCAGCAACTCCCCTCAAAAAGAGATCTTTTTTAAAAAAAAGTTCATCACTTTTCAAAGGGGGAACTTTGGGCAATGGAAAGACTCTCGTGGGGATTATTAGTTAAAATAATGAGTGCAGTGCACAAATCTAATTTGCAAGCAACATTTAAGATTTCTGAATTGCTTTGTTACTGAGCGATGTGTCTTTATTATATATCTTTAAATCAACCGTTAGATATACACTTTTTTCAATGGAGCAGACCATTATAGAACATAGAACCATACAGCACAGGAACATGCTTTTTGGCCCATTGTGTCAGTGCTGAGCCTGATGTCCAAATCAAACTAAAACTCTGCTGTTTGTACAATATCTATCCTTCAGTACTGGGCCCTTGTTTGCAGAATGCTATGATTTCTCGATTGTGCTCAAAAGGTGCAAGGAATCTTTCACTAAGGGGGAGAGTTGTCCACATTCAGACATAGTTCATCTCTGGTGATCAGAACCAGCCATGAGAGTCACAGTGAGTAAAGTGAAGGTCAGTGAGTAGCACAGACGTTGCTGGCAGTACTAATTCTTGTTTTTTAAAACCGATACTGCAGAAAAAATGTTTCTGCCCATCTGTTTATTCCTTTATATTCTGTTTTTTTTCCTTCTCTGGGTACAGGTAAACAGGTACTATAAAGTGCACCATCAAAATATCTCTGCTGTAAAGAACCTGCTGAGTTTCTCTAGCACTTTTGTGTATAAACCATCTTTCACGCACGAGTCACAAGTCAGCATTTAGAGTTTCAGAGTTTAGACACACAGCACGATAACAGGCCCTTCGACTCACGAGCCCGTGCCCTCCAAATACACCAATCCCAGCAGGTTTTTGGAATATGGGAGGAAACCGGAGAACCTGGAGGAAACCCACGCAGACACGGCAAGAACATACCAACTCCTCACAGACAGTGCTGGATGTGAACCCAGTTCACTGTCGCTTTAATAGCATCATTAACTGTGAAGTCCACTTTTTAAAAAGGTTATTGCAGAAAAAGTATTTCTCTCCATCTGTTTGTTCCTTCATATCCTACATTTGTTTTCTCTCTGGGGTACAGGTTAACAGGCAGCAATAAGTGCACCATTAAAATATCTTGGTGATAAAGAATGCTCCTGAGTTTCTCCAGCACTTTTGAGTATTAAACCATTGTTCATGCACAAGTCAGTGTTTAGAGTTTTTTAAGAGTTCAGACATACAGCCACGGTAAAAGGCCCTTCTGGCCCATGAGTCCGCACGGCCCAATTACACCCATGAGGTCAATTAACGTCTTGACCCTGTACGTCTTTGGAATGTGGGAGGAAGCCGGGGCATCAAGAGGAAACCATTCAGGCACAGGGAAAATGTATAAACTCCTTACTGATGGGGCTGGATTCGACCCAGGTTGCTGCCACTGTAGTGGCATTGAGCTAACCATTCTGCTCACAACTGAGAAACAGGTACTGAGAAAGATTGCAATCTTTCTTTTCTTTCTTTTCTTTGGCTTGGCTTCGCGGACGAAGATTTATGGAGGGGGTAAAAGTCCACGTCAGCTGCAGGCTCGATTGTGGCTGACAAGTCCGATGCGGGACAGGCAGACACGGTTGCAGCGGAAAATTGGTTGGTTGGTGTTGGGTGTTGGGTTTTTCCTCCTTTGTTTTTTGTCAGTGAGGTGGGCTCTGCGGTCTTCTTCAAAGGAGGTTGCTGCCCGCCGAACTGTGAGGCGCCAAGATGCACGGTTTGAGACGATATCAGCCCTCTGGCGGTGGTCAATGTGGCAGGCACCAAGAGATTTCTTTAGGCAGTCCTTGTAACTCTTCTTTGGTGCACCTCTGTCACGGTGGCCAGTGGAGAGCTCGCCATATAACACGATCTTGGGAAGGCGATGGTCCTCCATTCTGGAGACGTGACCCACCCAGCGCAGCTGGATCTTCAGCAGCGTGGACTCGATGCTGTCGGCCTCTGCCATCTCGAGTACTTCGATGTTAGGGATGAAGCCGCTCCAATGAATTTTGAGGATGGAGCGGAGACAACGCTGGTGGAATTGTTCTAGGAGCCGTAGGTGATGCCGGTAGAGGACCCATAATTCGGAGCCGAACAGGAGTGTGGGTATGACAACGGCTCTGTATACGCTTATCTTTGTGAGATTTTTCAGTTGGTTGTTTTTCCAGACTCTTTTGTGTAGTCTTCCAAAGGCGCTATTTTTTCTTTTACACTTTCTTTTACACAACTGACATCCACACACACACATTACAGTAGGGAATGTTAGAATTCCTAAAAGATGCTCCATTATTTTAGGTGCTCTCTCCAAAGGCCAAGGAGTCTCTCTGACCCAGCCCAAATCATGCTTCACAACAAATAAAATATTTCCTGATCCTGCAAGCTGAGCTGTTCACACCATTTATACTTCTCCTCCTCATATTCCCTCCTCACAAACTTTCTTCAGCTGTTTATATGCTCTTGTTCGGATGGGAGATCTCAACCTGTGAAGTTTCCAGCATCTGTTGGTCCTTCATCCGCTGAGCCCCTGAGCCACTGCCTTGGTCACTGTCCTTCTTAATGGGGACTCTCCCTGTCACTGGTGCCCTGCACTGGTGCCCTGCACTGGTCTGCTGCTCCTCTGGAGTGTGCACCTCTCGTGATACGCTGCCCAGCAAAGGTGCCACCATCTTGGGCACAGACTTCCATTGTTGCAGAATTTAGAACATTACAGCACAGAAACAGGCCCTTTGGCTCTTCTAGTCCATCCTGATCCATTTTTCTGCCTAGTTCCTCTGACCTGCACCCAGTCCATAGGGTGAATAAAAAAACTCTGGTTCCTTTAATTGGCTGTTCAAAGTCTAAACGGGGCCATTGGCATTAAGACCGGGTGGTAGGACTCTGAAGACCAGAGCCACATCTCGTTCCCTGCTCTCCCAGGTCCCAACCAGTGGCAGCACTGCATTTACAGCAGGTTCTCTCAGTGCCATCATTATTTTTCCCTTTGCTTTTTGTAGTTCTGGGCAGAGCAATCCTCACACCAGGTTGAGATGCAGCTGGAGAGGAGACCTTCTATGGTGCATCTATAAAAATTGGAAAGGGACACTGGAGCTATCACTGGATTTGGTCATGCTTCTGAGGAAGAAGTGGTCTTGGCCATTGGTTGGACCAGGATAGATCACGGGTGGTATTGCAAGTGGAATAGCATATAAGAGCAGGGATATGATGTTGAGGCTTTATAGGGCACTGGTGAGATGTCACTTGGAGTATTATGAGCAGTTTTGGGCTCGTCATTTAAAAAAGGATGTGCTGATGTTAGAGAGGGTTCAGAGGAGGATGATTTTGGGAATGAAAGGGTTAAATGAGGAGTGTTTTTCAGCTTTTAGCCTATACTCATTGGAATTGAGGTGGAATTGCATTAAAACATTTCAAATGTTGAAAGGTATGGACAGAGTAGATGTAGAAAGGTTGTTTCCCATGGTGGGAGAGTCCAGGACAAGAGGCCACAACTTCAGGATTGAAGGGCGTCCACTTGGAACAGAAATGCGGAGGAATTTCTTTAACCAGAGGTTGGTGAATCTGTGAAATTTGTTGCCACAGGTGGCTGTGGAGGCCGGGCCATTGGGTGTATTTAAGGTATTTAAGTTCTTGTTTAGCCAGGGCATCAAAGGTTATGGGGAGAAGGCCGGGCATTGAGGCTGAGTGGGAAAATGGATCAGCTCATGATTAAATGGCGGGGCTGACTCGATAGGCTGAATAGCCTATTTTCTGCTCCTGTGTCTCATGATCTTATATTTACTTCAAAGAACTTAAAACGGTCCACTATTGAGACTGGGAATCTACACACACAGTTCCGGGATCAGCCATCATGATCAGAGGTTAGTGGTGTCCATGGGAACCATGGAGGGGTCTGGGAGCAGTAGACACTGCATTCTCGATAGGGATGGCAATATATTAATTTAGTTGTCCTGTAATTAATAATTTGATTTTGGTCTGATATTGAGTTGATGTAATTGTGTTAATAAGATTTCAGATATCTTGTCAGAGTACATACATGACATCACAACTTTTTCCTGTGGGCCAGGCAGAATTACCATTTATTAGTAGTGCAAAAAAAATTGTACTCAGTATACACATGTAAACAAATAGAAATCTAATGAAATTATGCAATACAGAGAGGAAATAAAATCAATAAAGTTTAAAAGTCAGAGTCCTTCAATGAGTCCCTGATTGAGTTTGTCATTGAAGAGTCTGATGGAGGAGTGGTAGCAGCTGTTCCTGAACCTGGGTGCGGGCCTTGTGGCACCGAGACCTCTTTCCTGATGGTAACAGTGAGAACAGAGTGTATGGTGGGTGGTGTTGATCCTTGATGGTCGCTGGTGCTCTCCGACGGCAGTGCTCCCTGTAGATGGTGGGGAGGGTTTGCCCGTGATGTCCTGGTCCGTTCACTACCTTTTGCATCAAGATTTTTGGTGAAAAAAATGATCAGAGTGCTATTCTTGGAATTTACACTCAGCGAGAGTTAACCTGTGAAGAGAAAGAAGATGGAAGAGTGCTGGGAGAAGGGGGATGAAGCGAGGCTATGGACATGGTGTGTTTGAGAAGAAAGGTTTGTTTTTGCAATTACAGCAACAATTCCAGCTTCATCATCCCTTCAGAGACCAGGCCTTAAGTACAGTAACGGCCTGCTCTTTCAAGAATGACTTCCTGAAGCTTTGCAACCCCCTCATGGTGCGACTTTCCAGGTTACTGCGAGCAGTAAACTTCCTCTAACCAACAACTCCTGTTTAAAAACTCCTGTTGCAAGATGTAATCAGACTCTCCCAAAAAGCTATTTTTACTCCTTAACAAGATGGCTTTCCAAGATGTTGACCATTTTGACTGGCTTAGAGACTGTAGTGGTTAGTAACAAAACAGTTTGTGATTTGGTTTTTAAAATAAATATATATATGTAGTGGGACCCAATTTTACATTTCTTCAAAATCCATTAATTTTTTTCAAAATTTAGACCTACAACACGGTAACAGGCCCTTCCAGCCCATGAGCATGTACCGCCCAAATACCCCAATTAACTTACAGTGCAAACTGGATGTTTGGATTCAGGATGTTTTGAAGGGTGGGAGGAAACTCTCACAGACACGGGGAGATTGTACAAACCCCTTTTAGACAGCTGGATTCGAAGCCAGATTTTTGGTGCTGTAACAGTGTTGCATGCCCCATTGTGGCGCAGTTGCATTGTCTGGTGACCATAAGACATAGGAGTAAGCTATTCAGCCCATCGAGTCTGTTCTATCATTTCATCTTGAGCTGATCCATTCTCCCACTCAGCTCCACTCCCTTGCCATCTCCCCATAACCTTTGATACCCTGACTCTTCAGAAACCTATCAATTTCTGCTTTAAATGCACCATGTGACTTGGCCTCCACAGCCATCCATACTAGCAAATTCTAGAGATTCACCACTCTAGCAATATAAATTCCTCCTCATCTCTGTTTTAAATGGGCGCCCTTCAATCCTGAAGTTGTGCCCTCTTGTCCTAGTCTCTCTGACCATGGGGAATAACTTTGCCTCATCTACTCTTTCCAGGCCTTTCAATATTCAAAAAGATTGTATGAGGGAACCCCCCCCCCCCGCCCCATTCTTCTGAACTTCAAGGAGTACAGACCAAGAGAAGTCAAACATTCCTTATTTGCTAATCATTCCAGGAATCATTCTTGTGAATCTTCTCTGAATGCCCTACAATGCCAGCACATCCTTTCTTAAATGAGAGCCCAAATTCTAAACTTGAATTTTTGACCTATTATTTTATTCTTATTTATTTTCCTCAATTTATTTTGCCAGTTGCTTGAGGATGCCGGTTGTTTGAATTGCAGGTACCTACACGCGCGCACACACACACACACACACACACACACACACACACACACACACACACACACACACACACACACACACACACACACACACGCTCGTGCTCCGCGTAACATCCATTTGGGCAATTTCCGACCGCATATACGTCTGTAGTCCCACAATTATAATAGAATCCAGAAATCCTGATTGGACAATGGGACATAGTGGATGTAACCAGACGTAACGAATGCAACACAAGTATCTTGTGTCTCTTGTAAACAAAGTGATTGTGCTGCCAGGCGTATAATGGTCTAGTACATGTATAATGTACATGTAATTATAATAAGTGCCTATGTTACTGGCTTGTGTATGTACTGTACTGTATTCTACCATTATTTTAATGTGAACTTTCCTTACTTACAAATAAAAAGTTTACTGTATAACAGTATGCTTCAACTCGTAGGCAGCAGCATCCATTCTTGAGTATTGCGCAACTCCTTGTTGTTATAGCGTTATCTCTCTGTTTAATTTTCTTTCGAAAATATTACAGGTCAATACAGGTACACTACAGAATCCCATATAGCTTTGCTAAGTATATAATATGGTGTTTGCACAATGTCCAAATCGCATAACATCCTATTCCACAGAATGTATTGAGGGCGTTAGGTGCCACATATATATGAATGATCGTGGAAAGACCTTACACTGTAGATATATTTTTATTGTCTATTTAAAGTCTATTTTGAAATGTTAAAATTTTTTTGAGTTAGTGGGTTCAGTGACAATCAATAGGAAACATATTCTTGGATGGTTTGGTTGGAGATGATTGGGGTGAATACAGGCTGACTTGTGAGACATGAAAGTATCTGCCCTAGAAGGCAGTGGGGAGATAGCCTTTCTAAATATATTTCAGACATAGGTATATTGTTGAGTAGAGGAGGTGTTATGGGGAAAAATCGAGCTAAGTCATACCCAGATCAGCCACCCTCTTATTGAATGGTTCGACGGGCCGGATGGCCGACTCCTGCTCTAACATGTTAGTTGGAGGGAAGATTTTGTGGATTCAGGAGATGAGTCACTAACCACAGGATATCCAGCTCTGATCTCTTGTGGTAGTCACTGTTTATGTGGCCAATCTGGTTATGTTTCTGATAACCACAGAATGTTGGCAGCAGAAGAATAGAGGATGATTAGGTTGTTGGGTGTCAAGGAGTGGGGAGACCACACTGATAGTCTTTGCCTGCCTTCTAGACCACAAGACATAGGAGTAGAAAAAGGCTATTCATCCTGTTGAGTCTGCCCCACCATTCAATCATGAACTGATCTATTTTCCCACAGCCCCACTGCCCAGTCTCTTCCCCGAGCCTTTGATACCCTGGGTAATCAAGAACTTGTCCATCTCTGCTTTAAATACACCCAATGACTTGGCCTCCACACCCATCAGTGATAACAAATTTCATAGACGCACTACCCTCTGGCTGAAGTAATTCCTTTGCATCTCTGTTCTAAGCGGACGCCCTTCAATCCTGAAGTTGTGCCCTCTTGTTCTAGACTCTCCCACCATGAGAAAACATGTTTCTACATCTACTCTATCCATACCTTTCAATATTCAAAATTCGATCGAATACAGGCCAAGAGCTCATATGATAACCTTTTCATGGTCCAGAACAAACCCTCTGTTTGTATTGCATGTTATTTATCAGTCCCTATCTCTGTGTTGTCTGGGTCTTGCTGCAGGCAGACACAGGCTTTTTTGTGACTGTAATCCAAAATGTCACAGTCATCAGAGGACATGGCCTGAGGAAGTACAGTGATGCTCTGGCAGTCACAGTTATGACATGTTCCTATTATTGAAATGTTGGGCAGGCTGTGATGGAGTATTTAGAGGTGGTTTGAAAAGGTTGGGTGGGTCACGTCTCCAGAATGGAGGACCATCGCCTTCCCAAGATCGTGTTATATGGCGAGCTCTCCACTGGCCACCGTGACAGAGGTGCACCAAAGAAGAGGTACAAGGACTGCCTAAAGAAATCTCTTGGTGCCTGCCACATTGACCACCGCCAGTGGGCTGATATCGCCTCAAACCGTGCATCTTGGCGCCTCACAGTTTGGCGGGCAGCAACCTCCTTTGAAGAAGACCGCAGAGCCCACCTCACTGACAAAAGGCAAAGGAGGAAAAACCCAACACCCAACCCCAACCAACCAATTTTCCTCTGCAGCCGCTGCAACCGTGTCTGCCTGTCCCGCATCAGACTTGTCAGCCACAAACGAGCCTGCAGCTGACGTGGACTTTTACCCCCTCCATAAATCTTCGTCTGCGAAGCCAAGCCAAAGAAAGAAAAGGATTATGAGAGCAGGTTGCACACAAACATTTTAAAACACAGAATATTTGTGGGATTTTTGCAGAGTGCTTTTTGCAAAAGAGCAACAAAACATCAACATACAGCTTGCCTGGGAGAGCATGTGATTTTTGCAGGCAGTGGGGAGAACAGTTTTGCTCTCAGAGAGGGAGGGTGTGAAACAGAGAGAAAGGAGACAGAAATCAGTTCCAGAAGGACAATGCTGGCAAACCTTTGGAAGACTACCTGGTCAAAGGAGAAGACTGGTTGTCTGAAAGGTGACCTGAAAGAAAGAGGATCATCTGGAGAACCCTGAAGGGGCAAGATTCGTCAGCAAGATTGATTGAGAAGGAATCAGTTGCGGATGTCCTGGAAAAGGAATCTCTCTCTGAAGACCAACCTGAACCCTCCTGTGTGGTAACCATTTGCCTGTTAAACACCAAAGCCTGGTGAACTTTGTTAATGCTAACTTCTGTGCACAGTACAAGAATTGCCTGCAACCAATGAGATTGGATTGTGATCCAAAGAACTTTTCTAATCTGAAATATATATTACACACACCTGCACTTAGTATTAGAGGGTAGATTAAGTAGGTTAGGTAGGTTAAGTAATAAGTTAAAGTTTAATTCTCTTTTCTTATTCAAATATAATTAAAAGCTACTTTTATTTAAGTACCCCTTTGTGTTGTGGTGCATATCTATTGCTGCTGGTAACAAGACTTCGTAACAAGGCAAAAATGTAAGAAGGGTTTTGCTATTTCAAATGTGGATCAGCATGATGTGAACCCAAGAGAGGGGGAGTGGAGACATAGAGCTGCTCCACAGGGTCCTTCTGCCTGGTACTGATGATGATGGCTCTGTACAAGCTTTAAACTCCTGATAGAGGAGCCAATGGTATTTTTTTTAACATCCTGTAACCAGGGAGTTCTGTGCCCAAGATGGCGGGGCCTTTCCTGGGCAGTGGACCACGAGAGGTTGCAGAGTCCAGGGGAGCAGCAGACTGGTGCAGGGCACCCTTTGTTGAGAAGCAGAAGCCTGGGAGATGACCCTACAGGTCGGTAACTATGGCAGCAGACCAGCAAAGGGCTCAGCAACTGAGGGACCCACACAAGTTGCTGGTTATTGGTGACTTGCTGTCAGGGGACCCAGACGGGCTGCGGGCTGCTGGAGACTGGAACATGGGAACCAGGTCTCAGAACTTGCATTCAAGAGGGCGCTGAGGGCAAGAAGGTCCTCAAGCACTGAAGGCTCCCTGATCGTGTCGGAGGTTTAGATCTGGAGCTCTGGTTGCTGATGGATCGAACAGGGGTCTGTGCAGTGGCAAAGGCTGCAGGAGCGCTGGAGGCGAATCTACGGACACTCAGTGACTCTGCTTTTCTTTCTCTTATTGTTGGGGTGCCGGGCAATGTTCATGTGACTCTTAGTTTGCTTTATGGCAGACAGAATTATTATTATTATTTCTTTCTTTTCTTCTTTGGCTTGGCTTCGCGGACGAAGATTTATGGAGGGGGTAAAAAGTCCACGTCAGCTGCAGGCTCGTTTGTGGCTGACAAGTCTGATGCGAGACAGGCAGACAAGGTTGCAGCGGCTGCAGGGGAAAATTGGTTGGTTGTGGTTGGGTGTTGGGTTTTTCCTTGTTATTACATAACAATAAAAGGAACCTTGAACCTTGATTACACAACAACATAACTCAAAGAAGAAATTCACAGCATGTTCTGTTGTCAAAATAGTTTGAGGTAACTTTATTTCATAGGTTGTATGGAAGGAATGCAATCTTGAGTCCTCCTGTCACCAGGCATTGAGGAGCTGAGACCGAGGAAAGCCTTTCAAACAACGGGGGGTGGGGGGGGGGGGAAGTAATGATAAGATGCCACGGTGGTCATAATGGAGCAAATAGGAATGAATGTAACAATGTACAGTGATGGAAACGTTTGCATACAAAACTGAGGATTGGAATTGGTTTTCTTTTGTGAATAAAATTTATTTTTGGAAAAAACTTTGTTTTCCTTGCTGTAAATAAAATTCCAAACATTGCAGATTCTGGAGATCTAAAAATAACAGAAAGCCACAGAACCTCTTAGTAGATTGTGTAATCACAGTACAAGTGGAATTGTAGGTGGAAAGTTCAATTCTCCACCTCAATATCTTGTCGTTTTTGATTTTACCTCGCTGCTGATTGTTGAACACGAACGCAACTGCACGTTGGTCAGTCAGCAGGGTAAATCGTTTGCCAGCCAGGTAGTCTCTCCAGTGCCGTACCGCCTCGACAATGGCCTGGGCCTCCTTCTCAACAGAGGGGTGCCGAATTTCGAGGCCCTGGAGGGTGCGGGGAAAAGGAAGTGACAGGTCTGCCCGCCCAGTTTAGTGTGGCAGCCAGAGCAAAGTCGGATGCATTGCTCTCCACCTGGAACAGGGTGGATTTGTCCACGGCGTTCATCGAAACCTTGGCAATGTCTTCCTTGATGCGGTTGAAGGCTGCATGGGCTTCTGGTGTGAGGGGAAAAGAGGTGGATTTAATGAGGGGACGGGCCTTGTCTGCATATTTGGGGACCCACTGGGCACCTTTTCAAGGCTTGAAGGCTGTTGAGGAGGGGGAGTTTCAGGAGTGGGTGCCTGTGGTCAAAAGTCGAGGCCAATGACTGCATTCTCACCGACACAGTTATGGATGGCTATGCGGCTAGTGCGAATTACACATTTATCCTTATTGTACGTGAGTCTGGCGGTCTGTATGAGTTTTTGGAGGTTGGTGTCATGGTCCTGCAGGTCATGGCTGCAGATGGTGACATTGTTGAGATATGGGAGTGTGGCCTGCAGCTCATACTGGTCACCATGCAGTCCATCTCCCTCTGGAAGACCGAGACTCTGTTGATGGCGCCGAAGGAAACCCTCAGGAAATGATAAAGGTGGCCGTCTACCTCGAAATCAGTATATTGGTGGTCCTCCAGGCGGTTGGGGAGCTGGTGGTATGCCGACTTTAGGTCAATGGTGGAGACTACCTGATATTGCGCGATTTGGTTTACCATATCGGATATGCAGAGAAGTGGGTACATGTCCAGTTGTGTGTATCTATTAATGGTCTGACTGCAATCGGTAACCATTCTGCTTTTCTCCCCATTCCTCACCACCACCATTTATGCTCTCCAAGGACTGGTGCTGGCTTGTTGAGTAGCCGCTACACCTCCACCCTAATAAAGGCCTTGTCCTTAGCACTGAACCACCTACTTTTGGTGGCGATGGATTTACAGTCAGGAGTGAGATTGGTGAACAGTGAAGGAGGAGTGATTTTGAGGGTGGAAAGTCTGCAGGTCGTGCGCACTGTCTGGTTAGGTTGTTGGCTGGAGGTGGTGGAGGGCGGAGGCTGAGGGCTAGGTGGTGCTAGACCGCAGAGGTCGGTTTAAAAACTGCTGGTTACACACAATGGGGGGGGGGGGGGTGTTGGGGCCCATTGTACTCCATTGCCACACTAAAAATGACATTGAAAAGTCCAATCCCAGTAGCATGGCACCACAGAGCTATGATATCACTAGGAATTTGAAGTCCTTGTAGTCCGTTCCCTGCACGGCCAGAATCACTACGCAGTAGGCACAGACATCAGCTGTATAGGACTTTGACACTAAGGAGACCTTTTGGCTTACTGACTTTACCTCAAGGGAGTAATGCTGTACCTTGTCGGGATGGATGAAGCTCTCCGTGCTCCCACTATCAAACAGGCGACTTGGCATGTGGCCGCTTATCTGAATGTCCATCATTGACCTGGTGAGTTGATGAGGACTTTCTTGGTCCAGCATGATGCTTGTCGATGGAGCAGAGCATTTGTGTGTTCAGTCGGAAGATGGCGGTGTCCAAGATGTCAGCCCCCACGTCTTGCATGTGATGCTGCTGGGTCTTGAAGATGGTACCCAAGATAGCAGCCCCCATGGCCCACATGTGATGCTGCTGGGTAGAGGTGATTTGGATCTACACACCTTCACGTAGGGCCCCATCTTTCTGCAGCTGGAGTAAACTGTGTCTTTTGCTGGACAGCATTTCCTTGGCGCGTGACCAGGCTGCAGAAGTAGCACTTAGGCTGCTCACAGAGTACAGCGGCTGTGGTCGGGTCACTGGCGGGAAATGGCGATGGTGGCATTTGGTGCTCGCAGAGTACGGCTGCTGCGGTTGGATCACTGGCAGGACATGATGGTGGCAGTGTGTCCCAAGTTGGTGGTGCCTGGGGCAACCACGTGGCAGCTGCATAGTCGGCTGAGTAGGTCTCCAGAAGGGCCATTTTCGGTGTGTCTGACAATTCAACAGTCCTCCATAGACTAAGCTCACCTTGCTCTAATAGTCTCTGATGAATGTAATTGGACCTGATGCTTGCGACATAGGTCTAATCAGGTCCTCCGTGTTCTTTGCGACTGTCATGGCCTTGCATTCGCAGGCCCATCCAAGGGTTCACAGGGCCTAGAAGTACTCGGCTCTCGATTCCCCAGGTCACTGTTTTCAGGTCACCAGGAGATGTCTTGCGTAGACCTCGTTTACCTTTCTCAGGTACTGGCGTTTCAACATGTCCATCACCTCTGGATATGATGTAGCATCCCTGATCATCGAGTGCACCAGGGGCCCAACCCAAAACTGTAGTTTGTCGTTTTCTGACCAAATGACCAGGTTCACCTCAAAGCAGCTGTTACAAGCCCAGAGGACCCCAAAGTCCAGCAGCAACAGAAATTCACCAAGACAAAAGGTTACTTAAATAAAAGTTGCTTTTAATGATCTTTAAACATGAAAGCAGGATCAAACTCTAACTTATTACTATTAACGTACGTACCTAACCCTCCCCCCCTTCTAAGCGCACGTGGATGTAATGTGTAAGTTTAGAAAAATTCTTTAATTCACAGTCCAATCTCACTTCTCACTCCTCCAAGTTCACTGGTTGCAGGCAATTCTTACACTGTGCACAGAATTTAACATTTATGAATTTCACTAGGCTTTGGTGCTTGAAAGATAAGTGGTTACCACTCAGGAAGGTTCTTGTCAGTTTTCAGAGAGAGATTTGTTGTTCACTGGACACAAACTGATCCCTTCTAATCAGCCACATCAGTGTCTTGCCGAAGAAACTTGCCCCATCAGGGTTTTCCAGATGATAATCTTTTTCTTTCAGGTCACCACATAGTTCTCTTTTGTTTCTCTTATTTCAAGTGAAACATTAGGCAGCCAGTCCTCTCCTCTTGTATGGACCACAAGGGCTTTGACCAGGTTGAACTAAGCACTCACAACCCATCTTCAAAATGGGGTTTTCCACAAGTTTTCCAGCTTGTCCTGTTCCAGTTCCAGCTGCTGATGCTGACTGTAAAACTGTAGAACTGAATTCTCTCTCTCACACACTCAGAGAAAAGCCTGTTTTTGTCTCTCTGCTTGCAAAACCACATGACCCTCTTAAAGCAGCCAACTCTCCTCAGGCAGCCTGCGGCTCCAGACCTAATCCTCCAAGTTCTTTCATCTGTTGCTTTCCAAAACAACAATCCATTAGTGAAGTCCCTTGGGCACTCCCCAAAGTTTTTGCAAAGGCACTCGGAGCCAGCCTGTCTGACTTGAGGAGAGCTCCAGTATTTTAAGTGAGATCTGTTTTAAAGTGTTTGTATGTGACCTACACTTAAAAAAAACTGCCACACTTTATCTCCTTTAAAACATATCTATATACAATATAAAATACAACATAATCTGTCACACAGCGCAGCCAGAGTTTGAAGTTGGTGGAGGCCTCAGGCAATTGAGGGTCGATTTCCAGCTTCTCTGGCTTCAGGATCTGCTCCATTGTTAAAATTTATTGTGAATAAAACTGATGCACCATCAATAACTCCAAAAGACTGGAAATTATGCAAAACTGACAGGAGTTTATTTACAATAGAATGAAGGCATGTCCATGCTGGTCAACTATTCTGAACTGGGGAGGGGGCTGTGGAACAGTCACCTTTATGCAGGAGTCTGTGGGTGGACCCACAGATATAGTCAGCCAATGGGTTTGCCCCAACAGATAACTATACAGACAGTGGTTTACCACACAGAGATTGATAGGTTCTTGATTAGCCAGGGCATCAAAAGTTACAGGGAGAAGGATCAGAATCAGAATCTCAATTTATTGTCATGAACAAGTCATGAAATTTGGTGTTTTGCGGAAGAATCATAGTGCAAACATTTATATTATAACCATCTTACGACATTAAGATATAAAATAATAATTACAATTATAGTGGATGAAAAATAAAGCCGTGTCTTTGGTCTATTGATCATTCAGGAATCTGATGGCGGAGGGAAGCCGTCCTTGTGCCGCTGAGTGCACGTCTTCAGGCTCCTGTACCTTTTCCCCGATGGTAGCAGAGTGAAGAGGGCACGGCCTGGGTGGTGGGGCTCTTTGAGGATAGAGGCTGCTTTTTCTAAGACACCGCCTCATGTAGATTGTCCTTGATGGAGTGAAGTCTGGTGCCTGTGATGTTGTAGGCTGAGTTAAAAACACTTTGAATAATAGATTCTCAAGGTGGGGTGTGGGAATATTTTGGTGGGTTGTGGGGCTTAAGAATATTTTAGTGTGGTGTAGGAATATTTTGGGAAATAATTAAAAAGTTGGTTTGAAAAAATAAACTCGTTATGTTGGTGGGAAAGATACGGCTTGGCAACACTGTCAGTACGACAATTGTGGAAACTTCCAAGTAAAATCACTTTGTTCTTTTTATTTTCATAATGTGTTTTTGCTCTTCTGATGTTTCTCCATTGTTTCTTTAACTGTTGTTGTCCTTGGTTAACATTATAATTATTTTTTTTTCTGACTGGTCTTATTATCATCCATTCCAAATTATCTCATTGGTGACGAGGATTCCAAATTATCTCAACAATCATGTCTCCGTCTCCATACCCCTTTAATTTTTCAGTTCAGTAGTAAGTGAGACCTGTGTCCGTATGTATATTTGTGCACTAGTGTATTGATTGGGGGGTGTCCACCCCAGACGCCAGCCTGTGGGATACCAAAATCGGAAAAAAATACGGTCCCCAGAAAGTAAAGCACGAAAGTTTTGATGCACTCTCTGCGAGAAAAAAAAATGACAGAAACCGCGCTAGTGTTTTTTTTTCAAGTTTTTCAGGGTCACTATTCTTCTTTTGATTCAATCATTACTTTTATTACATTTTTCAGTTCTAAAACATAATAAAATATTGATTAATCTGTTTCAGGGAGCTTGCGCTATTGTATTAATCTGTTTCAGGGAGCTGGCGCAGTTGTACATTCAAAATGAGCAAACCAATCAAGGAAAAGGTTCATCAATATTCAGTGGAGTTCTTGAAGTTTGGATTTATATCTGCTGTACATGATAAACGTGCTCCTTTTTGCCTAATATGCCAACAGACTTTTACAAATGAAGCAATGAGAGCAGGCCATCTTGAAGTTCATTTGAGGGTTAAACATCCAAACCATGTCAATTCAAATATTTTAAATCACTGAAAGAGAAGTTTGAAAATAGATCAAAAATTACTTCACTATTAGCTGTGCAAACTACAGCCCTGAATCATACTCTTGAAGCTAGCTATGAAATTTCTCTGCTGATGGCAAAACATGGGAAGAATCATACAATTGGGAAGGAACTGATTAAACCTGCAATATCATTGTTTCTCAAAACATTTCTGCAAAAGGATGACAAAGATGTCTGAGTAATGCTATTGAATAGATGACATGCAACAGAATAGATGACATGGGTCAAGATGTTGAAAAACAGCTTATTGAGAAATTCAAATCATGAAAATTCTCAATACAACTGAATGAATCTACCGTACGGGACAGTGAGGCTCTGTTAATGACATACGTGAGATCTATTGATCAGGAAGAGTTTCAAGAAGAGATGTTGTCTTGTGAATCATTCGAAATAACCACTACTGCAGTTGATATCTACAGCAAGCTCAAAAATGATCTGGATGAAAATGAAATACCAAAAGGAAACATTGTATCTTGTGCTACAGATGGTGCACCTGCTATGATGGGTAAAAAAACAGAATATTTAAAATTAATGAAAGATGAAAATCCAAACATGTTGGTTGTGCATTGTGTTATCTACTGAGAAAACTTCGTTGTCAAGAAAGGTTCCCCTGTTCTACACGAGACATTGCATTCTGTGATCAAGTTTATCATGCCATCAAAGCTAATGCCAAATGTGAATGTCTATTTTGTGTTGCTAAAAATGCAGAACATCTGAGATTATTACTTCACACTAAAGTAAGGTGGTTGTCAAAGGGAAATTGCTTCAAAAGGTTTATGGAACTGTTTGATCTCCTAGGGTTCAATGTGATTTAAAGGCAATGGATTTTCCCTTTTGGTTAACTCAGCCATTGCTGGTGGACTTAATGTGAAGTTCCAGTGCAATATGATGAATCTGTGAAAACTCTGTACAAAGTGAAAGGAACCATGATGTGGTTGTCAAACGACATCGAAAAGAAATACCCAAACTCAACTTCTTTAGCAAGAGAACTATTGATCCATTTTCCATCATTTTATTTAGTGGCTTCAGTGCTGTCAGTGGTTTGCTACAAGCTAAGATAAACCCACTGGAAATTACAAAATGTGGAGATTTAAGGTTGAAACTAACGAAGTTAGTACCTCAAATCAAAAAATCTGTAGCCAGTGTCAGGGGCAAGGTTCCCACTGAAATGACGACAATTGTTGAATGTGTGTTTGAGATGGTTGGCATATTGAAGTAGTAGTTGAAGATGAAATATATGTTCCAGTGTATTCCTGACATTAATTGCATTGAAATACACTTGCAGTAAATGATTTAATTAAAATTTCTTTTGAATACATAACTTTCTGCTAATGGTGGGACATACATATTTTGTAAAAATTAAAGTTGGGCCCTGGACAAAAAAGGTTGAGAACCACTGCTCTAGAGTTTATTCTTGTCCTGAGAGTTGGTGCCTCCAAACCAGGCAATGATGCAACCAGCCAGAATGCTCTCCACAGTATGTCTGTAGAAGTTTTCGAGAGTCTTTGGTGACATACTGAATCCCCTCAGACACCTCACAAAGTATAGTTGCTGGCGAGTCTTCTTTGTGATTGCATTAATGTAAAGGTTCCAGGACAGATCCTCGGAGATGTTAACACCCAGGAATTTGAAGCTCTTGACCCTCTCCACTACTGAGCCCGAGGTGAAGACTGGATCATGTTCATCTGACTTCCTCCTGAAGTCTACAAGCATCTCTTTGGTTTTGCTGATGTTGAGGGCAAGGTTATTGTCGTTACACCATCTCCCTCCTGTTCGCTTCCTCATTGCCGTTTGTGATTCTGCCGACAGCTGTGATGTCATCGGCAAACTTGTAGATGGCATTGGAATTGTGCCTGGACACAGTCGTGGGAGTATAATGAGTAGAGCAGTGGGCTAAGGACGCATCCTTGGGGTGCGCCTGTGTTGATGATCAGTGAAGGGGAGACATTGTTTCCAATTCGTACTGACTGTGGCCTTCTGATGAGAAAGTCAAGGATCCAGTTGCAGAGTGGGGTTCAGAGGCCCAGAGATTGTAGCTTCTTGACCAGCACTGAGGGAATAATGGTATTGAAGGCCAAGCTCTAGTAGATGAAGAGCAGACACATGTATGAATTTGCTGTTGTTGAGGTGATCCAGAGCTGAGTGGAGAGCCCACGATATTGCATCTCCTTGGAGTGATTGTGACAATAGGTTAATTGCAGCGGGTCCAGATCTTTACTTAGATACATATTAATTCTGGCCATGACCAACGTCTCAAAGCATTTAATCACAGAAGTTAGTGCTACTGGGTGGTAGTCGTTGAGGCAGCTCAAATTACTCTTCTCAGGTACCGGGATGATCGATGCCCTTTTGAAGCAGGTGGGAAGCTCTGACTGCAGCAGGGAGAGGTTGAAAATGTCCTTGAACACTCTGGCCCAAATTTGGCACAGATTTTCAGTATCCTGCCAGGTATGCTGTCAGGGCCTGACGCCTTGTGAGAGTTCACCCTAATTTTTTTTTAATATTGTATTTAAAATTTTTAACCATACATGAATTTACAAATGCAAATATAATAATATATTGATTATCAAATACATGATGATAATGTCCCAACATCTCCTCCCCCATCCCTACAGTCCCAAGAAAAGATGAAGAAAGAAAAGAGAGTGCATAGTGGTAGAATAGAAAAAAGAGAAAGAAAGGAAGGAATAAGAATAAGAAGAGAATGGACTGTTGAAAGTATTAAAATCCATCTAGTCTAAAACTCATATCTATTACATTGTTAATGGGGTTTCACACAGGACTTAAAAGCTAAGAAGAACATTTAGAAATCTGAAAATATTTTTGTAGATATGGGTGCCAAATTTGTAAAAATATATTGCATTTTTTCCTTAAATTATATGTAATTTTCTTGAGGGGAACAGAACTGTACATTTCTCCATTCCATTGTTCCAAACTCAGGTGTGAATTAGATTTCCAAGCAGCTGCAGTATACTTTCTGGCCACTGCAAATGCAATTTTAACAAATTCTATCTGATATCGTTAATTTCAATTTAGGTCTTATCTCTATAATGTTACCTAATAAAAATAATGATGGATTTTGTGGAAATTGGGCTCCTGTAATTTGTTCTCAAAAATTTCCTAATTCCAGCCAAATGGCTCTTACTTTATCACAAGACCATATTGAATGTAAAAAAAGTGCTCACCTCTTTGCCACATCTAAAACTGATAAATCTGATTTCAATTTATTTAATTTCTGTGGCGTGAAATGTAAAAAATTATATTGTACAAATCTATATCTTCTGTTTGTTGTATTAGTCATATAATCTTGACATAAATCATCCCAATTCTTCTCATCTATTATCACATTTAAGTCTGTCTCCCATCTTTGCCTAGATTTATGAATCCCTGGTTTAGGGGTCCCCACTTGAAGTAAATGATAAATTGCCAAGATAGATTTCTTTGTATTTCATTTTCTTATTAGAATCTCTATATCGCTACACTTTGGTAAATACATTGTTGGACCCAGTTTATCAATTCAATATGCTCTGATTTGAAAATAGCAAAATATCATATTATTAAGAATACTGTATTTATTCTAAAGTTGTTCGAATTATATCAATTGCCCTTTCTCATAACAGTCTTCAATATATCTGATCCCTTTACGAGACCAAATTTCAAAAATTTGATTATCTACTAGTTCACGCTCTTGAATGATGTTCTGACGTCGCCCTCGGAGACGGATATCACAGGGTCCTCAGGGTGGCAGTTAACGCAAAGCTGTTGCAGCACCAGCGATCAGGACCAGGGTTCGAACGCTGTAAGGAATTTATATGTTCTCTGTATGTCTGTGTGGATTTCTTCCAGGGTGGGGTTTGGGGGGACTCCAGTCTCCTCCCAACCTTCAAAAACATACCGTGGGTTGTAGGTGGCACAGGTTAAGTGGGAAAATGGATCAGCTCACGATGGAATGGTGGGCAGACTGAATGGGAAAATGGCCTAGTTCTGCTCCACCATTCCATATGGTGTCATTTTCATGTCATATTACATTACAAGAAAAGAAATAGGGTCTGATCTCTTTCCACAGGCACTGCTGAATATTTCCTGCATTTTTTATTTTCTGTTTTTTAATATATTTTAAGAGTGTGGAGGGAGATTTAAGCTCGCATGGAGCAGAAACGTGTGAATGTCACAGATCATGGGAGCAGCTCAACTCCATGCCAAGCAGAATAATTCCTGCCTATGTCTGCATCTTACCCATGTTGTTCCTGCCCTGGGAGTGTCTGACTAGACAGTGCTTTCCTCTGTCTGGAACCCACTGTTACTCTGCGCCTAGCTCCTGCTGGGACTGTGTGACAGTCTAGAGAGAGCTCTGTCTTATAGAACACTACAGCACAGATACAGGACCTTTGGCCCATCTAGTCTGTTCCAAACTATTATTCTTGTGAGTCCCACTGACCTGCACCCAGTCCATATCCCTCCATACCCCTCCCATCCATGTACCTGTCCAAATTATTCTTAAATTTTAAAATACAGCTGACAGCTCATTCCATACACCCACCACTCTCCGTGTGAAGAAGATCCTCCTAAACTGTTCCCCTTTCACCCTTAACCCCCATGTTTTTATCTTACCAATATCTAATCGGTATTGTTTCTACCCAGGACAGATTAGAGGGAGCTTTTTCTGAATCTAAACCATACTGAACCTATTTTGGGGATATATTATGGTTGCTGTGGAGAAATGGATTGGAGGTCAATCCACAGGACCATTACCCCTTGCACACAGTATCTTTCAATTGCTCCCACCAGGGAAGAGATACAGAAGTATCAGAGCCAGCGCCACCAGGCTGAGGAGCAGTTTCTTCTTGGGTAATGAGAATGCTGAACGACCAAAGGAACTGCTCGCACCATCTGAGACTCTCAACTGTATGAAAGGAAGTGTTAAAATCCCATCCGCTCAGGGATTGGGTCGGTCCGGATTTTTGAATTTTCCAGATTCTCAGGCAGTAATTTTAAAATTCAAATTTAAGAGTATTTATAAAACACTTTTTTCATATAAAATCCAAAGTACAAAAAAAAAATGTTTCTTACATTTCCATGACTTCTGGTGGTTGCTGCTGTGCACCTGTGGTGCCTTCGCATGCATGCAAAAGCTGAGAGTTTACAAGAAATCTGGATTCTTGGTTGGTCCGGATTTTTGGATTTTTACTGTACGAATACTTATCCTGCATATATATTGTTTGTCTGTCTATGTGTTATGTCTGGTTGTGTGTCTGCTTATTTTGCACCAAGGACCGGAGAATGCAATCAGGTGACAATAAACTTGACAGTGTTTGCGGACGAGTGTCGAAACACTTTACACCTAATCTACGCTGTACCTGGCCTGTAATTTGATAGGACACTATGAAGAGATCTTTACTTATTATCTAATCTGTGCTGCCTCGCCCCAGGAGTGTGTGATGAGATGGCTTTCCCTCTGATCCGAGAGTGTGCTGTCTCTGTTGTGCCTGAGCCCTTCAAGGTGTGATAGTACAGATCTCTTCTTCTTTCTTCTTTGGCTTTGCTTCGCGGACGAAGATTTATGGAGGGGGTAAATGTCCACGTCAGCTGCAGGCTTGTTTGTGGCTGACAAGTCCGATGCGGGACAGGCAGACACGGTTGCAGCGGTTGCAGGGGAAAATTGGTTGGTTGGGGTTGGGTGTTGGGTTTTTCCTCCTTTGCCTTTTGTCAGTGAGGTGGGCTCTGCGGTCTTCTTCAAAGGAGGTTGCTGCCCGCCAAACTGTGAGGCGCCAAGATGCACGGTTTGAGGCGATATCAGCCCACTGGCGGTGGTCAATGTGGCAGGCACCAAGAGATTTCTTTAGGCAGTCCTTGTACCTTTTCTTTGGTGCACCTCTGTCACGGTGGTCAGTGGAGAGCTCGCCATATAACACGATCTTGGGAAGGCGATGGTCCTCCATTCTGGAGACGTGACCCACCCATCACCAATGTATATAGTGTATATAGTTACAGTATCTAGACTGTGCTTACAGCGATTGGCTGAGAACAAAGCCACGCCTACTATCTGGGCTTTAAAGGGTTGTGTCCTTAGCCAGGTCGGATCATTCCGGACTGGTCGGCCACCTGTGAAGAGCTCCTGTCTTTTGCTAATAAAAGCCTTGGTTTGGATCAACAAGTCTTTGATTCTTTCGACGAGCTCTACACAAGGCATGAGCATAAAAGGTGCAGGGAGGAGAGGAGAGGAGGGTGGAAGGGGCAGGGGGAGGAGCACAGGCCAACAGGTAAGAGATCAGAGGTGGATACAGGTGGGAAGGCAGAAGCTGGGAAGTGATTGGGGAAGAGGATAGCCCTCTGAATGGAGAGGGAAAGGAATGGGGAGCCTGGAGGAAAGGAAACAGGGATAAGGAAAGAGAACAAAGTTCTGCATTTAATTCATGGTCACTGTCCCAGGATATATGGCAGGGCCATTCTCAATGGGAGCCCCTATGCACCCCTCTCCCACCCCGGGGGCCAGAGCACATATAAGTAAGAGCCTTATTTTCACCTCACGGAACATAAATATTTTTCACGATGTTGGTAGGAGAGGAGTATAGAAGAAGCCAAAACTTGACCATTTCACAGGGAAGGGGGCCCATAATCTTTGAACAGAGTCCTGGGGGTGGGGAGGGGGTGAACATAGCTGGAAAAAAAGGTTGGCTGTAGAATGTGCTTCATGTTGTACCAAACCCCTTCTAAAACTGTCCTGGAATTTTAAACTTAAAAAAATGTAGACATACGGCACGGTAACAGGCCATTTCAGCCCACAAATCTGTGCCGTCCAATTTACACCCAATTAACCTACACCCCCGGTACATTTTGAAATGTATATTATTGTATAGAATGTTGCGAAGGGTACTGTACATTGTATCTAACTGTGGTGATCCTCAGAATGTCAGACTGCATGAGGAGGCTTCCTCTGTGCCTAACTATTCTATGTTTGCCTCAACAGGCTTCAGTGACTCGTTCAACGTTAATGTAAAGGATGCTAGAACCTTCAAAGGGCCGAAAAAGGGTCAGTTTGGGTATAAAGTTCAACAACAGGAAACAGAAGGTCAGAAATG
Source organism: Narcine bancroftii (assembly GCF_036971445.1). Taxonomy (NCBI): domain Eukaryota; kingdom Metazoa; phylum Chordata; class Chondrichthyes; order Torpediniformes; family Narcinidae; genus Narcine; species Narcine bancroftii. The sequence goes on from NC_091473.1 coordinate 195,967,075, forward strand.
GTAAGTTTGCAGATCATTTCATTTCAAATGTGCTTCAGTCTGTGGATCTTGAAATCCTGCGGAAACTTTTATTTTTATCTTCAACCTTTGGTTTACATATAGAGAGGTCGTATCTCATGTCCCTGGTGTCATCTGGGAGAGTAACTTACTAGATCAGAAAATACTGCAAAATGTTGTTGTCACAACCCAGTTCAACGTAGGCACAACCCTCCCCACCGTCGACAACATCTACAGGGAACATTGCCGTCAGAGAGCAGCAGCGACCATCAAGGATCCGCACCCCCCAGCACATGTTCTGTTCTGGCTTATGCCATCAGGAAGGAGGTCTCAGTGCCGCAAGACTCACACCAGCAGGTTCAGGAACAGCTGCTCCCCCTCCACCGTCAGACTCCTCAACAACAAACTCAATCAGGGACTCATTTCACGACTCGTATTTTGCCAATTATTTATTACTGTATATTTATACATCTGCACTCGCACAGTCAGTTTGTTTACAGTCCCTTCTTTCTTTGAGTCCAGTTTACAGTGACTAGTAATTAGAAATTCTGCTTAGGCGGCAGGAAATAAAATCTCAGAGTTGTATGTGACGTTATATATGCCATCTGACAACAAATTTGAACTTTGAATCAGGAGGCAGAAGTTGCAGGCCAGGATTTCAAAGTGCTCATTAAAGCAGCATGGTAGTGCAACACTCTTATGGTGCCAGCGTCCCAGGTTCAAAGCGACTGCTGTCAGCAAGGAGTTTGTACATTCTCTGTGTGACACGTGCGGGTTTTCTCCCACCCTTCAAAAACCTATCGGGGTTATAGGTTAATTGGGTATAATTGGACGGCATGGGTCTCAGAGGCCGGAATCAGCTTCTACTGTTTTGTAAATACAGGTCAAGAACCCCTTATCTGAAAATCTGAAATGCTCCAAAATCCAAAACATTGCGCCACAAGTGGAAAATTCCACACCTGACCTCACTCGCCCATGTAGGGCTTTGACGCTCTGTTGGTGCCAGATTGTTACCAACCCTCGTCACCGCCTGACCTACGTGGACCACTCACTGTGATGACTCTGGAGGAAACATTTAAAACAAGCCATTCAGCAGAAGTTCGAGTTTTTGGTGCTGCATTCGTCTTCTTTTGTAAGCAGAGATCGTGGGTTTTTTTTTGATAAGTACAAAACATTATTTTCATGTGAAATCTGAAATTCATCTCCACCTAAAAAGCCATGTTTGGGTGTCACATGACCAGCCACATTATTGGGTGAAAAATATAAAATAGAGTGTGCTGTAACCTTTTGATCAAAATACTGCACCGTCGATGGAGGCTGAAAGGCTGGTGTTGGTTGTTGTTGTTTTTATCGCTGATACAGGTATTCTGCTGACGTTACTGTGCGCATTTATTCCAAAATCCAGAAAATCCCCAAATCGGAAGCACTCCTGGTCCCATGCATTTCGGATAAGGGGTACTCGACCTGAAAAGAAACTCCAACTAGAGTTACTCAGATTTCTCCTGTTGTGAAGTTTAGAATCTCAATTTAAGAACCTTCCTCCACATCACCCTCTCCTCCACTTCATTTGTAAGGATAGCAGCACCTGCTGGAACACTGTTCCACAGATAGTGGAGTTGAACAGGAAAGTCTGCAGACACTGTACTTGTAGTGCATTACACAAACGTGCTGGAGAAACTCAGCAGGCCACGCTATGTCATAGGAGCAAGTCTGTGGAATAAGAAGTCCGCTTGCCTGTGTGCCTGTGCTCCTTCCACTGGCCCTCCTCCCATCCCCTCATCATTTCATTCAGGTGTCTGCCTGCTTTTTGCTCATACTTTGATGAAGGGCTCAGGACCTGCTGAGTTTCTCTGGCACTTTGGGGTATTCCACCACAGGGATTGGAGATACAGTTTGTACTGGGAAAGATGTTTTGATCAATACGGTTGAGCACAATGCATTTACCAACTGGGTAGGAGCAGGATTGGTGAATGGGGGAAGGAGAGAAGCAGGCAGTTTTAAAGTTGCTTTTGCACTTGTCTCAAGTGTGGAGGGAAGAATTTCAAGGTTCCATTTATTGTCATGTAACAATATATTAACAAAAAACATACATGATATAGAACAAACAGCACAGTACAGGCCCTTCGGCCCTTGATGTAGTGCTGATTTTTTTAAAAACTAAACCCTTCCTACCTTGTTACCCTCTATTTTTCTTTCATCTTAAGTCTCTTAAATGGTTCTAATATTTCGCCTCCACCACTCCCCTGCCCATACCAAGGTATTCCAGGCACCCACAACTCTCTGCGTAAAAAAAACCTTGCCCTGATGTCTCCCCAAACCTTCCACTTTATACCATATAACCATATAACCACTTAAAGCAGAGAACAGGCCAGTTCGGCCCTACTAGTCCATGCCATAACAAATCCCCACCCTCCTAGTCCCACTGACCAGCACCCGGTCCATACCCCTCCAGTCCTCTCCTAACCATGTAACTATCCAGTCTTTCCTTAAATGTAACCAATGATCCCGTCTCGACCACTTCTGTCGGAAGCTCATTCCACATCCCCACCACCCTCTGCGTAAAGAAATTTCCCCTCATGTTCCCCTTATAATTTTCCCCCTTCAATCTTAAACCATGCCCTCTAGTTTGAATCTCCCCTACTCTTAATTGAAAAAGCCTATCCACGTTTATTCTGCCTGTCCCTTTTAAAATCTTAAACACCTCTATCAAGTCCCCTCTCAATCTTCTATACTCCAGAGAAAAAAGCCCCAGTCTGCACAACCTTTCCCTGTAATTCAAACCTTGAAATCCTGTCAACATTCTCGTGAACTTTCTCTGCACTCTCTCTATTTTGTTTATATCTTTCCTATAATTTGGTGACCAAAACTGTACACAGTACTCCAAATTTGGCCTCACCAATGCCTTGTACAATTTCATCATAACCTCCCTACTCTTGAATTCAATACTCCGATTTATGAAGGCCAACATTCCAAATGCCTTCTTCACCACACTATCTACCTGAGTATCAGCCTTGAGGGTACTATTTACCATCACTCCTAAATCCCTTTGTTGCTCTGCACATCTCAATAACCAACCATTTAATGCATATGATCTATTTAGATTTGCCTTTCCAAAATGTAACACCTCACACTTATCTGTATTAAATTCCATCAGCCATTTCTCAGCCCACACCTCCAGCCTTCCTAAATCACCTTTTAATCTACGGTAATCTTCCTCACTGTCCACAACACCACCAATCTTTGTATCATCCGCAAACTTGCTTATCCAATTCTCCACCCCTACTTCCAGATCGTTAATAAATATAACAAACAATAGTGGATCGAGGACCGATCCCTGAGGAACTCCACTAGTCACCGGCCTCCAATTGGACAAACAATTTTCTACCACTACTCTCTGACACCTCCCATCCAACCATTGCTGAATCCATTTCACTACCTCCTCATTTATACATAATGCCTCCACCTTTTTTCCTAACCTTCTGTGGGGAACTTTGTCAAAAGCTTTACTAAAGTCTAAATAGACAACATCCACAGCTTTCCCTTCATCAACCTTTTTTGTAACCCCCTCGAAGAACTCAATCAGGTTTGTCAAGCATGATCTACCCCTGACAAAACCATGCTGATTACTCCCTAGCAATCCCTGTACGTCCAAATATTTGTAAATACCATCCCTCAGAAGACTTTCCATCAACTTGTCCACCACAGACGTCAGACTCACGGGCCTATAATTGCCAGGTTTACATTTAGACCCTTTCTTAAACAGCGGATCCACATGCGCCACCCTCCAATCCTTTGGCACTACCCCCGTGGCCAGTGACATCCTAAATATCTCTGTTAATGGCCCCACTATCTGTCCACTAGCCTCCCTGAGTGTCCTTGGGAATATTTTGTCCGGTCCCGGAGATTTATCCACCTTTATCTTTTTCAACACAGCCTTCACTACCTCCTTGGTTATCCTTCTATGCTTCATTACCTCCCCACTATTTTTCTTTACCTCAACTGGTTCAATATTTTTTTTCCCTAGTGAATACCGAGGCAAAGAAATCATTCAAAATTTCCCCCATTTCCTCTGACTTCTCACTCAGCCTACCCTCACTATCTACAAGGGGTCCAATTTTGTCCCTCACTAATCTTTTATTTTTAATGTACTTATAGAAACCCTTTGGATTTATTTTTACTCTGTCTGCCAAAGCCTCTTTGTGCCTTTTTTTGGCCTTTCTAATTTCTTTCTTAAAATTCCTTCTATACTCCTTGTAGTCCTCCTTCAAATTGTCAGCTCCCTGTTCTTTATACCTCTTGTACACCTCCCTTTTTCTCTGAACCAAATTTCCAATATTCCTCGAAAACCAAGCCTCCCCATGACTTCCAGCCTTTCCTTTGATCCTCACTGGGACATAACTACTCTGTACCCTCAAAATTTCTTTTTTGAATATCCTCCATTTTTCATTTACACCCTCACCTGAAAGTATCCTGTCCCACTCAATACTCCCCAAATCCCTTCTTATTCCTTCGGAATTTGCTCTTCTCCAATCCAGAACCTCAACTTTAGGCCCCTCCTTGCTCTTACCTAAAACTACCTTAAAACTAACAGAATTATGATCACTAGACCCAATTGGATTTCCAACATTAATGTCTGATACCTGACCTAGCTTGTTCCCTAACAGGAGATCCAGTATTACACCCGAGTTGGTTCTTCTACTAATTGATTCAGAAAACAATCTTGAACACATTTAACGAACTCTAGCCCATCCAGCCCTCTAACTGTATGGGTATCCGAATCAATGTGAGGGAAGTTAAAATCTCCCATGATCACTACCTTATGATTCTCACACATATACATTATCTCTCTACACATTAGTTCCTCTAGTTTTCTTGACCCATTTGGTGGTCTGTAATACACCCTTATTAGCACCCTCATGTCTCCTTCACCCCTCAATTTCACCCAAACAGCCTCACTGGACGGTCCCGCCAGACCATCTTGCCACCTCACGACAGTAATGTCCTCCTTAACAAGCTGAGCAACTCCTCCCCCTTTTTTACCCCCTGATCTATCACATCTAAAATAAATGTATCCTGGAACGTTATACAGATGCCCTCTGGTGTTTGCTACTCCCACCCTGGGAAACAGGTGCTGGCTGTCCACCTTTGCCTCTCAGAATCTTGTAGACCTCTATTATACTTTTATACCTCTATTATATTTTAACTCGTGCCTTCAGGCAAAGAGCCGCCATTCGTATTACCCAGCGCTCCTTACAGTATGATAGAAAGAGAGGCAAAGCAAAGTCCATTCAGAGACACCGAGTGTCCGTGGATTTGCCTGCAGTGCTCCCGCAGTCTCTGCAGCCGCACAGACTCCTGTAAGAGGAAAGGATGATGTTATGACTCTTTAAATAACTTCTTAGGAAGGACTTGTTTATTTGGCAGTTTTCCTTCTATTTGAGACAAAGGTGAAGATCATATTGTTGAAGAAAATTTGATAGCTCTTCAGCTCCCCCCCACCCCCATCCCTACCACACGTCAGCACTTGATCATTCGTTGTGTCTCGTTTATCTAGTGTCTACGCTCAGGAACTCAGACATATTTCTTCCATTATCCAGCTATGTTTGTTAATTGAAATCAGATTCCTGAATTTGATTCCTGGTCTTGGTAAAGCATTGGAGAAACGCCAGCCCAGGCAAACTCAGGATTCACTTGAAATAGAAGTATCAGGAAATTGCAGGCATACTTTCATCTTGGTTATCGTTGCTTGGTAGCTTGTCCATCATCTGTGTGACAGTTATTACAGCAAGCAATGACACATAAGATTAGTGGTGCATTGGACAGTGAGAAAGGTTTTCAAAGCCTGCATAGGGATCTGGACCAGCTGTAAAAATGGGCTGCAAAATGGCTGATGGAATTTAATGATGAGAAGTGTGAGGTGCTGCATTCTGGAATGACAAACCAAGAAAGAACTTGTATGATAAATAGTAGGGCACTGAGGAGTGTGGTGGAACAGAGGGATCTGCGAATACAGTTACATCATTCCCTGAAAGTGGCACCACAACTTGATAGGGTTGTAAAGAGAGCTTTTGGCATAATGGCCTTCATAAATCAAAGCATTGGGTATCAGAGTTGGGATGTTATGGTAAAGTTGTACAAAACATTACTGAAGTCAAATTTGGACTATTGTATACAGTTTTGGTCACCTAACTACAGGAAATATATCCATTAGATTGAAAGAAGGCAGAGAAGATTTACTAGCATGATGCCCAGACTTCAGGAACTGAGTTATAGGGAAAGGTTAAACAGGTTAGGACTTTATTCCCTGGATTGCAGAAGGAAAAGAGGAGATTTGATATTTAAAATTATGATGGAATAGAAAGTGTAAATGCAGATCGGCTTTTTCCACTGAGGGTAGGTGAGATACAAACCAGAGGACATGGGTTAAGGGTGAAAGGGGAAATGTTTAAAGGGAACATTAGGGGGAAATTGCTCATGTAAAGAGAGGTGGGCACATGGAATGAGCTGTCAGTTGAATTGGTTAATATGGGCTCAGTTTTGACATTTCAAAAAATGTGGACAGGTACATAGAGGGAGGGGTATGGGGGAGTATGGACTGGGTGCAGGTCAGTGGGACTAGGCAGAATAATAGTCCTGTAGCGGCCTGTTAACCGGGTTGCGACCCAGCACACAAAATGGCCAACGAATGCTGCAACTGTGCAGACCCTGCAGTGGCCAATGACCTTCATCCCAGGTGACCGTCTGCATGGCAGGAAACAACAAGCAATGGCAGGAATGCTGCCCAATCGGAGATCGGTGCTGCCCTGATGTCACTACTGTCGTCAGCATCTGGGAGAGAATATAAGCAGAGCTGCCAGTGCAATAAATCAGTCTTTGACTTCGACTCCTCATGTATGTGTGTCTTCTCTCCACACTTCGTGGTAGCGCGCATGCTACATTGGTGACCGTGGCAGGTCCAACCGGCAGTTGGACCCTAAGATTACAGATCAAGCAGTTCTTCATGCGGTTTTGTTGAAGCTGCCAACTTTGTGGTTGTCGCAGCCACACGTGTGGCTTGAACAGACCGAAGGCCAGTTCCACTTTCAACGGAACACCGCTGATGACACACGTTACTACTACATGGTGAGCTCGCTCGACTAGGACACGGCAGCAACAATCGTCGACTTCCTGCAGCAGCCTCTGGAGCACAGCAAATACGATATCCCCAAGGAGCTATTAACCTGCTCTTTTGGGCTCTCACAACGCGAGCAGCTGCCCGATTGTTGCATATGGACGGTTGGGGGACAGGACCCCATCCGCCCTCATGAGTGAGATGCTCGCCCTTGCTGAGGGACACAACCTTGTCTGCTCTTCGAGCAGATTTTCCTGAAGCAGCTACCTGTAGATATCCGACTCTTGCTCACCAATGAGGATTTCAGCAACCCCAGGAAAGTTGTAGCCCGGGTGGACGTACTCTGGAGAGCGAAGAAGGAAAATGGCTCCTCGGTAGAGCAGATCACTAAGCCTCGCACATAGCCGGCAACAAGGCCACAGCAAGCGGAGAGACAAGTCGATCCTCCTACCCACCAGTACTGTTACTATCACCAGCGATGGGGTGCAGGGGAACCATCGATGCCGCTCACCCTGGATGTTTCAGGGAAATGCCATGGCCAACCGTTGTTAATGGCTGTGGCAGTTGGCCAATATGACAGCCTCCTCCACGTGTGGGACTGTCTGTTGGGAAAGAGCTTCCTCGTGCACACTGGCACCGAAATAAATGTCCTCTCCCCCCTCAGTGAACGATACGCAAAATGGCAAGCTGGGGCCCTCATTGAGGGCAGCGAAGGGTAAGGCACCACATCATCACCAAGGGCCCCTTGCTCCACGCCAGGGTGCGCCGCCTTCCTGCCGAGAAGCACATGCTCGCCAAGTGAGATTTTAAGAAAATGGAAGAGCTGGGGATAGTGCGGTGTTCTGATAGCCCCTGGGCCTCCCCCTGACATGGTTCCGAAGGCAGCAGGAGGGTGGAGGCCTTGTGGTCACCATCTCCACCTTATCGAGGCCACCACACCCAACAGGTACCCCATGCCCCACATCCAAGTCTTTACCGTGAACTTACAAGGGATACAGGTATTTTCAAAAGTTGATCTCATCAGGGGTTATCACCAGATCCCTGTCCATCCCGATGACATCCCTAAAACCACCATCATTACCCCTTTTGGGCTCTCTGAATTCTTGAGAAGATCCTTTGGACTTAAGAACGCAGCCCAAGCCTTGCAGAGGCTGATGGATTAGGTGGGCCGGGATCTCCCATTCGTATTCATCTATTTGGACGATATTCTGATTGCCAGCCGCAACAAACATGGAGCATGTGGCCCACCTGAGGCAACCATGTGCCCGGCTGCAAGATTTGGACTAACTATAAACCCTGCTAAGTGCCAGTTTGGGTTGGAAACGATTGACTTCCTGAGGCATCGAATCAACAGGCACGGAGCAAAACCCCCGCCTGAAAAGGTTGACGCCATTTGGTGTTTCACCAAGCCAGAAGCTGCTTGTTATTCATACCAGCAGCGACTTGCATCATCTGTCCCCTTTTTGTGCTCATGGCGGGGAAGGGTAAGGACCTGGGACAATGGTGGCCACAGAAGGCCAAAGATGCACTGGCCAATGCCACCCTTCTGGTACACCCCAGACCAGAGGCTCCAATTGGTCTCACAGTAGATGCCTCCAGCACAGCTGGAGGCGCACTGGAGCAGTTGATTGAAGGGCAATGGAATCCCTTGGCCTTCTTTAGCAGGCACCTCCAGCCACCCGAACTCAACTACAGTGCCTTTGACCAGGAACTATTAGCACTGTACCCGCCAATCAGACACCTCAGGTAGTTTTTGGAAGGCAGGCAATTCGATGTCTTCACATAAACCATTAACCTTTGCCTTTCACAAAGTGTCTGACCCATGGTCAGCCAGGCAGCCGCGACACATCTTATATGTGTCTGAGTTCACCGCAGACATCCAATACGTTGTTGGTAAGACCAATCAAGTTCGTCCAGCCCCTGTCCCAGGAAATAGACGATTCCACCCCAGCCAGGACACAGTAGGAGAACCCTGAGATCCTGGCATCCAGATGCTCCTCTGCGACGTCTCCACCAGCAAACCCTGCTGGCAACAGGTCTTCAATATGGTGCACAACGTGGAACACCCAGCCCTCAAGAATTGTGGCCAGTAGGTTCATCTGGCACGGCCTCCGGAAACAGGTCAGTCAGTGGGCCAAGACCTGCACATTTTGTCAGATGTCTAAAGTGCAGACGGACATCAAGGCCCACCCCCGGACCTTTGAGCCAGAGTGACATTGGTTCAGCCACGACCATCTTGACATTGTAGGGCCACTGCCGGTCTCCCATGGGGTGAGCTATCTCCTCACCATGATTGACCGCTCCATGAGGTGGCCAGAGATGGTCCTGCTGGCTGACACAACCACCAAGACCTGAGCCAGGGGACTAATTAAGAAACACCTGGGTGTCGAGGTTCAGTGTTCCGGAGCATACGACCTCCGATAGAGGGACACAGTTCACTTCAGGGCTCTGGACGGTGCTGGCCAAGTTGCTGGGAATCCAGCTTCACCACACCACGGGGTACCACCCTCAGGCCAATGGGTTGGTGGAGCGGATTCACAGCCATCTAAAGGTGGCCTTGATGACTTGGCTCAAGAAGCTGAATTGGACAGACATGTTACCATGGGTCCTTCTGGGGATCTGTACCGCACTGAATGAAGACTTCAACGTCTCAGCAGCCGAGATGATATACGGCACACCGTTGGTGATATCGGGGGAGTTCTTGGCCTCTGCCAAGGACCTGGAGGACTACATGGCCTCATTGACTAAGCTGAGGGAAAAACTGAGTACTCTGGCACCTCTGTAGCCTTCGCTGCATGGCCAGGCCAAAGCCTACAGGCCCAAAGACAAAGGCCTGTGAGTACATTTTCATCTGGCGGTGGGGGGGTGGGGATGACTACGACAATGAACAATGTATGAGGGGTTGTATAAAGTAATCAGACGTAACGGATCGATGTGTGCTGGAGATCAGCAGTAAGGAAGAGACTTTCACTATTGACCACCTCAAACCACCACACCAGGACATTAGCCACTCGGCTTCCCTGCAGCCCCCTTGACACAGAGGTAGGTCACTGAATGTGGCAAACAGTGCTCCGATTGCTGTTTTGGGGGAGTCGTGAGATGGCCCGCTGACCAGGTCACGACCTGGCACACAAAATGGCCGACAAGCGCGGCGACCACTCAGACCCCGTGGGGGCTAATGATCTTTGTTCCAGGTGACCGCCTGCATGGCGGGAAACAATGAGCAACGGCGGGAAACAATGAGCAACGGCGGGAAACAATGAGCAACGGCGGGAAACAATGAGCAACGGCGGGAAACAATGAGCAACGGCGGGAAACAATGAGCAACGGCGGGAAACAATGAGCCACGGCGGGAAACAATGAGCCACGGCGGGAAACAATGAGCAACGGCGGGAAACAATGAGCAACGGCGGAATGGCGCCTAGTCAGAGATCGGCACTGTCGTGACGTCACCCTTGTCATCAGCAGCAGGGAGAGAATATAAGCAGAGCTGCCGGTGCCATAAATCAGTCTTCGACTTCAACTCCCCGTGTGTGTGTCTTCTCTCCACACTTAACGGTAGTGCACACGCTACAGTTCAGCATGGAGTCAGACTTGAAAGGCCTGTTCCTGTGTGGTAGTGTTCTATGGTTGGAACTGAATGCAACATGAAAACATTTGTTAGTTTAATATTTGTTCGTTATATACATTAATGATCTAGATGATGGGGTGGTGAATTGGATTAGTAAATATGCAGACGATACTAAGTTAGGTGGAATAGTGGATAATGAAGAAGGTTTTCAAGGATTGCAGAGGGATTTGGGCTGCTTAGAAAAGTGGGCTGAAAAATGGCAGATGGAATTTAATGCTGATAAGTGTGAGGTGCTTCATTTTGGTAAGAAGAATCAGAACAGGACATATGTGGTAAATGGGAGAGCATTGATGAATACAGAAGAGCAGAAAGATTTAGGAGTAACGGTACATCGTTCCCTGAAGGTAGAAACTCATGTGAATAGGGTGGTGAAGAAGGCTTTTAGTGTGCTGGCCTTTATCAATCATTGCATAGAATATAGGAGTTGGGAGGTGATGTTGAGATTGTATAAGACGTTGGTGCGGCCTAATTTGGAGTTCTGTGTGCAGTTCTGGTCGCCTAATTATAGGAAGGATGTAAACAGAGTGGAGAGAGTGCAGAGAAGGTTTACCAGAATGTTACCTGGGTTTAAGCATCTAGAGTATAGGGAGAGATTGGACAGATTAGGTCTTTATTCTTTGGAGCGTAGAAGGTTGAGAGGGGATTTGATAGAAGTATTTAAGATTATGAAAGGGATAGACAGAGTGGATGTGGATAGACTATTTCCGTTAAGAGGAGGAAAGATTAAAACAAGAGGACATGAGTTAAGAATTAAGGGGCAGAGGTTTAGAGGTAACATGAGGGGGAACTTCTTTACTCAGAGAGTGGTAGCCGTGTGGAATGAGCTTCCGGGAGAAATAGTGGCGGCGGAGTCAATTGTATTATTTAAGAAAAGGTTGGACAGGTATATGGATGAGAAGAAGATGGAGGGTTATGGGCATTGTGCAGGGAGGTGGGACTAGAAAGGGGTGTTTGGTTCGGTGCGGACTAGAAGGGCCTAATGGCCTGTTTCCGTGCTGTAATTGTTATGTTATGTTAAACATTTTTATGTACGAGAAGCCATTCACCGGAGAGAACATTACTTGACGGGCTGTTGTTCATAGAGGTAAACAAGAAAGTCTGCGGTTGCTGGAGTCGAGTGTGATACACAAAAGTGCTGGAGAAACTCAGCAGGTCATGCAGCATCCGTAGGAAGTCAAGGGTAACCAACATTTCGGGCCTGAGCTCTTCATCAAGGTTACCCTTAACTTCCTACGGATGCTGCATGACCTGCTGAGTTTCTCCAGCATGGTTGTGTTTTACAGGGTGTTGTTCATCTTATCCCACAGAGGGTATCACATTCTTTCCCCATCCGGTGACATGCAGTCGGCGGATATCAATCAGAGCTGAAGCTCCCCCTGCATCTCAGGCTGAATGCAGGATCGGACTGAGAGCACCTTGCTGCTCCCTGTGTTGACGAGATAGAGGGGGAGAAAATTCAAAATTCGGAAGTGCAAAGGTACTTGGGAGTCCATGTTGAGTCAATGGTGAAGTCAATGTTTGCAATCATTTCTAGAGGGATAGCCTATAAGAGCAGGGATGTAATGATGAGTCTCTGAAGCACTGGTGAGACCTCACTTGGAGTATTGTATACAGTTTTGGACACCTTATTTGAGAGAAGATGTGCTGGCATTGGAGAGGGTTCAGAGAAGACCTAATAGGAATGAAAGAGTTAGTATATGAGGAATTATTGTCGGCTCTTGGACTGTATATGTTGGAGTACAGAAGGATGAGGGGGGACCTCAGAGACATTGCAAATGCTAAAAAGCCTGGACAGAGTAGATGTGGCTAGGATGTTTCCCATAGTAGGAGAGTCTAGGAAAAGAGGACATAACTTCAGGATAAAAGGGCATCAATTTAAAACAGAAATGGAATAAAGTTTCTTTAGTCAGAGGGTTGTGAGTCTATGGAACACACACGCGGAGAGGAACTGAGTGGGAGGATGGACCTTGATGGAATGGCGGAGCAGACCCTTAATGGGTCTACTTCTGCTCCAATATCATGTGATCTTGTGAGAGGGGGAGAAAAGGAAGAAGGAGTCCCATCATGTGCGATGGTGGGCGATGGACCCTCCAGTCTTCAGGCAAATTCCTCCCTGATATCTGCTCTTTGGGGCAGACCTAAGTGAGCGATATCACTTTCAGGACAGAGAAGAAAAGAAGCAAAATATTTTTAATTCCAAAAATGAGTCATACTTAATGTCTGATTCTACAAAAAAAACAGGAAGTGTTGAATATGATTTCCAGGTTTCGGAATGTCTTTTATCTCCTCAGTTGGAGTATATGAATGATTCCCTATTTGTTTGGTGCCAGTATCTCATCTGTTTCACTCATTACTTGGCTGATCTGAAACTATTCAGAAGTTGAAATGTTGGACACAGGAGCTGTGCTTGGCTGTGCTTGTGAAGTCTCACAGCAGTACTATCTACTGATGTAATTTCCGCCGCTGATTCAATGCCTCAGGGGTTTGTGGAGGTCCGGTATCTCATTGGAAACCTTGGCAAACTTCTGCAGATGTGTGGTGGAAAGTGCTGACCGGCTGCTTCGCGACCTGGTATGGGGCCACCAATACCCCTGAGTGGAAAGCCCTGCAAAAAGTAATGGACACAGCCCAGGGCATCACAAGCAAAACCCTTCCCACCATCGAGAACATCTATGGAGAGCGCTGGCGTCGGAGAGCTGCAGCGATCATCACCACCCAGCACACGCTCTGTTCTCACCGCTGCCATCAGGAAAGAGGTATAGGTGCCACAGGATTTGCACCATCATGTTCAGGAACGGCTGCTACCCAGCTACTATCAGACTCCTCAACGGCAAACTCAGTCATTTAAGGACTAGTATTTTGCTAATTATTTATTACTGTGTAGTGGCCCATGGCCCGCTCCGTGGCCAACACAGCAAACAGCCATTGAACATGATGATCGGGTAGACAGCATGCAGGATGAGACGTCTGCTTCCATTGGCCGCAAGATTGGATTAAAGCATTATATAAGGGACCGTTAGCAAAAGTGACAGTAAATGGACATGTATCAAAGCAATTTAACTTAAGCAGGTCAACACGGTATTTCAATACCGCTGGATGCTTTAGTATAAATTTATACCCTTTCTTCCATAAAATCGCCTTTGCTGTATTGAACTCCTTTCTCTTCTTCAGGAGTTCAAAACTTATATCTGGATAAATGAAGATTTTTTGCCCTTTCTACTCCAGTGGCTTGTTGCCCTCTCTTACTTTTTCCATTGTCTTCTCCAGTACCTTTTCTCTTGTAGTATATCTTAGGAATTTTACTAAAATAGATCTTGGCCTTTGTTGTGGTTGTGGTTTAAAGGCCAATGCTCTATGTGCCCTTTCTATTTCCATTTCTTGCTGTAGTTCTGGACATCCTAGGATCCTGGGGATCCAATCTTTTATAAACTCTCTCATATTCTTGCCTTCTTCATCTTCCTTAAGGCCCACTATCTTTATGTTATTTCTTCTGTTATAATTTTCCATTATATCTATTTTCTGAGCTAACAGTTCTTGTGTCTCTATAACTTTTTTATTAGAATCCTCTAATTTCTTTTTTAAGTCCTCTACCTCCATTTCTACTGCTGCTTCCCGCTCTTCCATCTTGTCCATTCTCTTTCCCATTTCTGTTAAGGTCATATCTATTTTATTCATTTTCTCTTCTGTATTGTTTATTCTTCTTCTTTAATCATTAAATACTTGCGCTTGCCATTCTTTAAATGACTCCATGTATTCTTTAATAAGAGAAAGTATATCCTTTATCTTGCCTTTCCCTTCTTCTTCTATTTCACTGTACTCTTCCTCTTCCTCTTCTTCTTCCTCTGGGTTGGCCATCTGTTATTTCTTTGTTGCCCTTTTCTTCTCTTCTTTCTTGTTTTCGTTGTCTTCTATGTTCTCCTCTTGCTGCAGGTGTTCTGCAGCTGTCATTGCCGGCTGTGGAGATCGACTCCCCAGCTGGTCACCCCTCCCGTCGGTGTGTTTTTTTGCATGCGCATCGCGCATGCGCGAGGAGTCGCGCATGCGCGGTTGCGCACTTTTACTCAGCTCAGCGAGCCATTTTTGTAGTCCACTTTCTACCGACCTGAGGGAGCGGGTTTCTCTCTCCACCACGGGCCTCTTCGAACAGGTAAGGCCTTCTCCTTCTTCTTCCGTTGTCTTCTCTTCCTCTCTTCTTACCGTTGATTTCGATTTTTCTTTTTTCGTCACCATCTTCTTTCCACCTTTATACTCACTTTTCTTTAATTTTTATTTTTGTGCCTTTGTGTTTTCCTTTGTTTTTTCCGACTTTTCTGGAGAGGGCTGGAGTTCACCGTCCGGCCACTACTCCATCACGTGACTCCTTCCCCAAACACGACGATTGGGTAGACAGTACGTGGGATGAGACACCTGCTCCTATAGGCTGCAGAAATAGTGGTCAAATTGATCAATTGCCACCAACAGATCGCAGGGGGTCCAATCCGGACCCACACATCTGGGACCACCAATCAGCAGCCAGCCTCACTCAAGCAACACTCCGGTGGTGACACGACTGGCTGTCTATAAAAGACAGAGCTGCAGCCCAATAAAGCCAGAGTCGATGACACTCCCTTGGTGTGCGAGTCTTCTTTCAACCTTGAGCTATGACCCATTATACTTCGAGCTATAACTGTAGCAACCCTGCTACAAATGTATATTTATACATCTGCATTTGCACAGTTAGTTTGTTAGATTTCTTTATTTCTCTCTGAGTGCAGTAATGAGGCCCACAGAATCTCAGGGTTTTATGAAAATAAGTACTCACACTACCAGGTTCAGGAACAGCTGCTACCCCTTCACCATCAGATCTTTCAACAACAAACTCAATCAGAGAATTATTTAAGGATTCTGACTTTGCACATTATTTATCACTGAATATTTTTTCTGTATTTGCACAGTCCGTTTATTTACATTTCTTTTTTCCTTTACATTTCTGTCATTTGTTTAGATATATTTTTCTTGAGTACAGTTTACACTGATGGCAGACTTTTCAATGTCGCCTGACTTAAGTCCAAAAACAAGACACCCACGAGTTCCCTCATTGAGTTCCAATACACAGATGACAACAGTGTTGCAGCTCTCTTGGAATACCACCTGCAACAGATTCTGACTGGCTTCCGCATGAAACTTGGACTTACCATCAATTCCAAGAAGACTCAATTTACCATCACCAACTGAGACAACTCGGATAGAACCATCAATTCAACTTGGCGAAACAACCCTGCAAAATGTGAACCTCCCTTCCAATGTCGACTTCAATGATGAGATCCAACTTTGTTTTAAATGCGCTGGAACAGCTTTTGGATATCTTTGAATAAGAGTCTTTTGCGATTGTGACATTCGAATGGACACCAAAATGTTAGTGTGCAAAGCGGTGGTGATTCCAGTGCTTCCGTACGCATCGGAAACTTGGACAACACACCGACAACATCTGAAGGCACTTGAAAAGTTCCATCAACGCTGTCTTTGAAACAACTTAAATATCAGCTAGGAAGATAGAAGAACTAATGTCAGCGTGCCAAATGAAACAAAAACAACAAGGGTTGAAGCCTGTGTCATTAAGAACCATCTAAGATGGAGTGGTCATGTTGTTCAGATGGAAGATGAACATTTGTCGAAACAAATCTTCTACTCCTACTTTAAAGAAGGCAAACGTAAAAGAGGTGGACAACAAAAGAGATTCAAAGACATCTTAAAATCCAACATGACGAGATGTAACATCAACATCAATAATTTCAAAACCAATACCAGGGACAAGAAGCTCTGGCAAACCATCATCCAAGAAGGAACAGTCAACAGATGTACAGAACTTGAAGAAAAGAGAAGTAAATGGGAAGAGAGGTAGCCACAACCAAAGCCCGATCTGCCATCTGGAACGACCTGTCCTGAATGCGGAAGATCTTTCAAAGCCAAGATTGGACTCAAGATTGCCATCAACGGAATGAAGTCCATCATCCTCGACCTCAAGGGATAGCCACCAATAAGTAAAAATTCTGCCACGCCTGCAGGAAAAAGAATCTCATGGTTGTATGTGAAGTCATGTATGTACCCAAATTCGAACTTTGAACTGTACCTTGTGCCCGAAGGTAGCAGTGAGAAGAGGTTATGAGTAGGGTAATGGGGGTGGGGGGGGGGGGGGAAATCCTTGAAGATGTTGGATGCCATCCTGAGCCAGTGCCTCTCATATCTGCTTTCAGTGGACAGTCACAGTCCCCATGAAGACACTCATTTTCTCGGTTCACTGGTCAGATGGGTCATTTTTTTGTTTTTACTCTCTGTCTCACCAGGTTGCTGGTCAGTGCCCCCTGGGATGGAAGTGCAAAGAACAAGAAAGGCGACATTTATCGATGCAACGTGTCCAACAGGAAGAGTACGAGCTGCACGAAATTAAACTCAGGTAAAGTAGCAGGAACATATCTGGTTCAGAGCTCCAATGGCTTTTAATTTTTTTGTTCTCAGCAAGGTTGAAGCCGATTACGGCTATTTTAACCCGTGCTGCCAAATTTCACCCAAATTAACCTACAACCCCTGTACATTTTGGAGTGTGGGAAGAAACTGGAGCACCCAGGGAAAATCCATGCAGGTCTCAGGGAGAGCCTCCAAACTCCTTACAGACAACAAGGGATTCAAACCCAGGTCACTGGCAATGTAATAGTGGCACGTTGACCCTGCAACCCTCAACAATGGTCAGCAATGGCAGAGCAAACGGCACGGTCATGTGAAGGATCTAGTCAGATGTGGGTTGGAGTAGCTCCCCTTAAAGAGTGATGTGGTGGTGTGGGGGGGGGGGGGGGTGGGGAAGAACGATTCAAAGTTACCAGGTTAAAGATTTTACCTGCTAAAAAATAGAAAATGAATGGGCAAGAAAAATAAGACCCAAAAAACTAGGGCTGGAAAAGTTCAAAAGTTTGCCGAGATCGTCGAAAGAAAGTCCACAAGGGAGTGGTGAAGAAGATGCCGCCTAGACTCAAATAGATGGGGGTTGGGGGAGGGGGTCGACACCCAATCTGTAATATCTGCTGGAAACAATGGAGACATTGAGTGGATGACTTTCCAAGGTAGAAACTGTGCTGAGAGAGGTGGCAGACAAAATATACTGGTGATGATCATGGAGCTTGGAAACCTGATGACCAGGGTGGACCAAGTCAAAAATGACCTGACAATAGTTCAGGAAAAATTGAAGGCCCTGGAAGAAAATGCAACTGCATGGAAACTGGATAAACAACTGCTGCTGGATAAAACCAATCACAGAGGATTTCAGCAGAAGGAATAATGTCCACATCATTGGGAAGGGACCGAAGGGAATGACCCGGTGGGGTTCTTTGAGGAATGGATTCCACAGTGGTTGGGAACAGGAAGATTCAAAGAGAACTTGCTTACTGAGAGAGTCCACTGGATGCTCGGCCCCAGAAGACCAGCCACGACTGGTCCTGGTAAGATTTTTGAGTTAGCGGGATCGGGAGTCAACACTAAGAACAGCAGTTGAACATGCCAGGGAAAATAATGGTCCAGTCAAGTTGGAAGGTGGAAAAGTGTTGTTTTTTCAAGACTTTAGTGTGAATTTGGTTAAGCAAAGAAAGGAATTTGATGGCTTCAAGTGACAACTGAGAATACGGAATAAAGTACTTGATGTTATACCCAGCGATGTTGAGGATCGATGTGTTGCAGGGACCTCAACAATTCCGAAAATCTCTATAAAGGAGGTAGAGAGATGTATACAAGGACTATAAAAGGAACTTCAGAATGGGATTCCAGAAAAAAAAAGAGAAAGTCAAAGTGAACTGGGTAAAAGTAAACAGAGTTATATTATGAATCGTCTTTTATTGGTTAATTAAAATAGATTTGAAATGTATAAGAAGAGCTCAGGAGAAAGTGAATACTTAGTAAAATAGTACCCCAATTGGGGCAGCTACCCCAATTTAAGGAGGTTAATGGCGTCAGAGAAGGAGAGTTTTTACAAAATTCCAAAGTTAAGGAGAGGGGCTTTCCTTTAGATCACACATGTCAAACTCTGGCCCGCGGGCCAAATTTGGCCCGCGATATAATTATATTTGGCCCGCAAGATCATTTCAAAAATGTATTAGAGGTGGCCTGCCCTGTAGCGAGAGCTGATGCTGTTTTTTGGTAATGTCACCCCCACCATCCTCCCCCTTCATTGCACATCCTTCCCCACCCCCTAACTATCCCCTCCCCCCTAAAACCACCCCCCTTAAAAGATGGCCAGAATATTCTCAAAAAGGAATCCAGAATGGTAAAGTTCCACAAACCTTCTACTGGGAATCCTAACAACACCCGGGCATCAGATCCACGGGATGCGGAGGGAGCAAGAGTGTTGCAGGTTGACCGTGCAAACTTTGAGAATGGGGAAAACAAAATTGTAACACGAGAAGTCTGTCAATGTCATCAGCCGGCAAGCCAGTTGGAAGGCTCCCCGCACAACCAGTCACTTCTCTCACCTGTCGAGCGGTGCGGTGGATTGGCGAGTGCCTGTGATTTCCTGTCGGCGTGACAGACATGGCAGGCTGCGCACGGCCCCCGCTGTTCCGCAAAGGCTGATCGGCAGCGCGCTGGGCCTGAGTGGGTGGGTAAGCAGGGGTGGGCAGAGGGTGTAGGTGAGGAGTAATGGGCAGGGGAAGTTATGGTGGTGCGAGGGGCAGTTAGAGGGAGGGATGAGTAGAAGGAGGGGTGGATAGGGAAGAGGTAAAAGGGGAGGGGCAGGGCAAGTAGGGGAGGGGTGATTAGAGGGTGAGAGACGGGTAGAGGGAGGAACAGGTTGAGGGGAGAGGCAGTAGAGGGGCGTGTATAGGATGGGGTGGGTAGAGGCAGAGCGAGTG
Organism: Narcine bancroftii; assembly: GCF_036971445.1. Classification (NCBI taxonomy): domain Eukaryota; kingdom Metazoa; phylum Chordata; class Chondrichthyes; order Torpediniformes; family Narcinidae; genus Narcine; species Narcine bancroftii. Next base: position 195,986,684 of record NC_091473.1, read on the forward strand.
GAGTGAGGGGTGAGTAGAGGTTGGGTAAAGGACTGGTCAGGTAGAGGGATGGTGGGTCGAGGGTGAATAGAGGCCTAGAGCCTGAGGAGTGAGCAGGAAATGCTGAGTCCTGATGCAGGCCAAATTGGACACAGCCTGTGAATGCTGACTACATCTCCACAGGGACCAAATAGGTTTCCCTCAGGTCAAGCAAAGGGTGAACTTGAGCTACCTACTCCTGACCTGTAACATTATCCTCCTAAAGTTATATCCTAAAATTTAACATTACATATGTTGAAAGAAGAGAAAACATGCAGATGTTATTGAAAATTTTCAATACATATTTAGTTCGGCCCTCGACTTAGTCCAAGTTTTTAATTTTGGCCCTCCGTGAATTTGAGTTTGACACCCCTGCTTTAGATAGTACCGCAGGCTTTTCTCACAGGCTTTTGGGGTTTCTTGTTGATGTCACCATCAGTGCAGGGGCATCACATGTTTTTTTTAAAAGGGACAAATCATTGTACTATATGAATAAACTGAAGGGTCATATGGCAGAGCTGGATATGTGTAAATATGAATAAGAGTGAAATGTTAACATTTATTACTTATAATGTTAACAGTTTAAATGGACTCATGAAAAAAATTAAAGGCAGACATAGTTTTTCTACAGGAAACACACCTTACAAAATTGGAGCATAACAAATTAAAAAGGGACTGGTGGGACCAAGTCATTTCATCTTCTTTCAGCTCCAAAGCAAGAGAGGTGGCAATTTTAATGAACAAAAATATACCAGTGTTGGTTGAGGACACATCATTAATACAGCGGGAAGATTTGTAATGGCACATTGTCGGATAAACGCAGAATCCTGGAGGCTTCTGAATGTTTATGCTCTGAATTTTGATGATGAATCTTTTATGCAGAATGTCATCTTAAAAGCAGTGGAAGGAAGACAAAATACATTGGTTGGGGGAGATTATAATTTTTGCTTGGACCCCATCTTTGATAAATCAGCAAAGACAGTGACAAAAGCAAAAGCTAGAAAGTTACTTAATCTTTTGTGAAGGATTTAAATTTGTAAATCTGGAGACAGTCATACCCCAGGGTGAGAGATTATTCATTCTACTCAAAGTTCATGACTCTTATACGAGAATAGATCTTTTTTTTAATGTCTGCACAATTGGAAAACAGAGTGGATGAACCAGAGTACCTGACTTGATTGCTATCTGATCATGCACCACTGACCCTACCGATACTGATTCCAGAGAAACAAGAGCGGGTTTATAGATGGCATCTTAACTCTACACTGTTGAGAAGGACAGATTTCTCTAATTTTATTAGGGGACAAATAGTATTGTTTTGTGAAATGAATTTCACCTCTACTAATGATAGTTTTTCTAATATGGTACACAATCAAGGCTTATTTAAGGGGACAGATAATTTCATATACTAAAAATTTAAAGAAGGAACACTTGGCAGAGGTTAATGGTTCAGAGAAAGAAATAACAGAGGTGGATAAAGAGTACCACAGATTGGATATAAGATTTTGGAAAATAAAAAAATTGAAACATAATACATATAAAATAGAAAGAACTATTTTAAAATCAAAACAGAAATATTATGAATTAAAAGATAGAGCACATAACGTCCTGTTGCAGCAATTAAAGGCAGAAGAGACATCAAGGATACTTAATGTAATACAAACAGAGCCTGATAAATTAACATATAATCCAAAAGAAATCAATGATACTTATAAACAATATTATACAAAACTGTACAAGTCAGAATTGCTAGTTGCCTCTAGGGCAGTGGTTCTCAACCTTTTTCTTTCTACTTGCATGCAACTTTAAGTATTCCCTCTGCCATAGGTGCTCTGATATTAGTAAGGGATTGCTTAAGGTGTTATGTGGGTGGAAGGAAAAAAGTTGAAGACCACTGTTTTCATCATACCTCATTGACTCGTTATGTGCATGGTTTCATAACTCCAAAGGAAATGGGTCAATGACAATTTTTCTCAACCAAAATATGTCAGTAACAATTAGATCTAAAGCAGTGATTCTTAACCTTTCCTTCCCACTCACATACTACCTTAAGCAATCTCTTACTAATCACAGAGCACTGATGGCATATAGAATGCTTAAAGTGGTATGTGAGTGGAAAGAAAAAGGTTGAGAACCACTGCTCTAGGGTGATGGATGAATTTCTCTCTTCAATTGAATTGCCAAAATTAGAAAATAAAGATCAGATACAATTGGATGCCCCCTTTACCAGAGAAGAGTTTGAAAAAGCTTTGAATACATTACAGGCAAATAAATCACCAGAGGAGGATGGTTTTCTGCCTGAGTTTTAAAAAGAATTCAAAAACCTTTTGATGCCTCTTATTATGGGCGTGGTTAACCAGACAGTGGAGACTCAGACTCTCCCAGGATCCTTCTCAATAGCTATTATCATGGTGCTACCGATAAAAGAAAACCAGGAATCCATTAAAACCATCCTCATATAGACATTTATTAAATGCAGATTACAAAATTCTAGCTAATAGACTAGGGAAATATTTACCTAAATTGATAAATCCAGATCAGGTAGGCTTTGTTTAAAAAAAGACACTGCAAATAAATTTGGGCAGATTATTCAGTATAATTCATCTGAATAAGTCTAAGGTGAACCGAAGTATAATTGTATCTTTGGATGCAGAAAAATCATTTGATCAGTTAGAATGGCCATTTCTGTTTAAAGTATTATAAAAGTTTGAAATGCGATGAATATTTATTAATTGGATAAAAATCCTTTATCATAAGCCATGGGCCAAAATTATAACTAATGGTCTGATGTTGATGATGTTTTCTTTGAGTAGATCCAGCAGGCAGGGATGCTCACTGCCAGCAGATCTCCTTGTTTTGGCGATTGAAGCATTAGCATAGGCCATAAGGAAGGATCTGGACATAAAGGGATAGCATAAAATTAATTTGTTTGCTGACCATGTGCTATTGTATTTATCAGACCCCGATGAATCTTTAGCTAAACTACAGGCCACACTGGAGAAATATGGAAGAGTTTCAGATTACAAAATTAATTTGGACAAAAGTGAAATTATGCCATTAACAAATTTTGATTATAAAAGATACCAAAAAGGAAGTCAGTTTAAATGGAAATTGCAAGGAATTAAATATTTAGGAATAATGTTAGATATTAACTCACAAAATTTATACAGACTTAACTATCTCCCTATGCTTGGAAAGATACAAAGTTGGAAAAACTTGCCTATTACTTTAGTTGGGAGGGTTAATTGTGTGAAAATGAAAGTGATGCCGAGACTGCAATAGTTCTTCCAGTCGTTGCCTTTCCTTTGCCTCGGAATTTTTTAAAGATACTCAATGGTCGTATAAGACAATTTCTTTGGTATAATAAAGTGCCTAGGATCTCCATGGAAAAATTAATGAGGGGATTTAAATTAGGGGGATTAAGATTGCTGGATTTTGAAAAAAATTATCTAGCAGTCCAGGCAAGATCCCTCATGGATCCAAATAGGATTACATACAAATGGAATATTAAATTAATTTTAAAAATGTAAAACCCCATATTAATGCATATAATTAAAATTTGGCATGATATTAATGAATGCAATAAAAAAAGGTGGGATATCACCAAAAGCACCACTGTGCCAAAATGAATTATTGCCCATGAATTTGGGTAATAAAATTCTAAGCACTTGGTATGAGAAAGGAATTAGGTAAATTGAAGATTGGTATGAGGAAGGGGTACTTATATCCTTTGGACATATAAAACAGAAATATATTTGTCAAATAGAACCTTTCACTGCTTTCTTCAATTAAGGTCCTTCTTGTGAGAAAGAAGGGCCCCCACAATGGTCCCACCTTCAAGTAATGAAGTGGAAGGGATGCTTAGGTGGGGAAATACCTCAACATTTATAACTAGGACGTATTTTGTTCTCCAAGGCGAAAGTGCTAAGCCAGGCCTACAAAGGTCAAGAGAGAGGAGGGAGTTGGACCTGGGTGTTATAATACCAGAGGACTGTTGGTCTGATTGGTGTTTGGATAATATGACATCAATGATCAATGCGAGATATGGACGGGTTCAATACAATATTTGACATCAACTATATCTCACGCCACAAAAACTGCATCAATCAAAATCTGAAATATCCAGAAGGTGCTTCAGATGTGGCATTGAAATTGGAACTTTTTTACATTCTACCTGGTCGTGGGTAAAGGTAAGACCATTCTAGTATGATATCGCCTAACAAGAGTAACAGAAGTGTCTTTCCCATGCGACCCAGAGCTGTACCTTCTGTGCAACTTTATGGATGTGAGCTACAAACTGACTAAATTTCAAATTTGCTTTGTTAAGGTAGCTCTGGCTGTGGCCAAGAAGTGTATAGAATTCTCTTGGAAATCCAACTCTCCACTTATTGCTTGATGGGCTGTGGAGTTACATTGTTGTATATCCATGGAGAAAATTACTTACAATTTAAAGAATAAATATGACACAGTCATTAAGGTATGGAAACTGTACTTGGATTATGTTGGGGTCCAATTATAAATGTGACAATGTGATAACCCCTGTAGAGTGCGTCGAAAGAACCAAAGACTTGTTGATCCAAACCAAGGCTTTTATTAACTAAAAGACTGGAGCATATCACATGTAGGTTGACCAGTCCAGAATGGCCTGGTCTGGCTAGGAGCAACTCTTTAAGACCTGCCAGTAGGCGTGGCTATGCTCTCAGCCATCCTACACTACAATCTGTACATGTACACATTGGTGATAGAATCTGTACTATCACAACCCCCAAAAAAATTGTGAAAAATTAGAGCTCTGATGGTATGTGAAGTTATATTTTTGTATTTGGGTGGGGGGAAGGAAAGGGGGGTGTGGTTTGCAGATATTTAATATGTGTATAAAAGTTTAAAGATTGTATGAATGCATTTATGAAAAATGAAAATAAAATATTCAAAAAAGCAATGACTGAGCAATGTGGACCCCAGCCTTGGGTGTGTTTGATGGGACAGTGTTTTCTAATCCATGCTGTCCCTGGCCTGGGGATTTTTGATAGAATCATGATTTACTATCATGAACATGTCATGAAATTTATTGTTTTGCAGCAACATTCCAGATGTAAGTTTTGCTTTAAATTATGTTTTTTTTAAATGAATAAATTAGTGCAAAAAGGAGAGAAAGTGAGGCAGTGTCTATGGTTCATTGTCCATTCAGAAATCTGATGGCAGAGGGGAAGAAGCTGTTTTTGTGCTGTTGAGTGTTCATCTTCAGGTTCCTGTTCCTCCTTCCTGAAGATAGCAGTGTGAAGAGGGCGTGGCCTGAGTGGTGAAGGTCTTTGAAGATAGAGGCTGCTTTCTTAAGGCACCATCTCTTGTAGATGTCCTTAAAGGAGTGTAGGCTGACCCATGATGGTGCTGGCTGAGTTCACAACTCTCTGTTGGGATAATTTTCTAATCCATGCCGTTCCTGCCCTGGAAGTATGTATTAGGATATTATAAACTTAAGGAAGGTTTACTCTGCATTGGCCCTAAGTGTGTGACAAGACACACAAGATGGTCTGGAATTGGACAGAGCGTAAAGAGCACACATGTCAAACTCTGGCCCGCGGGCCAAATTTGGCCCGCGATATCATTATTTTTGGCCCGCAAGATCATATTAAATATATATTAGAGTTGGCCTGCTGGCTGCCACGCCAGTATAGTGCATGCACACTGAAGGTGAAAATGAAGACGCCGGAGGTGTGGAGGAATCTCAGAGTCCCGAATCCCGGGGATCGGAGTGCCGCACTCAGCTTGCCCGGCTCCCGGACACACAGACGCGGCTGGAGTTGGGGACAATCCTCGCTGGGTCTGCGCTTCAGCGGCGATGCCAGACCAAACGTCTCGTTGGTGATGTCTTCCCCCTCACTCCGTGCTCCTGCCTCCCACTCCTTTTGTTGGAGACGAGCCCGGCGCCGTGAGATCGCAGTTTAATCCCATGGGAGGGGGGTGGGAGCAACGCGCTCTTCTCAGCCAATTCCTCCACCGCCCCGGACGCCGGCGTTTCAACGGGAGGTTCGGGTGCCTTCATCAGGCATCCGACCTGTTGGTCCAAGACAAGGGGAGAGCGTACAAACTCCACACAGACAGCACCTGAACTCGGGTGAACGTGGAGCTGCGACCCCACATTCCACATCAGGACTGTGTGTAAGATTGGGAGCAGTGAGATGGAAGCTTATTTTGTTCCTGTGATTTAAGCCTTTCTTGGGGTGGGGGGGGGGGTCCTTCTCTGACCACTTGCCCAACAATTAACCGAATCAGATGTGGAGTTACCACAATACAACAGTTCTCAACCTTTTTCTTTCCACTCGCGTCCCTGTGCCATTGGTGCTCTGTGATTAGTAAGGGATTGCTTAAGGTGGTCTGTGGGTGGAAAGAAAAAGTTTGAAGACCACTGCTTTAATCATCCCTCATTGACTTGTCATGTGCATGGTTTCAGAACGCTAAAGGAAATGGGCCAATGGCAATGACAATGAAAGAGTTTATCCAAAACTATTATTAAACATTTATTTTAATAAGAAAAAGTTTAACATTACATATGTTGAAAGAAGAGAAAACATGCAGATGTTGTTGAAAATTTTCAATAAATATTTAGTTCGGCCCTCGACTTAGTCCAAGTTTTTAATTTTGGCCCTCCGTGAATTTGAGTTTGACACCCCTGGTATAGAGCGTTGAGGAAGAAAGCTTATCCAGGTCAACCACCTTGAGCAGTTTTAATTCGTTGTTGGAGATATCAGGATAGGGAGATGATTTTGCGAATTGTGTTGCAGAATGCTCGAAGACATCAAACTCCATTGATGGTTCAGGGTAGTAGAGTGTTTTTTTTAAGCTGATTTGAGTCAAGAGATTATTAAGAGACATAAAGAATTTAATTCAGCAAAAGAAGCGCTGTGGAGAAAGGGATATAAATTTACCTTTCGGTATCCTGCTGTGTTGAAAGTTTTCTAAAGGATATTATAAACTTAAGGTTTACTCTGCATTGGCCCTAAGTGTGTGACAAGATTTTGTAGGGATGGAGTCTTGCTCTGCGACCAATTTATGCTGTCCTAGGCTGCAAGAGGAAGTACTGAGAGATGCCCTGAGGCTTGGTGCAGCCAACACTTCAGTGCCTTCGACACCCCCTTGCATCCCAGTTCCGATACCTGGTACTCCTTCAGCCAGTTTTGAACCAGTTTCCAGCCATCCGACAGCAGTCTCCAGTAGCCCACACCCTCTGTGAGTTCCTTGCCTCAAGTCACTAGCTGCCTGCCACATTTAGTCTTTCAGCCGCAGAGCCCCGCTCAGTGGTCCGCCGTCATGGTTACTGTCGTAGTCTGGAGCAACCATCCTCATCCTTTTTTTGGCTATACCACCTTAGGACTCTGCACAAAGTTTAGGGGCCCTTTTCCTGGTGGAGTAGTCAAGTTTAGTTGGCTTCCCCTGTACATCTCTCCTACCGACTACATAAAATCCATAAAACATATTTTATGATTTCAGTCCTTAAATGTGCTGTGGCACCTGGGGTAGGGGTGGGGTGCATATGGCACCCATTGAGAATGGCTGGTCTAGAGTTCTTCCATCACCAGGTATTGAGAGGCTGAGATTGGGGAAGCTCTTCAAATGACAGAGGGGGAAGCAACGACAAGGTGCCAGTGGGAAATGCTGGAGGAAATCAGCTGGTGTTGCAGCGACCATAGGAGGTACAGATGGAGCCTAGTTGCGGAGAGTTGGGTGGGCATCCTGTTCTAGTCTCTCGTGCCTCCTTATTGTGTATTCTGAATGGTTGCATCACCGTCTGATCTGGATGTGCCAAATGCACAGGACAGGAGAAAAGTAGAAAGAGTTGTGAACTCCGCCAGTGCCATCACGGGTGCCAGAGTTCATTCCCTCGGCGACATCTACAAGAGACGGTGTCTCAAGAAAGCAGCCTCTGTCCTCAAGGACCCTGCCACCCAGGCCATGCTCTCTTCACTCTGTCACCATCAGGAACAAGAGCCCGAAGACGAACACTCAACAGTACAATGACAGCTTCTTCCCCACTGCTGTAATTGGTAGCAATTTTGCATTTGTAACACACTGCAAAACTATGAATTTTGTGACATATGTTCATGCCAACTGGTTCTGATTCTGAAACCTCCGATGACACTGATCAGAAGTGCAAAGCAGGAGAACTGGAAGAAAGTGCTAATTAGCATGGTGGTGTAATTTTCTAGTCCTGGCCTTGTGTTAGGGAGAATGGATATATATAGAATAGTAATTATCATTTTGTATTCTGTGTTAACTCCAGTTTAATTCTGTGTGTTGCAGGAGAGGAAGCTCTGAAAAACGTCTCTGACAATATGAAGGACACCCACTTCGGCATGACATTGACCCGTAACTCACAGGGCTTCATGGTATGAAGTTTCCAAGATCTAAGCTGGCACTTTGGGGGACGCGGTTAGCGTGACGCTATTACGGTGCCAGCAACCCGGGATGGGTTTCTCCCACATGACCTGCGTGGAGTTACCTCCTGTGTCCTCTCACCCTCCACACGGTGTAAGCGGGAGTATTTGGGCAGTGTGGGCTCGTGTGCCCAGTCGGATCCTCCAATTTACAAGTGGCCTCAGTCTGGCAGTGCATGAGACCATGGATAGACAAGGGAATGGGATGGGGAATTGATTGAATTCTTTGTTTTTTTATTTTTATTAACATTAAAACCAAGAACATCAGGACAGCACAGAGAGAGGGTCTTCAGCACACCATGCCTAAATTAAATAAAACTCCTATTGCTTGCATCTGACACATATCCCCCTATCCCTGCAAATTCATGAGATAAACACTGCTGTCATATCTGCTTCCCAACGAAGGGCCCAGGCCTGAAGCATTGGTTACCCTCTACTTTTTATGGATGCTGTGTGACCTGCTGAGTTTCTCCAGTACTTTTGTACTCTAACAGGTCCTTCTGGCCCACAAGGCGGTGCCGCCCAAATACCCCAATTAAACCACAAACCCCAGGTATGTTTTAAAGGGTGGGAGGAAACTGGAGCACCCGGAGGAAACCCACACAGACACGAAGAGAACGTATGAACTCCTTACAGACAGAGCGGGATTCGAACTCGGGTTGCAGGTTCTGTAAAAGGCACCACATGGCAGGCAGGAGAAACTCCCAGTAAACTGGCTGTTGAGTCTCCGCCCTTTCTGAACTCAAAGAATTATTGAGGACCCTTTCCTGCCAGCACACGATCATCAGGAAGGAGGTACAGGAGCATCAAAACCAGGACTGCCAGGCTGGGGAATAGCTCCCTCCTGCTGGCTGTGAAATTGATGAACAGTATCTTGTAAATCATACAAAAATATTTATATATATTTATTTTAAAATTATATCTTACAATAAACTGCTGCTATTTGGCACCTATGGGGATTGGTAGGTGCTGGATAAGTGTATTTTTCAGTTGCTTGAGATTTACTCTTACGGTGCCTAACTAAAATGTATTTGCTGCCTCATGATTGGCTGATTCCACTCACCAGACGTCTAATATACAGATACTGTGATGAATCCACCTGGCATCTGAGTTGTGGATTGGCGAACTAACAGCGTGACACATCAATTTTAAACTTGTGTGTGTTTTACCTATTATTTTATTGTTAGCTCCTTTCATTTTAATTTATTTTCCTCAGTTTTTTTGCTGGTTGTTTGGGGCTGCCATTTGCTTAAATCTTGGATACCAGGGGTTTTAGTGTATTTGATTATTATTTGCTGTACATTGTGTGTATGCGTGTGCACCATGGTCCGGAGAAATGGTGTTTTGTCGGGTTGTATATGATAATGAATTTGAACCTTACCACCCATCTTCCCTCTTGTTGCAGGTGTGTGCTCCCCTCTGGTCTCAACAGTGTGGAAGTTCCATCTTCAACACTGGAATCTGTACAAACATCAGCTCCAACTTCAGGCCTTCAGGAATCATTGCACCCACCGTACAAGGTATGATCGGGGTCCATTTGATCTCCCGAACACAGGCAGCTCACCACTCAGATATGATTACATCCCCATTCAGCCAAGACTGTTCTAGACTTGGGCTTCCTGGAGGCCAACCCCCATCATTCCCATTATCAGAATGAGGGCAAACATAGAAGTTAGTGCAAAGCCAGCAACATCAGTGACCCAGGCTCCAATCTGCCGGTGTGTGTAAGGAATTTGTACATCTACCTGTGTCTGTGAGGATTTCCTCCAGATATCCAGGTATTCCAGTTTCCTTCCACCCTCTAAACATATGGGGTGTGTAGGCTAATTATTGTATTTGGATGGCACAGTCTAGTAATAAAACAGGTGTAATATTATATGAAATTGACTTTAGTCTGCAGTAAGGCAGACAGGTTTGCCATCAGCAGAAATTGCCCAGTACCCCTTGAAGTTAGAAAAAAAGAAGCAAAAGAGAGTTCCCCTGGAGTTAATGAGTGTCCATGGATTCACCTCCAGCACTCCTGAAGCCTCCACAGCCACACAGCCTTCATCCAAACCATTGGCAAGCTTAGCTCCAGCTCTGAACCGGCATGATCAGGCAGCCTTCAGCTGCCCTTGGCACCCTCTCGCATCCTGAGTTCAATACCTGGTACCCACTTCAGCTATTCAAGCCAGTCTCCAGCGGTCCACAGCCTGGTGTGAGTCTGTTGACCTGCGTGGGTTCTTTGCCTCAAGTCACCAACAGCCCACTGTGTTCTTCAGCTGCAGAGACCCTCTCTGGTCAGTGTGGTCAGTGTCCCGTGGGTCATCTCCTCTGCTTCTCCTTCTGCAACGGCGGTGGTTGGGGGGGGTGGGGGGGAGGAGTGGTGGGTGGTCTTCCCATTTTTGCCAGTCCTCTGCTTCCCTGGAGTCTGCAATGCCTTGGGGCCGCTGCTGAACATGGGCGCCACCATCTTCGGCCCAGATCCTGCTGTAGCAGGATTTTTAAATAAACCACTGTTGGCTCCTTTAACAGGCCGTTCTACTGGGCAGTAGAACCCTGTGGAGGAGCACTGTGTCTCCTCTCCTCACTCTCTGAAGGTCCATTCCAGCAGCCACACTGCCATTGCAACATTTTAACACCATTTTACCATGCTGTAGGTCTAAATTTAATAATTTTGAAAAACAATGCATTATATTCCTCCTGGTCAGCCCTAAACTTAAGGGCACGAACACTGACTTTTCTCATTTTAAGTAACACCCCCACCCCATCTGGTTCCATTATTTCTTCTCTCCTTTACCTACTCTTGTACCTACTTCCACCTCCACCTGCCCACTGACTCCCCCCAACATTTCTTCATCCCTTTTCCTCATAGTCTCTCCCTCTACACGTCATTCCACCACCCACACCTTCCGTTCTGAACTCCATAATCCTTTTGCCCCTCCCCAGCTTCTTTATAAGACCATGGGCCATCGAAGCAGAAATAGGCCATTCTGCCCCACCATTTAATCATGAGCTGATCCATTTCTCCACTCAGCCTTGCTGTCTGGCCTTCTCCCCATAACCTTTGATGGCCTGGCTAATCAAGAACCGATCAATCTCAGCCTTCAGTAAGATGGCCTCCACAACCGTTTGTGGCAACGAATTCCACATTTACCATCCTCTGGCTAAAGATATTCCTCCCCTTCTCTGTTCTAAGCAGACGCCCTTCAATCCTGAAGTTGTGGCCTTTTGTTCTGGACTCTCCCACCACAGGGAATAACCTTTCTACGTTCTCTGTCCACGCCTTTCAACATTTGAAATGTTTCAATGAGACCCCTCCCAATTCTCCTAAATTCCAATGAATACAGCTGTCTAACGCTCCTCATATAATAACCCTTTCATTCCCAGAATCATCCTTCTGAACTCTCTCCCACGTCAGTACATCCTTTCTTCAATGAAAAGCCCAAAACTGCTCACAGTGCTCCCAAGTGAGGTCTCACCAGTGCCTAATAAATGTATTTCACCTTTTTATCTTTATCATCTGCATAAAGAACTCTGAACTGAACCATTGATTGACCATTTCAACCCATGGACACTACCTGCCATGCTGATTTTCACCAGAAAATCTTTGTTTGGTGAAGGCTCTTGGTCTGCCTGGGAATACCAAATGTAATCTCCCCCCATTGGTTAATCTATTTTTTGGTCACCACTTAAAAATTTTCTGCTTCCCCATTGCTCTTGTTTTGCATTGTATTAATTTGCCTGAAATCAGGTAAACTGTGTGAAAGATCAAGGAACAGTAAAACCCCTGGTATCTGGAATTCAAGCAACTAACAAAAAAAAAATCAAGGAAAATAAATTTTTTAAAATTTAAAGAAATAAGAAACAATAGGTGAAAATATGCAAGTTTAAAATTGTAAAAGTAAATGTTCTCTGAAGTAACACAGAAACCTTTGGTGAAAGTGAGAGCGATTATTCATCCAGCGAAATGCCTTGGTTGGGTTTTGCTCGTAGCAGCTGTTTGAATAAAGTTTGTGATTGGATAAAATGGTGTCGCCAGGATGAAGAGATGGTCAATGTCACTCGCTGGTGGGGTCACTCTCTTAAAGTGTCTCCTTATCCCTTCTTAGTAAGAGGTGCCCTGGTCAGACAATTTATCTGTAAACTTTGTGGTGGGGGGGGGGGGTTAATCTATAATGTTTTTGTCTTTCGGGCCACTCCGAGGAGGGGGAGGAATCAGCAGTTGCAGGAAAGGTTAAATGTTTTCAAAGAATGTGACTGAAACATAAAGTAAAATGCATTCAGGTAGTTTATTATTATCATGCAAGTGAAGTTTGTTCAGTGTAAATAAAGTATAGTATTTTTGTTTTTTAAACTGTTTATTCTTAAAGCAGATGTATTAGTTCGGCATTGTAAGACTCAAGCAACTGGAAAATACACGTATCCGGCATTTACCAGTTCCCATAGGTGCCAGATACCAGGAGTTTTACTATATCTTAAAAGCTGGCTATGCTGAGTGTGAATTGAATGTGTGAATTTAAAGCAGACGTTCTCAACTTTTTTCCACCACCACCACCACCCCCCCCCCCACCAAACCCCCACCCCGGGCTCTTTTGTGTTCCCTTTGAAGCAGTCAAGTTTTGGTTTCTTTCGTACTTCTACTGACTACATAAAAATATTTATGCTATATGAGGTGAAAAGAAAGCAAAGCTTTTCTCTTTAGACTAAAGAAGGATGAGAGGGGACTTAATAGAGGTCTACAAAAATCTGAGGAAGAGTGGATAGCCAGCTCCTTTTTCCAAGGGCAGAGGACATCTGTACAAAGTGAAGGGAGGAAATTTAGGGGAGACATCAGGTAAGTTTTTTTACAGAGAGTTGTGGGGGCCTGGAATGCATTTCCAGGCGTAGTGGTGGAAGCTGGATTATTTGGATTTATTAGGAGCATTTAAGAGACTCTTAGACAGGCACATGGATGGAAGAAAAATAGAGGGTAACGAGGTAGGAATGTAGAGCATCAAGGGCCAAAGGGCCACTGTGCTGCAGTGTTCTATGTTCAATATTTACTTAAATGTACTGTGGCCTCAGAGAAGCCCGAGGGCCCCCGTTGAGAGCGGCTGATTTAGTGCACCCCATAATCTAAAGTTAACTTTGAAACAATAAGCTTGTGGTCAATTTGGAGGGGGTGGGGGGGAGGGGGAGGTCAAATTATGCTCTTTGTTTTTTTTCCACTGCCATCTTTTATAATTCAAAATGATTAAATTTTCTCTGACTTTTCAACGCCAGTAAACAGTTCACCACATGCCATTTTTAGTAGTTTCAATCCAGTTGCTCCTTGGCAATGAATAAGATAGTTGTTGAAAATACTTGCACAATTACTTCATTTTCTGTTGGATACATAAAATATGATGCAGGGTTCACAGTCGTGGAGGTTATGTTACTGGGAAAGGAATTCAGGAGGAAAGGACAATCATTTCAATTAAAATCTCCTTGGAAAATAACACATTATGTCTCATGGAACCACAAGAATTCCATCCAACATACTATCCTGTGCAATTTTCACCACTATTGCACAATCCCACCACCAGGCACATCTTTCACTCTCCTCTCTTGACCATCTTCCCGCTCCATCCTTGACTCCCTCATCCACTCCTCCCTTCCCACCAATTGACCCCCTTGGCATCTACCCCTGTGACCGCAGGAGATGCTCCACTTGCTCCCACACTTCCTACTTCACCACCATTCGGGGCCTCAAACAGCCTTTCCAAGTGAAGCAACATTTCACGTGAAATTGCAGGGGTCATCTACTGGATCCGGTGCTCCTGTTATGGTCTCCTCTACGTCAGAGACTGGGATATCGCTTCATTGAGCACTTTGGCTCTGTCCGCCCCAATAGGGGAGATCTCCCAGTGGCCACCTATTTCAATTCCCTGTCCCATTCCCTTGCTGACATGTCTGTGGTCTCTTGCACTGTCAGTCTGAGACCACCTGCAAATTGGAGGAACCTTGTCTTCTGTTTGGGCACCCTCCATCCGGATGGGATTAACAGCAACTTCTCCAGTTTACATTAACCCTCCTCCCCCGACCCTCTCTCTCTTTCTCTTTCCCTCTGCCTCCTTTCCTACAGCTCTGCATTAACAGAGCTATGTCTTCCCCAATCTATTCTCCCCTTTCCTCTCCTGCCTTCCTCTCTGTGTCCACCTTTGCCTTTGGCTTGTGCTCCTCCCCTTGCTCCTTCTCCCTCCTCCCCCACCTTTTTATTCAGTTGCCTGTCTGTTTTTCGCTTATGCCTTGAAGAAGGGCTTAGGTTTGAAAGATCCGTTTTCTATCTTTACCTCCTATGGCTGACCTGCTGAGTTCCTTCTGTGTATTAACTACACAGAAGTCTGAAGACTTCTTCTTTCACAAGAAACCCCAGACTTGAGATCTCAGGATGTATCTGGGAGGCACTCAGCTCCCTGAATTCTGAGGCATCGACAGTGGGAATAGCTCACCAAGAATCCAACCACCTGTGCTGTTGAGCACCACCTGCCCCATCTATAGAGGCTGTGGTCACATCACGACCCACAGAAGGCTACCCTCAATTCCTGTGGGCAGAAACAAGTTCAGGGATGGCTGCGGAATTTAAACCCACTTAACACCAAAAATATGGATTTTAAAAACTACTCTTGGTGAAGGTGACCACAAAATGACCAGATTGTTGTATAAAAACACCATCTGGTTCACGAATGTCCTTCAAGGGAAAAGGAATCTCCTACCCTTGCAAACTCTCCACTATATTTGACTCCAGGCACACCACAACACCAATGACTCATAACTGTTCTCTGAAGTGACCCAGTGAGGCATAGAAGCCTTTAGAACAATAGAACACTACAGTACATCTAGTCTGTGCTAAACTATTAATTTGCCCAGTCCCACTGACCTGCACCCAGTCCATATCTCTCATACCCCTCCAATCCATGTTCTTGCCCAAATTCTTCTTAAATATTAAAATTCAACAGGCAGCTCATTCGACACTCCCATCACTCTCAATGTGAGGAAGTTCTCCTGAATGTTCCCCCTAAACTTTTCCCCTTTCACGCTTAACCCATGTCCTCTCTCCAATCCTCAGTGGAAATGCCTGCTTGCTTTTCTCTATATATATAGTATGCCCAACATAACTTTGTGTATCAAATTTCCCCTCATTCTTCTGCGATCCAGGAAATAAAGCAGGGTCGATGCCAGAACAAGTTAATGAGGGGGCATTAAGGGAACCATGGTGGGGCACAATCTGACACTCGAAAACTTGCTTGAGGAGGGGGGAAGAGGTGGTGGTGGCTACCTGAACCTCTAATGTAGTAGACAAATGTGCTGCCTATATTACTTGGAGACTAGGGATGCTAAGGAGCTAGACATCAATGATGCTTGACACACACTCGTGATGCTGCTGCTGAGGGTGGGGACAGGGGATTACAATACCTCATTTGGGGGGGGGGGGGTCACAATACATAATTTAGGGGGGCATTGTCTGCAAATGGCTCCTTTCCCCTATTGGTGCCGTCCCTGGAATAAAGTCCTAACCTACTAAACCATTCCCTGTAGCAATAAGGCGCTTCCTAAAGTACATAGTAAGTAATGGCCCGCTAGAAAAGCTGATAGTGTTTCTTTGTAAACAACCTGAACCTTGGAGGTCCATGCCCAAGGTAGCTGTACCTGTGCTGGGCAGTGGACCACAGAGGTAGCAGACTCCGGGGGGAGCAGCAGACCAATGCAGGGTGCTTCATCCTGTATTCGTATGTGTGAGTTCTTAGACAACACATGGATAAAGGAAAAAGTTCCTTACTTTAAAGATGATGTAAACAGCCCATGAGGCATGTCATGTGGCTGCAAACCTCCATTTCAGATCTCTTATACAGCAGTCTCTTGCTCTGTGTTAGCCCCCTGCTGACAGCCAAGTATAATCAAACAGGAGCTATAATCCTTAAGGCATTCCTAGTTGCATTGCAAACTTGATCACTATCATTACACAGGGCACCAGAAATGGGGAGAACACTGCCCCGTTGAGAAAGAGAAACATGGGAAATAACCCTACATGGGCTCAGAAGCTGAAGGACCCACACAAGCTATGGGCTGCTGGCAACTTGTGATTGAAGGACCCACACAGGCCGGGCTGCTGGAGCTTGGCTTATGGCAACCAGGTGTTTGAACCGGGATTCAAGAGGGTACTGAGGACAAGAAGGGCTCACGAAAGACCTCAGGCGCTGAAGGCTTCCTGATCTTTGGTTTGGATTTGGAGCTTGGGTTGCCGATAGAGCGAACAGGAGCCACTGTAATGTTGGGGAGGCAGTATTCGGAAGGTGCTGTGGTGATCAAGGGCTAAAACTGTGAGAGAGGCGGTATTGATGGAATGTGTTACAGGAGGGGCAGTACTGATGGAATGTGTTATGGGAGGCATGGTACTGATGGACGGAGTTATGGGAGGGGTGGTACTGATGTAATGTGTTACAGGAAGGGTGGTACTGATGGAATGTGTTATGGGATGGGCAGTACTGCTGGAATGTGTTACGGGAGGGGGAGGGGTGGTAATGATGCAATGTGCTGTAGGCGGGCAGATTCTTAACTACATCTATAGTGTGAATCTCCCAGTGGCCCTCCATTTCAGTCCTCCATCCCATTCCCATTCTGACATCTCTCTCCATGATCTTATGCACTGCCACACAGAGACCACCCGCAAATTGGAGGATCCACACTTCATCTTCTATCTGAGCACCCTCCAGCCTGTTGACATTTACTTCAACTTCTTCAGTTTCCATTCGAAACAACCCCATCCTGCCCGCTCCTTTCCTCAAGTTCTGTTTCTCTATCACTCTTCTCTTTTCCCTCTGTCTCCTTTTTCAGAACTACAGTCCATTCTAACCCTCCTCTCTCCTGCCCTCCTATCACATCCAATTCACACCTTTTGACTTTTGGTCTGAGCTCCTCCCCCTCCCATTCATCTATTTTTTTCCCCAGCTTTTAAAACCTGACTCACAAAGTCTGTTTATAGAGGAAAAAAGAAGTGAATGTAAAGGTGAATATTCTCCACATTTACATCGATTTACCTACCTTAATAAAAATGCCAACAGTGGATGCTGGATGCAGTTTCTGCTCCTTCTGGTCTCACAGGTGAAGTGAGTCACTCCACCTCACTCCTTATAGCCGCTGAAGGAAGCTGCTTAGGGGCAGGCTGATGACTTGGCGATGATGCTGTTCGCCCACAACCCAGGATCCACCTCCAGGGATCCCACAGTGATTGGTGCTGGGGTTAGGACTCCCTCCTGCCATCTGGAAATCTCCTCTTCTTGTTCCCCTCGGCCCCTCACCATGCTGCCAAGACCAAGCAGAAAGGCAAGGAGGAGTGGAGAGAGCAGGAATGGACATGCAAAGTGAGGGGGATTGGAGGGAGTCTGGCTTGAAGAGCGCTGAAACTCTATGGGGCAAAGAGAGCCGGAGCCCGCCAAGCCAACGAAGCCAGAGGGCGAAGGGACTCGAGTGCTAAGCTCCATGGCCGGGAAAGAATGAGGACATATGCTGCATATCTCAGAGCGGTTCCAGCTGTGTGGGGGATTATGGGTAATGAAGACAGCCATTGCTCCGCGCATATGTTTGACCTCACGGCGATGGGTGGCGCTGCTGCACCACTTGCCCGCCTCCCTCAACTCCGGAGGATGGCTGCCGATGCCACTCTCTATAAAAGCAATGCTGGAACTGCCTTGTAGGCCTTCTCCATAAAAAGTTAAGCTTGCCTTTTTTTTCCCTAATGGAGCCAGTCTCAATGTGGTGTCGCTGCATAAAAATACCTACACAACATAACTTGAGGAATGGCGCAGGCCCAAAACGTCGGTTGTATAATATATCTTTACCTTCTATGGACTCTGCTAGACCAACTGTCTTCCTCCAACATCTCTATAACAACCTCCATATCCTTTTTCAGATTGTGGAGTCTCCATGGACATTGTGATTCTGTTGGATGGGTCAAACAGCATCTACCCTTGGCACGAAGTGCAGAGATTTCTCAGTAATGTCCTCAACAAGTTCCACATTGGGCCGAAACAGATACAGGTACATCTAGAACCTTCTGTCGCACTCATACATCGATGCTTTCCACTCTCCTACAAAGGCAGGCAGTGGGTGTAGGAGTCGGCCCACCATCCTGTCGAGCTTGCTCCGCCATTCAATAAGACTGTGGCAGTTCTGGTTGTGGTCTCAACTACACCTATCCTCCTGCTCCCCAGAACCTTAGTTCCATAACTACTCAAAAATCTATCTCCCTGTGTCATAACTGCACTCAGTGAGGCAAGCCTCTCCTGCTCCCTAAGGCGGAGAATTCCCGCAGGTGCACTCTTCTCTGGGAAAGAGGTTCCTCCTCATCCCTGACCTGAATCCACTCTCCAGAATCTTGAGGCTTTGCCCCTCGTTCTAGTCTCACCTGCCAGTGGAAACAACCTCCCTGCTTCCATCTTATCTCTCCCCGCCCTATATTAAAATTAAACGTTCAGCATGGTACAGGCAATTTCGGCCCACAAGTCCGTGACAGTGAATTAACTTGCACCCCATTAAGCTACACCTCCTGCACGTATCAAACAGTGGGAGGAAACTGAAGCCCCTGGGGGAAAACCCACGCAGACACAGGGAGAAACATACAAACTCCTTTCAGACAAAGTGAGATTCGAAACAGAGTCCAAATTGCTCACACTGTAAAGGTTTTGCGCCAACCACTACACAAACCGAGCCGCACTCCTGTAATGATACTCCACCCTTTACTAAATCATCTCCCACCCTCCTCTAAAATATCCCCACCCTCCTCTATAACATTCCCCCTCTAATATATCCCCACTCCTCTGAAATATCCCCCTCCACTAAAATATTCCCACCCTCCTCTAAAATATCCCTGCCCTCCTCTATAATATTCCCCTCCACTAAAATATTCCCACCCTCCTCTAAAATATCCCTGCCCTCTATAATATTCTCCCTCCACTAAAATATCCCTTGCCCTCCTCTAAAATATACCCCTCCTCTAAAATATTCCCATCCTTCTCTAAAATATCCCCGCTCTCCTCTAAAATATCCCCATCCTCCTCTAAAATATCCCTGCCCTCCTCTATAATATTCCCCCCTCTAAAATATCCCCCTTCCTCTAAAATATCCCTTGCACTCCTCTAAAATATCCCCACCCTCCACTAAAATATCCCCCACCCTCCATTAAAATAAGCTGTATCCTCCACAAAACCTCTCCCCACTATGAATAATCCCCATTAACTGGTGATGGTGCCCCTCTTCACTATGTTACCCTCCTCACCATGCATTGTGCTGGACCTCATCCACAGGTGGCCAAGCGGCTCCTGGAGAGGGATAGTTGGCTGTAAATGAACTTGATTTGACTGTCACGCCAAACCTCTAGAAACCTTGTTGACCGGGTGTGATGATTCCTTCTTTCTTTTATGGTCAATGTGGCAGGCACCAAGAGATTTCTTTAGGCAGTCCTTGTACCTTTTCTTTGGTGCACCTCTGTCACGGTTGCCAGTGGAGAGCTCGCCATATAACACGATCTTGGGAAGGCGATGGTCCTCCATTCTGGAGACGTGACCCATCCAGCGCAGCTGGATCTTCAGCAGCGTGGACTCGATGCTGTCGACCTCTGCCATCTCGAGTACTTCGACGTTAGGGACGGTTTGCGTGAATCTCTTAATCCAAAATCGCAGTGGAGTGTGGCGACTTTTTTTATGATGTGTGGATGGTGCACAAAACGAAGCTTTCACTCTATTAATTTTAGACATTAAACACTGTAATGGGCCCTTCTGGGCCACAACCCCATGGTGCCCAAATACACCCAATTAACCTACAACCCCAATATGAAGGGTACACTGGAGGAAACAAATGTAGACACGGGGAGAATGTACAAACTGCTTATCACTGGAGCTTCAATAGCATCGAGCTATCTGCTATGCTAACCATGCTGCCCCTCGTGGTATCTTGTTGTCTGTGACATTAATCATCAAATCTCGGAGTTATCTCACCAGCCTTGCGTTTACCCCCGCGGCAGGATTGGTTTTTTCCAACCCTGCCATCAGCTTTACCGCTGTTTCATGTTTAAAGTTTGACTCTTTATTTGATACAGTTGTACCGTCCCACAACCTCCGAGCGCTGAGATCAGATGTTAGCTGTGTTAGCACGGATGGGTGATGCCAGTTTATTGCTCCGTGCTGTGAATAGTTCTACCACTGAGGACAGGGTCACTGCCAAACTATCGTCTCATTACACAGCCTCTCATTTGAGATGATGCATATAATTTTTTAAAAATCAAAGCCTTTCCTCCCAGTCCTATTCTGGGAAAGCACTTGCAGAAGCAAACTGAATCAAAACACAGACCCGATGTAAATTTAGCTTCTTATTGAAAGAAAAGACCCCTAACCTCAAAGGGTGAAAAACTACAGCATGCTGTTGTGCAGAGGGACTTGGGAGTGCTTGTGCATGAATCGCAAAAAATTAGGTTGCAGGTGCAGCAGGTTATTAAGAAGGCAAATGGAATGTTGGCCTTCATCGCGAGAGGAATTGAATTCAGAAGTACGGAGGTAATGTTGCAACTGTATAAGGTACTGGTGAGACCGCACCTGGAGTACTGTGTCCAGTTCTGGTCTCCATATTTGAGGAAGGATATACTGGAGACGGTCCAGAGGAAGTTTACTAGGTTGATCCCTGGGATGAAGGGGTTGACTTATGATGAAAGATTAAATCGTCTAGGATTATATTCGCTCGAGTTCAGAAGAATGAGAGGAGATCTTATAGAAACATAGAGGATTATGAAGGGTATGGATAAGATAGATGTAGGAAGGTTTTTTGAGCTGGCCGGGGAAACTAAAACGAGAGGACACAGTCTCAAGATTCGGGGGAGAAGATTTAGGACAGAGATGAGGAAAAATAGTTTTTCCCAGAGAGTAGTGAATGTTTGGAATTCTCTAACCAGGGAAGTGGTTGAGGCTGCTTCATTAAACATATTTAAAATTCGGTTAGATAAATTTTTACATGATAGAGGAATTAGGGGATATGGGGAGAAGGCAGGTAGGTGGAGTTAGGTCATAAATTAGATCAGCCATGATCGTATTGAATGGCGAAGCAGGCTCGATGGGCCTACTCCTGTTCCTACTTCCTATGTTCCTATGTCCCTTTTATTGTCACATACTACAGGTACAAATTCTTTTATCCGAAACCCTTGGGACCAGACACTTTTCAGAATTCGGTTTTTTAGATAATAGAATAATTAGTAAAGGCAGAACATTGTATTATTGCACTGATTTCAGATTTGCACAAAATTACACACTCCAACTAGAAGGGTCTCTGAATGGGGTGGGGGGTGTTGCAGCAGCGCTGGACATGGTGGGGATGGCCTTGGACTGTCTACAACAAATCGGGCATCTGTATACGGTGAATCGGAAGCGCTGGAATCTGTTTTTGCCACTGGCACCTATAAGTAAGGATTCCCTAGGGTTCCACTAATTACCGGCATGGAGCGACATGGGATATTCAAGGGTGAGTTGAGCGTGGGTCGCGTCAGGTCATGTTTGGCGCCAAACGCGAAAATGTTTAGTTTTCAGAAATTTTCGGTTTATGGAATTTTGGATCAAAGAATTCGTACCTGTAGTACATAAAAATGTAATATACATGATATACTTCGTCTTATCTGCATAAGGCAAACAGAGAGCTGCCACGAGCATTGCCCAGCACCCCTACAATAGTAGAAAGAGAAACAAAAGAGACTCCCTCAGAGACACAGAGTGTCCGTGGATTCGCCTCCAGTGTGCCTGCAGCCTCTGCAGCCGCACACACTCTAAATCATTGGTAGCCCAAGCTTCAGATCCAAACCTCCAACATGATCGGTGCCCAAGACCCTTCGGGAGCCCTTCTTGCCCTCAGCATCCTCTCAAATCCTGCTTCTGATCCTTGTTTCCCATGAGCCGGCAGCCCGCAGCCAGTGTGGGCTCTTCAACCACAGGTTCAACCAGCGGTCTGTGGCATGGAACTTTGAGCATCCAGGCCCAAGGGACTCAGCTTCAGCCAGAGCATAGCTGGAATTTTAGTTAGAAAGGGCCTTCATATATAAAAAAACAGGAGGCAGCCCTTTGGAGAGCTTCATCATGCCTGATCTTTCACCTCAGTGCCATTTCCATGTGTTCTGCTCTCATCCCCTCTCTCTCCTTTTCTCTAGCTCCCCACCCCCTTTCCCTCTCCATTCAGAGAGCTACGCTCTATCCCATCACTTTTCAGCTTCTTTCACCCTTGTACTACCAATCAGATAGAGAGTCGTGATTAATAGGCTTTAATCACCTTAAAGTGTCAGCACAGCTTGCATGTTGCTGGCCCAGTTCCAAGGCAGGTACTGAGGGAGGGGTTTGGACCTTTATGGGGATATCTGGGAGGGAGGAGTCACAGGTTCAGGGGGTGGGCCAGCCCATTCATACATCTATACACATAGTGGTAGCACCACAACTCTCACACCTGTATCCATCTATGACCTCTTAGTGAGTCCTCCTCCTCCTCCTGCCCCTTCCCTCCTCCTCTCCTCTCCCCCGCCCCTTCCTCCTCCATATGCCCATTCCTCCCTCCACTCCTCCTCCTCACACTGCCCCTTCCTCCTTCCTCTCCTGTCCTCCTCCCCCATCCCTTCCTCCCTCCTCACCTCTCCAACTCCCCCCTCCTCCTCCTTTTATCTCAGACGCCTGCCTGCTCTTTGGTTGTACCTTGACAAAGGGCCCAGGCCCGAAACATTGGTGACCCTTTACTTCCTATGGATGTGGCATGACCTACTGAGTTTGTCCAGCATGTCTGTGTATTGTGCTTGACTGCAGACTTTCCTGTTTAACTGTGCTTCATGCAGGTTGACCTGCCTAGATAGCACACAAAAGAAAGCTTCCCACTGTATCTTGGTATAGGTGACGAGAACAGATTCAAATTTCAGATTGATTGTCAGGGTACGTACATGACATCACATACAACCCTGAGGATCTATATATCCTGTGGGCCAGGCAGTTATCTGAAGTGTAAACTGTACTCAAGAAAAAGATACCTGTACAAAAGAGAGAAATGTAAAGCAAATATTCATGCGAAGGGTTTCATCGTTGTCACACACCACTTGGGAGCAACGTGACTGTAGGAGTTAAACACATAAGTCTGCAGGCGCTGGGATTATAGTGGAATACACTAAGGTCCTGGAGAATCCAGCACGTTCACTTCGTCTGCATCAATCGCCAACCATTTCAACTATGCGTTCCCCCCTCCCATGTTCACGTGTCTGTCCAGGGCCTCATGAACTGTTAAATCAAGGCCCCTTGTAAATTGGAGGAGCAACACCTTATGTTCGGTCTGGGCACTCTTCAGCTGGATGGCATTAACATCAACCTCACCTTTTTCTGTTGGTCCACTCCCCATTCTCCCTCTCTTCCTCATTCCCTTTGTCTTTTTTCCTCCAGTGCTCCACTCTCTTCCCTCTCCATTCACAGAGGAATCCCCCTCCCCCTGTTTGCTGCTGTGCCTTCCCTCTCTTATCAACCTATTACTTCTTGCCTGTGGGCGCCTACCTACATTTCACTCACACCTTGACGAAAGGCTCAGGCCCGAAATGTCGGTTAAATTTCTTTATTGACACTGCAAGACCTGCTAAGTTTCTACAGCACTCTTATGTGTTAACTAGAATCTGCAAACTTCCTTGTTTCATGCCTGTAGGAGATGTATTTGGTGGAATACTGAGGCTGGGAATTGTACAGGTTTGAGTTGGAAATTATTGGCTGGGTGCAACTGACAGAAATAGGGAGGGGTTGGGCCGATTCTCATGTGAAATGAAGGTCTGGTGTGCTTTTACTTCTGTACTGATTGTACTGACAATAACCAGCAGTGCGAGTATAAGACAGCTTTAATAAACTAATATGTACACTAAGTGGTCTTGTCTCTCTGTAAGACAAACCTGGAAGGCTAGACTGTAGCTCTGGACTGCTTTATATACAAGGTCACCGGGATGACCCCTGGTGACCTAGTGGTGTAATTACATATCACCACAACTTCAATCACGGTGTCTGCAGACTTTTGTGTCTTACTTTTGGCCCATGTAATGTGGTTATTTCTTTGCTCATGAGAGGCCCCAGTTTATGGGCTGCACCTGGTAGGGTGGGTTCAGTCCGGAGGGGAGCCAGTTCCTGGGCAGTCAACTCCTCCCATTTCTTCCTCCAGATTGGAGTGTTGCAGTACGCGGAGACGGTCGTTCACGAGTTCCACCTCGGCCAGCACCGGACAGCGCGAGCGGTGATAGAGGCCGCCAGGAAAATCAGCCGGCAGGGCGGCCGCAAGACCAAGACGGCGCTGGCCATCAGAGTGGCCTGGTGAGTGCTGGTGCCACCGTGGAGATTCTGGCAGTTTGAAAAGCCGACGTCCACTAATCCAGCCCGCGTGTCAAGTACTTTCTCCCTTTTCAAAGGTTCCTTTCATTGTCACATTAAAAATGTAATACATATGATCTACTTTTGCTGGCGTAAAGCAAAGAGTCACCATGAGCATTGTCCGACACCATCAATACTCAGAGAAAGAGAAACAGTGAAAGAGAGTCCCTTCAGAGTCACTGAGTATCCGTGGATTCCCGTCCAGCACTTCCGCAGCTACTGCAGCCGCGCAGACTCCTGTTCAATCCAGATCCAAACCTCTGAAACAATCAGGAAGCCTTTAGCACCCGAGTCCCATTGGGAGCCGATCTTGCCCTCACCACCCTCTCGAATCTTGGTTCAATTACCTGGTTCATGTCTGTCCATTGACCACCTCTACAGCAGCCCACAGCCCGTGTGAGTCCCCCAACTGCATCTCTAGCAGCCGATGTGGGTCCCCCGACTGCAAGTCTCCAGCAGCCTGCAGCCTATGTGGGTCCTCCAAGTACGTCTCCAGCAGCCTGCAGCCTGGGCAGGTGCCTCAGCTGCTGAACCGCTTGCTAATCGCTACCATGGTCACTGTCCTGTAGGGTTATCTCCTCTGCTCCTCCTTCTCAACGGGAGGGTCTTCTCCCTGTTTCTGATGCCCTGAGCTGGTCTGCTGCAGCAGACCCTTAAAACTATGCCCCCTTGTGTTAGCCATTTCAGACCCAGGGATAAAAGGCCTCTGGCTGCCCACACAATTCACAAGGAAAATCAAACAGTTTGCACTTCAAATGAAACAGGAAAGTATGCAGATGCCGTGATTGTAGTTAATTAACAAAAATGCAGGAAGAACTCAGCAGGTCTCTCAGTGTACTTAAAAGGTAAAGGTATCTAATCAACGTTTCAAGCCTGAGCCCTTCTTCAAGGTATAAGCAATAAGTAGACAGCCAACTAAATAAAATGGCTCAGGCCCAAAATGCTGGTAATATCTTCACCTGCAAGACTGACTGAGTTCTTTCAGCATTTCGGTGATCTTACAACAATCATAGCATCTGAAGACTTTCCCTTTTTACTCTATTTATATATAACCATAATTTTGGGCCTGAGAGACCTTGACGAGAGGCTCTGGGTCCAGCTGAGTCCAGGTCTGGGTCCTCCTGAGTCAGGGTCCTTCTGAGTCCGGGTCCTCTTGTGTCTGGCAGTCTGGGTCTTCCAGAGTCTGACTGAGTCCTCGTCTGGCTGAGTCTGGGTCCTCCTGAGGCTGGAACCTGCTGAGTCCATGTCCTACTGAGTCTGAAACCTGCTGAGTCCAGGTCCTACTGAGTCTGAAACCTGCTGAGTCCAGGTCCTGCTGAGTCCGGATCCTGCTGAGTCCGGATCCTGCTGAGTCCGGATCCTACTGAGTTCAGGTCCTGCTGAGTACAGGTCCTGCTGAGACCAGGACTAGCTGGATCTGGGTCCAGATGAGTCCAGGTCCTGCTGAGTCCAGGGTCTGCTGAGATTGGGACTGGCTTCAGGACATGCTGAGTCTCCCCAGTATCTTTGTGTATTTGTGCTTCCACTAATTCTCACAGTGTGGCTTTCGCGCAAACAGAGGAACTACTGACATGGTCTTTGCCCTCAGACAGCTCCAAGAAAAGTGCAGAGAACAAAACAAAGGACTCTACATCACCTTGTTAACCTCACCAAAGCCTTCGACACCGTGAGTAGGAAAGGGCTTTGGCAAATACTAGAGCGTCTCGGATGCCCCCCAAAGTTCCTCAACATGGTTATCCAACTGCACGAAAACCAACAAGGTCGGGTCAGATACAGCAATGAGCTCACTGAACCCTTCTCCATTAATAATGGCATGAAGGAAGGCTGTGTTCTCGCACCAACCCTCTTTTCAAACTTCTTCAGCATGATGCTGAAACAAGCCATGAAAGACCTCAACAATGAAGACGCTGTTTACATCCGGTACCGCACGGATGGCAGTCTCTTCAATCTGAGGCGCCTGCAAGCTCGCACCAAGACACAAAAGCAACTTGTCCGTGATCTACTCTTTGCAGACGATGCCGCTTTAGTTGCCCATTCAGAGCCAGCTCTTCAGCGCTTGATGTCCTGTTTTGCGGAAACTGCCAAAATGTTTGGCCTGGAAGTCAGCCTGAAGAAAACGGAGGTCCTCCAGCAGCCAGTTCCCCACCATGACTACCAGCCCCCCCACATCTCCATCGGGCACACAAAACTCAAAACGGTCAACCAGTTTACCTATCTCGGCTGCACCATTTAATCGGATGCAAGGATTGGCAACGAGATAGACAACAGACTCGCCAAGGCAAATAGCGCCTTTCGAAGACAACACAAAAGAGTTTGGAAAAACAACCAACTGAAAAACCTCACAAAGATTAGCGTATACAGAGCCGTTGTCATACCCATACTCCTGTTCGGCTCCGAATCATGGGTCCTCTACCGGGATCACCTATGGCTCCTAGAACGCTTCCACCAGCGTTGTCTCCGCTCCATCCTCAACATTCATTGGAGCGACTTCATCTCCAACATCGAAGTACTCGAGATGGCAGAGGCCGACAGCATCGAATCCACACTGCTGAAGATCAAACTGAGCTGGGTAGGTCACATCTCCAGAATGGAGGACCATTGCCTTCCCAAGATCGTGTTATATGGCCACCAAGACAGAGGAGCACCAAAGAAGAGGTACAAGGACTGCCTAAAGAAATCTCTTGGTGCCTGCCACATTGACCACCGTCAGTGGGCTGATATCGCCTCAAACTGTGCATCTTGGCACCTCACAGTTCGGCGGGCAGTAACCTCCTTTGAAGAAGACCGCAGAGCCCACCTCACTGACAAAAGACAAAGGAGGAAAAACCCAACACCCAACCCCAACCAACCAATTTTCCCTTACAACCACTGCAACCGTGTCTGCTTGTCCCACATCGGACTTGTCAGCCACAAATGAGCCTGCAGCTGATGTGGATATTACCCCCTCCATAAATCTTCGTCCGCGAAGCCAAGCCAAAGAGAAAAGAAAGAAGAATTCTCTTGATCAGAGGAACAGATAGGATGGCAGGAGGCAGTGGGGGAGGGGAAGCCCTTGTGACTAATGGATCTCTGAAGTCACAGCTTGGCCCAGGAGCCTCGCTGCTGTTAGAGCGGTTGCACTGATCGGGGCTTGGTTCCAGTCGCAGCTGCGGTCCAACTCAAAGCACTCTCTGTTGCTTGGCTGCAGCCCAGTCCTCAGCAGGAACGTGACCCTGCGGCACCTCCCTGACCTCCGCTCCAGGGCAGCCTGCTCGGCGGGTCACCCCTGTTCCACAGAAAGAGCCCATTCATTGGCTCACAGCAATTGGGACCAGTTAACACAAAAAAGCTGCCTCTCAACCCCATGGCTGCAGACACATGTACATCAGGATAAAAACAGAGAGGGGGAGAGAGAGAGAGTGTATGTGTGTGTGTCTGTTGTTGCACTCTAGAATCGCAACATATTTGTATGTGTGGGAGGGTTACAAGCCCAGAGGACCCCAAAACCCAGCAGTAATAGATATTCACCAAGACAAATGGTTACTTGAACAAAAGTTGCTTTTAATTATCTTTAAACATGAAAACAGGATCAAACTTTAACTTATCACTATTAAGTTACTTAACCTAACTTAACCCCTTTCTAATTCTAAGCGCACATGTATGTAATGTGTGTGTAAGTTCAGAAAAGTTCTTTAATTCACAGTCCAATCTCACTTCTCATTCCTCCAAGTTCACGGGTTGCAGGCAATTCTTATACTGTGCACAGAATTTAACATTTATAAAGTTCATCAGGGTTTGATGCTTGAGAATGGTTACTGCTCAGGAAGGTTCTTGTCAGTTTTCATAGAGAGATTTGTTGTGCGATGGACACCTAGCCACTTCAGTGTCTTGCTGATGAAAATTGCCTCCTTCAGTGTTCTCCAGATGATAACCCCTTTCTTTCAGGTCACGACAGTGCCTTTTTGTTTCTCTTATTCCAAGTGAAACATTAGACAGCCAGTCCTCTCCTCTTGCATGAACCACAAGGGCTTTGACCAGGCTGAATCAAGCACTTACAACCCATCTTCCAAATGGGATTTTCCACAAGCTTGCCAGCTTGTCCTGTTCCAGTCCCAGCTGCTGTTGCTGGCTGTAACACTGTAGAAGTGATGTGTGTGTGTGTGTCTCTCTCTCTCTCTCTCTCTCTCTCTCTCTCTCTCTCTCTCACTTTCTCACACACACACCCACACACACAGAAAAAACCTGTTTGACTCTCTCTGTTTTCTAAACCACACGACCCTCTTAGAACAGCTCCAGACAATCTGTGGCTCCGACAAGATCTTTCATCTGTTGCCTTTTGTAAACAACAATCCATTAGTGAAGTCTCTTGGGCACTCTCCAAAGCTCTTGCAAATACTGTTGGCCCCGATATGTCCAGCATTAACAGAACTCCAGCACTTTAAATAAGATCTGTTTTAAAGTGTTTGTATGTGCCCTACTCTAACAAACCTTTCCCAATATATCTCCCAAAAACATATCTATATACTCTATCACAGGAGTCACGCCCAAAAATAGACTTTATTCACAATAAATTATTTACAAACGCAAAACTGTTCAATGTCTAATCCCACCCTTAGTTTGTATCTGCGGAGGGAGGTTACTTTGAGCTGGGTGACCAGGGTGCCTGCCTCAGCACCTTTCCCCTTTCCTCCAGCTCCGTCTCTTCCCCCCTCCTTCCCCTTTCACAGAACCAAAAACCACCCCCTCCCCAATCAATCCTCACCCTTACTCTTCCACCCCCTCCCCATCCTCTTATCATATCCAATTAACATTTTGTCTACTGGTCCCACTCTGCCCTTCTCTCCAGCCTTTTTAATTTAGATGCCTGTCTGCTTTTTACTCACACCTGTATAAAGGGCTCAGGCCCAAAACGTTGCTGATATATCTGCACCTCCTGTGGACGCTGTGAGATAGCTTGAGGTCCTCCAGCATTTCAGTGATTTTACTACAGTCACAGCGCCTGTAGATTAGACTGTTTTACACCTGCCTCGGCTGCTCTGACTCATCCTGACCATTGCAATTCCCTCCATGCTTCCATCAGCTCCGAGGCCTTCAGCCCTGAACGAGGCAGTCGGGTGGGAGCCGCCAAAGTGATGGTCGTTGTGACGGACGGAGAGTCTCACGATGGGCTTCATCTTTCCGAGTCCCTGGCAGAGTGTGAGAAACGCAACATCAGCCGTTACGCCATCGCGGTAAGTGTCTGCAGCCTAGGCCACAACGGTTAATGCTCCTTCCATTTCACCCCATTGATCTGACTATCTGTTCCTTTATCCCTTGTGCAGCATCTCAGATCCAGCTCTCAGGCCCTGTCACTCAATAATCTTTCCTCCCAGCCCCCAGCATCTTGTGTCAATGGTGCTGTCATTGTTAATACTGGTATGTGTATAATTTGCCACATGCTGGTAAATTGGAGGTTATCCACTTTGGAAGGAAAAATGGAAGATCAGAATATTATTTAAATGGCAAGCAATTTGCAACATGCTGCCGTGCAAAAGGATGTGCTGGTGCATGTATCGCAAAAGGTTGGTCTGCAGGTATAGCAGGCTTTCAAGAAGGCAAATGGAATGTTGGCTTTCATTGCTAGTGTTACGAGCCCAGAGGACCCCAAAATCAAGCAGCAATAGATTAATGGTTACTTAAACAAAAGTTGCTTTTAATTATCTTTAAACATGAAAACAGGATCAAACTTTAACTTATCACTATTAACTTACTTAACCCCTTTCTAATTCTAAGCGCACATGTATGTAATGTGTGTGTAAGTTCAGAAAAGTTCTTTAATTCACAGTCCAATCTCACTTCTCATTCCTCCAAGTTCACGGGTTGCAGGCAATTCTTATACTGTGCACAGAATTTAACATTTATGAATTTTCACCAAGCTTTGATGCTTGAAAGGTAAATGGTTACTGCTCAGGAAGGTTCTTGTTGGTTTTCAGAGAGAGATTTGTTGTTCGCTGGACACAACCTGATCCCTTCTAATCAACCACGCCAGTGTCTTGCCAAAGAAACTTGCCCCATCAGGGTTTTCCAGATGATAACCTCTTTCTTTCAGGTCACCAAAGAGTTCCTTTTTGTTTCCCTTATTTCAAGTAAAGCATTAGGCAGCCAGACCTCTCCTCTTGTATGGACAACAAGGGCTTTGACCAGGCTGAACTAAGAACTCACAACTCGTCTTCAAAATGGGGTTTTTCCACAAACTTGCTAGCTTGTCCTGTTCCAGTCCCAGCTGCTGCTGACTGTGAAACTGCAGAACTGTATTCTCTCTCTCTCTCTCTCTCTCTCTCTCTCTCTCTCTCTCTCTCTCTCAGAGAAAAACCTGTTTTGCTCTCTCCGCCTGCAAAACCACATGACCCTATTAGAACAGCCAACTGCCCTCAGACAGCCTGCGGCTCCGAACCTAATCCTCTGAGTCTTTCATCTATTGCATTTAAAAACAACAATCCACTCGTGAAGTCCCTTGGGCACTCCCCAAAGCTTTTGCAAAGGCACTCGGAGCCGGCCTGTCTAGCTTGAGCAGAGCTCCAGTATTTTAAATGCGAATGTCACACTGGAGGGATTGAATTTCGGAGCAGGGAGGTAATGCTGCAACTGTACAAGGTACTGGTGAGGCCACATCTGGAGAACTGTGTGCAGTTCTGGTCTCCTTACTTGAGGAAGAATGGACTGGGTTTGGAGGTTTACCAGGTTGATTCCAAAGATGAAAGGATTGGCCTACGAGGAGAGATTGAGTCGACTGGGTCTGTACTCACTGGAATTTAGAAGAATGAGAGGGGATCTGATAGAAACATATAAAATTATGAAAGGTTTGGATAAGATAGAGGTAGGTAAGATGTTCCCATTGGTGGGGGAGATCAGGACTAAGGGATGTAGCCTCAAGATCCAGGGGAATAGATTTAGGGCGGAGATGAGGAGGAACTGCTTTTCCCAGAGGGTGGGGAATGTGTGGAATTCACTGCAGTTGAGGTGACCTCAGTAAATATATTTAAGACAAGGGTGGATATATTTTTACATAGTCGGGGAACTAAGGGATATGGGGAAAAGGCAGGTAGGTGGAGATGAGCCAATCATCAGATCAGCTAAGATCACATTAAATAGCGGAGCAGGCTTAATGGGCCGGATGGCTGACTCCTGCTTCTATTTCTTATGTTCTTATTTTCTCACGCTGCCTCCCAGTATCTCTGTCTCCTCCAGTGCTCAGGGTGGCTGTCCTGTGAGTTCCACCACACTCCCAGTGACTCATCTCTCTCTCTCTCTCTCTCTCTCTCTCTCTCTCTCTCTCTCTCTCTCTCTCTCTCTCTCTTTCTCTCTCTCTCTTACTGTCCATAATCCTACTGATGTTAATCATCCCCCTCCCATCTCCCTCACACCTCTTCCCCCTCTGTTCCTTGTCACAATGTTCATCTAATTCCTCATTCAGCTGTGTTCCACATTACTCAAATCCATAAGACCATAAAACATAGGAACATAAATAGACCATTCAGCCCATTGTCTGCCCCGCCATTTAATCATGAGCTGATCTATTTCCCCACTTTGTCCCACTGACTGGCCTTCTCCCCATAACCATTGGTACCCTGATTAATCAAGAACCTATCAATCTCTGCCTTAAAGATAGCAGCAAGAAGGGTGCGTGGCCAGCAAGATGGGGTTCCTTTATGATGTTGGCTTCTTTTTCTGAGATTAACCCAGTGTCCAACCTGCAGGTGCTCGGTCATTATATCCGAAGACACAAAGACATCGAGACCTTTATCAGGGAAATCAAATTTATCGCCAGTGACCCTGATGAGAAACATTTCTTCAATGTTAGCGACGAGGCTGCTCTGAATGATATTGTTGATGCCTTAGGAGACCGAATATTTGGGTTAGAAGGTAAGGGACACACCAGACCCTGGGTGTGCATTTTCATCTTCGAGATTCAAGGTTCCTTCTATTATCATGTACAGGTACACAATCCTTTATCCAGATACCTTGGGGGACAGTGTGTTCCGAATTTTGGATTTTTCTGGATTTCAGAACAAAGGCCAGCTGCCCCAGACTTAAGCCCACCCAAATTGTGCTGCCGTATCCACCCCCTTCCAGTCACGCAGCTGTCTCTCTCTCCCCCGCCAACCTGAGTCGCGCTGTCATCTCTCTCTCCCCCCCCACTGAATCATGCTGCCGTCTCTCTCCCCCACCGCCCACCCGAGTCACGCTGCCGTCTCTCTACCACCAGCCCGCCCGAGTCGCATTACTGTCTCTCCCCCCTCGCCCATCCGAGTCGCACTGCCGTCTCTCCCGTTCCCCCCCCCCCCCACCCGCCCAACCTCATTGTGCTGCTGCCTCTCTCTCCCTCCACTCTACCAGCACCAGGAAAAAATGCCGGTTTTTGGAGCTTTCCAGATTTTAGATGTCCGGATAAAGGATTGTGTACCTATAATACATTAAAAATATAATCTATATGATCTACTTCAACTTCTGCCTGCTGTAAGGTAAAAAAGAAAGTCGCCATGAACATTGGCCAACACCCCTAACAATAGGAGAAAGAGAAGCAAAAGAGTGTCTGTGGATTCACCTCCAGTGCTCTTGCAGCCTCTGCAGCCGCATAGACTCCTGTTTGATCTATCAGCAACCTGAGCTCCAGATCAAACCTCCGACATGACCAGGAAGCCTCACCACCCGAGGCCCTTTGGGAGCCCTTCTTGCCCTGTCAAATTTTTATTGAAGTTCCACATCAAAAAATACAGAGTACGTAGAAATACATAAGAAAAGTCAAAAAATAGAACTTTGCACTTAGATCATACCAGTTCATCCACAGTACCCGCATTCTCAATTAAACAGTCATTTTGTAGCGACTACTTCGGTCGAGCTACTAAAGTAGCACACATACCTCGGGCTAGTCAACACAGGACTGTTTATTTGGGCTGTACATGTTTCTTTTATATCCCTCCCGTCCTGGGCTCCGTGGGATGAGGTGGTGACATCACTATGTGTCTGCCGCTCATTCGCGGAGCTGGCACATTTAAATTAAACACAGTGGGGGCCCCTCACTTTCTAGCAGGAGGCACAGCAAACCAACATGCCAGCGGTCCGGCCTATGGCTCCATGTGCCCACCGAAGAGATGCGCTGGCGACGATTCATGATACTGTGTTGTGCACCTACTCAGCTCTCTATATGGCTGCTACACCCCCCCCCCCCAGAATTGTCGCCCAAAACCAAAATACTGGCCGCATGCACCTTAGGTGGATGGCTTTGTCGCCTGGGCTAGAGGGAATGAATGGGTGAAGTAGGATCCACATGGGCAGGCTCGAGTCTGTTCAAAGTATATACAACCCGTCCTTCTTAATCTTGTGGAAAGGGCCCTCATACGGTTGTTGCAACGGTGCTCCTTGGACCTATCTGTGCACAAAATCAAAGTCAGCGTCAAGGAGAGGTAGGGGCACATGCCGTTTAGGGGTTCCATGCCAGTTGTTTGGAATAGGTTTGCTGACTGCAACATTACGGCGAAGCTGCTGAAGGACGTGGAAGTGAATGGAATCGAGAGGTCTGTACCATAAACCATCTCCGCGGATAATGCAGGCAAGACTTCCTTGGGAACAGTGCGCACTCCCAGTAGAACTCATGGTAACTCATCGACCCAACTGGGGTGTCGGACCTTGAGTGCAGACTTGCAGACTTGAGTTGTCCGTGAAAATGTTCCACAAGGCAGTTGGACTGCGGGTGGTATGCTGTAGTGTGATACAGAAGTGTGCCACGAAAGCGTGCAAGAGCAGTCTATAACACAGAGGTGAATTGCCCTCCACGATCTGAAATTATGTGTGTCGGGACACAAAAGCTAGAGATCTAATTGACGATTAATGCTCTGGTGCATGACTCAGTGTCACTGGATGGCAACAGGATGGCCTCTACGATTGTTAGGAGGTATCTCATGTCTTGAGATACTGGCAATGGTGCGACTAGGTCCACATGGACATGTTCAAATTGCTGGTGAACCTCCGGGCAAGGTTGGAGAGGTGTCTTGATGTGCTGTTGAATTTTTGAAGCTGGCAGGAGGTGCATGTCTGGGCCCACTGCACAATGTCTTTTTTCAGTCCATGCCATACGTATTTATTCGGCATGAGCTTGATAGATGTTCTGACAGACGGATGTTTTTATATTGCACCAGTTTATCATCCCACTTAAAGTATATGTTCCGGTACCTTCTCACCTATTTTATCTAGTTCTATCTTAGTCCAGTCTGGTTTTTCCCTTGTCTGGTAAAAATCAGATAAATACCTTAATTGTGTGGCTCTATAATAATTTCTAAAATTTGATAACTGCAAACCACCTTGACTATACCTCTCTGTTAATTTATCTAATGCTACCCTTGGTTTCTTCCCTTTCCACAAGAATTTCCTTATTTTTCTCTTTAGTTCATTAAAAAAATTTCTGTTAAGGGAATTGGTAACGTTTGAAATAATTATTGTATCCTTGGGAACATGTTCATTTTAATGCAGTTCACCCTCCCTATCAACGTTAACGACAGTTCTTTCCATTGTTCTAAGTCTTCCTGCAATTTCTTTATTAGTGGTTGATAATTTAGTTTGTACAAGTGGCTTAAATTATGATCTAACCTGATCCCGAGGTATCGGATTGCTTGTGCTTCCCATTTAAATGGTGATTCTTTTTTAAATTCTGTATAATCTGCATTACTCATTGGCATCACTTCACTTTTATTTGCGTTGATGTTGTACCCCGATATTTCTCCATATTCCTTCAATTTATGATGTAATTCTTTTATTGATATCTCTGGTTCTGTTAAGTATACTATAATATCATCTGCAAATAAGCTAATTTTATACTCCTCCTTTATTTTTAACCCTTATTTTATTTTCTATTCTTACCAGTTCTGCCAAAGGTTCTCTTGCTAAGGCGAACAATGTGGAGGGTAGTGGATATCCCTGTCTAGTTGACCTACTTAATTTAAATTGATTTGAATCATATCCATTTACTGCAACTTTCACCTATGGTCCATTAAACAATGCTTTAATCCAATATATATATTTTTCTGGTAGACTGAAATTCTGTAATACTTTAAATAAGTAGTTCCACTCTACTCTGTCAAAAGATTTTTCTGCATCTAAAGCAACAGCCACTGTTGGTTTCTTATTTCCTTGAACTGCATGAATTAGATTAATAAGTTTACAGACAATATCTGCTGTTTGTCTTTTCTTTATAAATCCAGTTTGATCTTGTTTTACTATTTTTGGTACACAATCGGCCAATCTGTTTGCTAATAATTTCGCTATTATCTTATAATCTGAGTTAAGTAGAGATATTGGTCTATATAATGCTGGTGTTAATGGATCCTTCCCCGTCTTTGGTATTACTGTAATTATTGCTGTCTTACATCAAAGTACTTGAGCTGGCAGAGTCCACAAGCATTGAATCCATGATGCTGAAGACCCAACTGCGCTGGGTGGGTCACGTCTCCAGAATGGAGGACCATTGCCTTCCCAAGATCGTGTTCTATGGCGAGCTCTCCACTGGCCACCGAGACAGAGGTGCACCAAAGAAGAGGTACAAGGACTGCTTAAAGAATTCTCTTGGTGCCTGCCACATTGACCACCACCAGTGGGCTGATATCGCCTCCAACCGTGCATCTTGGCGCCTCACAGTTCGGCGGGCAGCAACTTCCTTTGAAGAAGACCGCAGAGCCCACCTCACTGACAAAAGACAAAGGAGGAAAAACCCAACACCCAACCCCAACCAACCAATTTCCCTTGCAACCGTGTCTGCCTGTCCCACATCGGACTTGTCAGTCACCAACGAGCCTGCAGCAGACGTGGACATACCCCTCCATAAATCTTCATCCGTGAAGCCAAGCCAAAGTTCAAGAACAGTGGAGCCCCCAGAAAGAGGTTCAATGTTGGAAACTTGCAGTCAGATGTAGTGAGAGGAAACTTCCAGGCAAACCTCTAAGCAAAGCTCGAGGATGCAAACTGCCTCACGGACACGTCTCCTGAAACCCTCTGGGATCAGCTGAAAATGGCCATACTGCAATCCACTGAAGAGGTACTGCGCTTCACTTCCAGGAAAAACAAGGACAGGTTTGATGAAAACAACCTGGAAATCCAGGAGCTGCTGGCAAAGAAGCGATCTGCCCATCAGGCTCACCTTGCAAAGCCTTCCTGGCCAGAGAGAAAATGAGCCTTCCGTCTTGCATGCAGCCACCTTCAGCGCAAACTCCGGGAGATCCAAAATGAGTGGTGGACTAGCCTCGCCAAACGAACCCAGCTTAACGCCGACATTGGCGACTTCAGGGGTTTTTATGAGACACTAAAGGCGGTGTACGGCCCCTCACCCCAAGTCCAAAGCCCTCTGCACAGCTCAGATGGTAGTCCTCCTCAGTGACAAGATCTCCATCCTCAATCGATGGTCAGAACACTTCCAATCCCTTTTCAGTGCCAACTGCTCAGTCCAAGAATCCGCCCTGCTCCAGCTTCCTCAACAACCCTTGAGGCTAAGGCTGGATAAGGACCTTACACGGGAAGAGACATATAAGGCAATTGAACGACTGAAAAGTGGCAAAGCAGCAGGTATGGATGGAATCCCCCCAGAGGTCT
Organism: Narcine bancroftii; assembly: GCF_036971445.1. Taxonomy (NCBI): domain Eukaryota; kingdom Metazoa; phylum Chordata; class Chondrichthyes; order Torpediniformes; family Narcinidae; genus Narcine; species Narcine bancroftii. The sequence goes on from NC_091473.1 coordinate 196,024,128, forward strand.
GGAAGGCTGGCAGCAAAACTCTGCATACCAAACTGCATGAGTTTTTCATCCTCTGCTGGGACCAAGGAAAGCTGCCTCAGGACCTTCGTGATGCCATCATCATCACCCTGTACAAAAGCAAAGGGGAGAATTCAGACTGTTCAAACTACAGGGGAATCACGCTGCTCTCCATTGCAGGCAAAATCTTCGCTAGGATTCTCCTTAATAGACTAATACCTAGTATCGTCGAAAATGTCCTCCCAGAATCACAGTGTGGCTTTCGCGCAAACAGAGGAACTACTGACATGGTCTTTGCCCTCAGACAGCTCCAAGAAAAGTGCAGAGAACAAAACAAAGGACTCTACATCACCCTTGTTGACCTCACCAAAGCCTTTGACACCGTGAGTAGGAAAGGGCTTTGGCAAATACTAGAGTGTCTCAGATGCCCCCCCAAGTTCCTCAACATGGTTATCCAACTGCACGAAAACCAACAAGGTCGGGTCAGATACAGCAATGAGCTCTCCGCACCCTTCTCCATTGACAACGGTGTGAAGCAAGGCTGCGTCCTCGCACCAACCCTCTTTACTATCTTCTTCAGCATGATGCCAATAAAGACCTCAACAATGAAGACGGTCCGGTACCGCACGGATGGCAGTCTCTTCAATCTGAGGCGCCTGCAAGCTCACACCAAGACACAAGAGCAACTTGTCCGTGAACTACTCTTTGCAGACGATGCCGCTTTAGTTGGCCATTCAGAGCCAGCTCTCCAGCGCATGACGTCCTGTTTTGCGGAAACTGCCAAAATGTTTGGCCTGGAAGTCAGCCTGAAGAAAACTGAGGTCCTCTATCAGCCAGCTCCCCACCATGACAACCAGCCCCCCCACATCTCCATCGGGCACACTGAACTCAAAACGGTCAACCAGTTTACCTACCTCGGCTGCACCATTTCATCTGATGCAAGGATCGACAAAGAGATAGACAACAGATTCGCCAAGGCAAATAGCACCTTTGGAAGATGACACAAAAGAGTCTGGAAAAACAACTACCTGAAGAAACACATAAAGATCAGCGTGTACAGAGCCATTGTCCTGTTCGGCTCCGAATCATGGGTCCTCTACCGGCATCACCTACGGCTCCTAGAATGCTTCCATCAGCGCTGTCTCCGCTCCATCCTCAACATTCATTTGAATGACTTCATCACCAACATCGAAGTACTCGAGCTGGCAGAGTCCACAAGCATCGAATCCATGCTGCTGAAGACCCAACTGCGCTGGGTGGGTCACGTCTCCAGAATGGAGGACCATCGCCTTCCCAAGATCGTGTTCTATGGCGAGCTCTCCACTGGCCACCGAGACAGAGGTGCACCAAGGAAGAGGTACAAGGACTGCTTAAAGAATTCTCTTGGTGCCTGCCACATTGACCACCACCAATGGACTGATATCGCCTCCAACCGTGCATCTTGGCGCCTCAGAGTTTGGCGGGCAGCAACCTCCTTTGAAGAAGACCGCAGAGCCCACCTCACTGACAAAAGACAAAGGAAGAAAAACCCAACACCCAACCCCAACCAACCAATTTTCCCTTGCAACCGCTGCAACCGTGCCTGCCTGTCCCTCATCGGATTTGTCAGTCAGCAGATGTGGACATACCCCTCCATAAATATTCGTCCGCAAACCCAAGCCAAAGAAAGACATGAATCTGGCAAGTTTTGTGTTTCTTCTACCTGTTTCATCACTTCCAGGTGAGGAATAATTAATAACTCTTTAAATGTTTTATAAAATTCTATTGGAAATCCATCCTCCCCTGGTGTTTTATTGTTCGGCAGCATTTTTAATATATCTTGTACTTCCTCTTTTTCAAATTGTTTGTTTTGTTCCTCTTCTTGCAATTTTGGCAGTTCAATTTTAGCTAAAAACTCATGTATTTTATCATCTTACCCCTCATTCTCAGTTTGGTATAATTGTTCATAAAATTTTCATTAATCTCTGTTGGGTTATATGTAATTTATTTGCCCTTTTTCCTTCATGCCAATACAGTTCTTTTAGCTTGTTCTGTTTTAAGTTGCCAGGCTAATATTTTATGTGTTTTTTTTCTCTCAGTTCGTAATGCTTTTGCTTTGTTTTCATTATGTTCTTCTCCACCTTGTACGTTTGTAATGTTTCGTATTTTATTTTTTTGTCCGCCAATTCTCTCCTTTTCATTATGTCATCCCTTTTTACTAATTCCTTTTCTGTACTTACTATCTCCCTTTCCAACTGCTCTGTTTCCCGATTGTAATCCTTTTTCATCTTAGTCACATAAGTTATTATCTGCCCTCTAATGAAGGCTTTCATTGCATCCCATAATATAAATTTATATTTCACTGATCTTTGTTTATTTCAAAATATGTTTTAATTTGGCGTTCAATAAACTCCCTGTATTCTTGCCTTTTAAGTAGCATTGAGTTTAACCTCCATCTATATGTTCTTGGTGGGATGTCCTCCAGTTCTATTGCTAATAATAGGGGTGAATGATCTGATAGTAGTCTAGCTTTATACTCAGTTTTCCTAACTCTCCCTTGAATATGGGCTGACATCAAAAACATATCAATCCTTGAGTAAGTTTTGTGCCTACTCGAATAATATTAATATTCCTTCTCTCTTGGCTGCTGCCTCCTCCATATATCAATGTTTCATTCCCTGCAGTGATTTAACCATAAATTTGGCTACTTTATTCTTATTACTTGTCTTTTGTCCAGTTTTATCCAACATTGGGTCCAAACTAAGGTTAAAATCTCCTCCTATCAATATATTTCCTTGTGTGTCTGCAATCTTCAAAAAGAATATCTTGCATAAACTTTTGATCCTCCTCGTTAGGCACATATATATTGAGCAAATTCCAAAATTCTGAGTATATCTGACATTTTATCATTACATACCTCCCTGCCGGATCTACTATTTCAATTGGTACATTTTGTGTTAAATAGTATGGCTACACCTCTAGCTTTTGAATTATAAGATGCTGCTGCTACGTGTCCTACCCAGTCTCTCTTTAGTTTGTTATGTTCCACTTCAGTTAGATGTGTTTCCTGCATAAATGCTATATCTATTTTTTCCTTCTTCAATAAATTTAGTAGCCTCTTCCTTTTGATTTGATTATGTATTTCATTAATGTTTATAGTCATTTTGTTCAACATGGCCATCTTAAATCTTGCTTATATTTCTTTTCCACTTCTTCACCACCTCCATCTCCCTTTTCCCTTTATCTCTTAGTTTTCTCTTATTAAACTTAATGAACAACAACACATTTAAGACATAAGGTTCCCACACCCACTAATACCTTAACCCCAAAAGTTCCTTCCCTCACTGAGTTTCCCCTTATCCCTTGCCGGGCAACGACAACTCCCCTTTTCATTTGGATTGCGATCTTACTCGCAGCGTCAACTGATTTTGCAGTGACGGTTCTTCCCTTTGCCACCCCCCAGCCCTCCCCAGAAAACACCTTTGTTTTAACACATATAACAAAGCACTCTCTCTCTTTTTTTTCCACCCTTACTTCCTTCCTTCCCTTCTCTTTTTCCTTTTTACATATGCATTGTTTTTGCATCTTCATATATATTTTATCGCCGTTCTTCATTCTTGTTACATCTCTTCATCTCTTCTCCTGTCCTGCAAATGTTCTTCAAATTCTAGCGCTTACTCTGGATCTGAGAACAGTCCGTTTTGCTCCTGGGTATAAATATTTTAATGTCTTAACATGAATTTGTAACCTTTTCCCCATAAAGTCATTTTTGCTGTATTAAACTCCTTCCTCCTCTTTAAGAGTTCAAAACTTATGTCTGGGTAAAAAAATATTTTTTGACTCTTGTATTCCAGTGGTTTATTATCTTCTTTAACTTTATTCCATGCCCGTTCCAGTATATTTTCTCTTGTCGTATATCTCAAAAATTTTACTAAGACGGATCTTGGTTTTTGATATGCCTGTGGTTTCGGAGCTAATGCTCTGTGAGCCCTTTCTATTTCCATTTCTTCCTGTATTTCTTTCATTCCTAGGACCTTTGGGATCCATCCTTTTAGAAATTCCTTCATGTCTATGCCTTCTTTATCCTCCTTCAGGCCCACTATTTTTATGTTGTTTCGCCTACTATAATTTTCCAACATATCAATTTTCTGAGATAACAACTCTTGTGGCTCTTTCATTTTTTTGTTACCTTCTTCCAATTTTTCTTTCAAGTCATTCACTTCCATTTCTACAGCCGTTTCCCGCTCTTCCACATTTTCTACTCTTTTCCCTATTTCTGCCATAACCAGTTCTAACCTTTGCATTTTATCTTCTGTTCTTTTCATTTTTCTTTTAATTGCATTAAACTCTAATGGTAACCATTCTTTTAGTGATCTCATTTGTTCTTCAAAAAAGACTTTATCTATATTTTGTTCATCAGTTTTACCTTTTATTTCTCTTTGTCCATCAGTTTTACCTTCTATCTCTCTGTGAAGATCTTGGTCTTCTTCTTCCTTTTTTTGTTTGGCTCCCAGAGCCGTTTTTGAAGTCCACTGGTCGGGTGGTCCTCACCACCACAGCTCCCTGTTCCTTTGTGCAGGTAAGACCTTCTTTCCTCTCCGGTGACTTTTCTTTTTTTTCAGCTGTTTTCACTTTCTCCTTCTTGGAAGCCATCTTCTTTCTCTTCTCTGTAACTTTATCTTCTATTTATTATATTTTATTTTGTTGAGCTTTGTCTTTTCCTAACTATTTTCCTTTTTTTCTGGAGAGGGCTGGTTTTACCCAAACGACCACTACTCCATCACATGACTCCCCTGAGTGGCATTCTTCAACCCAAATGGCATCCTAAGGAATTCAAAAAGCCCGAAAGGAGTAACAATTGCCATTTTAGGAATGTCATCCTTATGGACTGGGATTTGATGGTATCCCTTGACAAGATCATCTTTGGGGAAAACACTGCAATTGTGCAGATGGGCAGCAAAATCTTGTATATGTGTCAGGTATAGTTATATTATTGAGCCTATGATAATCGCTGCAGGGTCTTCATCCACTGGTGGTCTTGGGTACCATGTGTAATGGCGATGCCCAAGGACTGTTGGAACACCGAATGATACCCAATTCTTCCATTGCAGTAAATTCTGCCTTTGCCTGCTGCAGCTTATCAGGTGGAAGACGACGAGCCCTGGCGTAAATCGGCAGGCCTGAAGTACCTATGTAATGGAACACACCATGGACTGTTTGGAGGTATTAGGAGAGAGAATACTGGGAAATACGTTGAGCAGGGCAGCATAGGCATCTTTGTGCAGGGTATGCACCCCGAGCTGGGAAACTCTCCCGTTGCTGCACACCAGTGGGTACATTTGAAAAGTGGTGGCATGAACCAATTTCCTCCACTTCATGTCTACTAGCAAGTCATGGGACCTTAAAAAATCTGCTCCCAAAATGGGCTGTGCGACGGAAGCCAAAATGCAATTCCAATGGAATGTTGCCCCTCCTATCCCAATCGTGACCCATCATGTGCCAAAGCTGACAGACTATTTGCTGCTTTAAGAGCCAGGTATTGTTGCTTATGCGTCTTCTCAAAATACGTTGGCGGGAGCAAACTGACCTCAGCACCCATGTCTACGAGAAACATGCGTTTACCAGTGTCATCTTGAAGATACAGGAGGCCAGTACTTGTGTTAGCTGCCAAGGCCACTACTGGCAGCCGGCTTTGTTGTTTCCCACCTTTTTGTTGTGGTAGCTACTTGGTGGGATGCAACATCTACGGGCATTTATCCCCCCAACGGCGATGGTAAAAACACCATTCTCATCGCCTGTCAGTACGTTCCTCCTTTTTTGTTTGAACTGCGGACACAGGAGGTTTATAGGGCATGGGAGATGTATCTGCTGAGAATACAGCTTGTATGTGAGCAGACTCTTGCATTGGTGTACGGTATAGTCTGTCAGCCTCCTGGGCCATGTCATGGGGACGGCGGAAATCCATGTTAGTGATTGGTATGGAGACATTACCCGGGAGTTTCGACAGGAATAGAGTCTCAAAAAACAAGCAACAAGAATGACCATCTGCTAACCTGAGCACCTCATTCATTAGGTTGGATGGATTCCTATCACCCAGTCCCTCCATATTCAAAAGCTGCATGCCATGCTCGTGTCTGGTCAATTCCAGTGTGTCCAGGAGAAACTGGTGGAACTTGGTGTACTGGTTGTCCGTCGGGGGGGTGATTGGCAATAAATTCACTCACTTTAGCTGCCGTACCAACCACCTACAACGTGCCAGAATTTTGTGTCCTCTGCCGTTATGCCATGAAAATGAAACTAGGTTTCAGCCTGATTAAGCCATACCCAAGGTTGTTGGGTCCAGAAAGGCGGCAAGTGAAGTCCCACCGCATTAACTGCAGCCGTGGTGGCATTAACTGCTGCTCTCCTTGTGTCCATGATAACTGGAGATTCAAGCTTTGGCTGAATCTTGCAGTCGGGGGCCACCAATTGTAGCGACTACTTCAGTAGAGCTACTAAAACAATATACATACCTCGGGCTAGTCAACATAAGACTGTTTATTTGGGCTTTACATGTTTCTTTTATACCCCTCCCGTCCCAGCCTTCACGGGTTGGGGTGGTGACATCACTATGTGTTTGTTGCCAATCCGTGGGGCTGGCACGTTTAAATTAAACTCAGAGGGGGGCCCGCACCATCTAGCAGGAGGCACAGCAAACCAATGTGCCATTACTCGGCACGCAGCACCGTGCGCTTGCGGTCCATTAACCAGGTGAGTATCCAGCGGTCCGACCTATGGCTCCACGTGCCTGCCAAAGAGCCACGTCAATGACGGTTTGTGATACACCCACTCGGCCCGCTACACAGCCGCTACAATATTTTGTTATAAAAAGATCTAAACCCTCTACCAAAAACAAAGCTATTTGGCAAAGAGAAGAAAAAGAATCCCTTATCAAAATGATAAATTACCTTATTAGTCAACACTTCTACATTCATATCAAATCAGAGATGCTGAAAATAATTCAAGAAGGTCCCCACAGTGTTTGAAAATTTAAATTCATATCGGCTATCGAGCATCTAATCTTCTCTAAATTTAAACATGGCATAACGTCACGTAGCCACTGGGTATGAGTAGGTGGGCCAATGTCCTTCCATCTGAGCAACACCTCCTGCCTAGCCATAAAAGCTAATACATGCAAATCAGATGCTCTTAGAGTTATGCCACTCTCTCCAACAACTCCAGACAAGAATCTCGTTTCCGATACCTGGTTCCCTTGAGCCAGTCTCCAGCAGCCCGCAGTCTGTATGGGTCCTTTGACTCTTCTTGGGTGATGTAACACAGGAGGGAGAGGGCGAGTGAGCAATGGCTTGAGAGCTGGATTAACATCAGTGGTGTAGACATTAGGGAGAGTAACTGTGTGACAAAGCTGGAAAGGAACCAGATGCTGTTGGACTGGGCCTATTGCGTGAGGTGGCTGGGTAAACATCAATAGAGAGGTAGCCAGTGGTGCAAGGTGCATGATGGTATTAGTGAAGGAGCAGGATTCACCTTAGTTAGCCTGTAACCACGGAGGTCGGTGTCCAAGATGGCAGTGCCTGTGCTGGGCACCATACCATGAGGGGAGCAGAAGACCAGTGCAGGATTCCAGGGTACCCGTTGAGAAGGAGAAGCAGAGACGACCCCACAGCGCCATGACAACTTCAGCAGACCAGTGAGGGGCTCAACAGCTGAAGATTGGAGGCTGTTGTCAATTTGCTGACAAAGAGACCCACACTAAGCTGTGGGCTACTGGAGACTGGCTCGTAAGAACCAGGTACCGAAACCAAGATTTGAGAGGGTACTGAGGGCAAGAAGGGCTCCAGAAGGGGCCTTGGATGCTGAAGGCTTCCTGATCATTTCAGAGGTTTGAATCTGGAGCTCGGGTTGCCGATGGTATGAACTGGAGTCTGTGCAGCCGCAGAGGCTGCGGGCGCGATGCAGGCGAATCCGGGACACTGAAGGGACTCTCCTTTGCTTCTCTCTGTCCTATTGTTAGGGATGCCAGGCAATGCTCATAGTGATTCTTTGCCTTATACCAGGCAGAAGTTGATATATATTGTTTAACTTACATGTTTTGTATTATTACATGACAATAAAAGGAACTTTTGTATGAGGGACATGGGACAGTGAGGTTGGGGAGGATGTGCTACGTGAGATTGTCCTCCCTCACAACATCACTCAGTGGCCTTGCTGTTCACACAGCTGTTGTTCCCTGTAACCTGGTAAAGTTCAGAGCTTGCAGAATGACCAGAACATGTTCGGATTGGACATGGATCACCTCGTGATGTTCATGGACTAAATCTTTTTCAAGGAGGATAGAAAGTGGCTCAGAGAAAGTTTACTAGATTGGTACCTGGAGTGGGTGGCTAAATTGGACAGGCTGAACTTGGATTCTCTGGAGGTGGGAGAACTGGACGGGACCATTGAAGTGTACAAGATCCTGAAGGGTCTTGTCAGGGTCATCAACAGGAATGAAGGGTTGATCATGGAGGTATTTGGGTCTTTGTATCTCCTCTCTCTATCTCTCTCCCCCCCTTCCTTTCCCCTCCCTCCCTCTCTCCCTCCTTTCCTTATCTCTCCCTCTCTCCCCTTTCTCTCCCACTCTCTCCCTCACTTTCTCTCTCTCTCTCTCTCTCCCCCCATCCTCTCCCTTTCTTCCTCTCTCTGTCTTTCTACCATTTCTCTCATTCTCTTCACTCTCCTTTCCCTCTCTATCTCTAACTGAATGTTTTAAATACAGCTGTATATAGGTTCTTGATAAGCAGGAGGGATGATGGTTATTTTGGGAAAGGGGAACATGAAAATGGGTTACAGTCAGACCTTCCCCTTTCCCCTCATTAACCAGTGGTGCTGCCTCAGCATGCCCCAGCTTCTCCCTGCTACAATCCGTGTGTTGGAATAACTCTTCTCTGTCTCTTGGCAGGAACCATTCAGCACAACGAAAGCTCTTTTGAACTGGAAATGTCCCAGGCAGGATTCTCAGCACACGTTCTGGAGGTAAGGTGAGAGCCTGGAAATGCCAGCCCCACTGGAACGCTGCTGGTTGCTGTGAAGCTTTCACCACCTGCTCAGGCGTGATATGAAAGACCAGGCCCTCGGACGAGTCAGCCCAGTGGAGAAATACACAGCAATAGCCATTGAAAACAGGCCACCTTCTTCCCTGCTGACTAATGCTGATCCCATTCACCCACATTAGGACATAGAAACAGAGACATTATGACAGCATACAGGCCCTTCAGCCCCTGATGTGCTGACCTATACATTCTGACTAAAAAAAAATTAAACTCTTCCTACCCCATAACCTTCTATTTTTCTTTCATCCATGTGTCTGTTTAAGAGTCTTTTAAATGTCTCCTATTGTTCCAGCCTCCACCACCACCCCTGGCAATCCAGGCCCCCACAACTCCCTGTGTGTAAAAAAAACTTTCCCCTGACGCCTCCCCTAAACTTCCCTCCCTTCACTCTGTACATGTGTCCTCTGGTGTTTGCTATTCCTGCCCTGGGAAACAGATGCTGCCTGTCCACCCTATCTATGTCTCTCAGAAACTTGTAGACCTCTATTAAGTCTCCTCTCATCCTTCTTCGCTCCAAAGAGAAAAGTCCCAGCTCTGCTAACTTTGCCTCATAAGACATTTTCCAATCTAGGACACATCCTGATTAATCTCCTCTGCATTCTGTCCACAGCTTCCACATCCTTCCTATAATGAGGTGATCAGAACTAAACCCAATACTCGAAGTGTGGGCTCACCAGAGATTTGTAGAATTGCAACAAGACCTCTCGACTCCTGAACTCAATCCCCTGACTAATGAAGCCCAGCGAACCATCGGCCTTCTTAATGGTCCTATCAACCTGCACGGCGACCTTGGACCCCAAAATCCCTTGGTTCCTCCACACTGTTAAGTACCCGAACCTTAACCCTGTACTCAGCCCTTTGGTTTGACCTTCCAAAATGCATCCCCAATACAGGACCATATTCCTCCCTTCCTATCCAAGTACCCATCCAAATACCTTTTAAATGACAAATGTCTCTGCATTCATCACCTCTTCTGGCAGCTCGTTCCGAATATTCCCCACCCTCACTCCTCAGATTTCCTTTCCACCTCTCCCCTTTCATGTTAGAACTGTGCTCTTTGATTCTAGATCACCCCCTGCTCTGAGGGTAAAAAGACATTATCTGACCTGTCTATGGCCCTCATAATTTTATAAATCTCTATAAGGTCACCCCTTCTGTGTTTGAGGGAGAATAAACCTCTCAATCTCTTGATAACTCCAACCCTCCATTCCAGGCACTGGAGGTGGGGCCAGGCAGGGGTTGGGCGTGAGACTAGAAGGAGGGGCTAAACTGATGCTGAGGGCGGGTAGTTGGGTGCTGGGGGTTGAGAGTTGGTACTGGGGGTGTCGGTGCTTGGGGTGGCAGAGTCAGTAATGAGGGTGAGAGGTTGGGTGCTGGGGTGAGAGGTCAGGTGCTGGGATAGGGGCCATGGATGCTGGGGGTTAGCCATTCTGGGACTGAGGGTCCATGATGGGGCGGTTCTGTTAACATAGAGTTTAATGAAACGCTGTTACAGTGCCAATGACTGGGGTTCAAATACTGCGCTGTCTAAAAGGAGTTTGCATATTCACCATGTCTGGGTGGGTTTCCTCTGGATGCTTCGGTTTCCTCTCGTCCTTCAAAATATACTGGGAGTTATAAATCAATTGGGAGTAATTGGATGGCATGGGCTTGTGGGCTGGAAGGGCCTGAAACCAGGCCTATATGTTTAAATTTAAATTTTAAATAAAACAGTGGAGAGTGTCATTGCTACTCCATGTAGGTGGGGCTGACAGAGAGAGAGTGTGAGAGAGAGTGTGAAAGAGAGAGTGTGTGTGAGAGAGAGTGTGTGTGTGAGTGTATATATGTGTGTGTGTGTCTGTTTTTGTATATGAATGTGTGTGTGAGCATGTGTGTCTGTGTGCGATGATGTGTGTGTGTGTCTGTCTGTCTGTGTATATGTATGTGTGTGTGAGTGTGTGTCTGTGTGCAATGGTGTGTGTTTGTGTGAGTGTGTGTGGATGCATTTGTAGGGGTATGTGTGCATACATTTGTAGGGGTGTGTGCATGTGTAGCTGTATATGTGTGTGAGTGTGTGTCTGTGTATATGTATGTGTGTGAGTGTGTGTGTCTGTGCAATGGTATGTGTTTGTGTGTGAATGTGTGGGGATGCATTTGTAGGTGTATGTGCATGTGTGTAGAAGTATGTGTGAGTGAGTGTGTGTGTGTGTGTGTGTGTGTGTGTGTGTGTGTGTGTGTTTATTGACCTGCCTCCCTTGAATTCCAGGCATCACTTCCCCCGCCGGCATCATCCCGACATTCTTTACACCTGCAACTTCCAAAAGAAGCACGAGATTCTTTAAAACTAACAATACTATTTAAATTCATTCTTCCACTGAATCAGAAGACTTCACAGCTTGATATCTTCCTGGAATTGTCACATTGGGACCCATCCATGTGAAAAACTCAACAATTTCTTGTAAACTATGCTGAGTACAAATCCCATTTTAAAATCAATTTTCTGGGAGCCTTATATTTCTGGTGGTCTTCGCCTCAGGTGGGGAGAATATGGAGGGCTGACGTTTCATCGTTTAGTACTGAGTTCCCGAGTCTCAGCCTGTAGGTAAAGGAGAGCAGGTATTTAAGATCAGTTCATCCATAGGTTCACCTCGTACACCATTGACCACTGGTGCTGGTGACCGCTCATTTCCAAACTCCTCCGCTTTATAAAAAAATATTTTATTTTTGATTTTCAAAGACTCATACAAATCCAAACAAACAACACAATCTCTCTCAACAATGGGATATAACATGCAGAGTCTATATTTTCTCCCACCCCTCTCCCCTCCCTCCTATACCCTAGTACGAAAAAGAAAGGGCTATCTAAATTAAACAAATGCAAAGAACCAAATATCGGTGAAGTCTCAAACCCTTAAGGGAACCTAAGAAAAACCCAAAGTAACCTGAAATTAAAAAAAGAAACAAAATCCAAGAGCCCGTCATCTGCACCATTTCATTCATCTCAATAATTCCACTACTGGCACAAATTGTTTCATTTCCTCTATTCAGAAAGGATAGAATTATATCTGCGTACCAATGTGCTGCAGATAGGGTTGTCAAGCCCTAACAAATGTGCCATATTTCCTCCTTAAATTGTACGTGATTTTCTCCAGGGGAATACAACTCTGTATCTCCATATTCCATTGTGTAATGTTTAGTTGGGAGTTGGACTTACATGTGACCGCTATACATTTCCTGGCAACTGACATGGCGACCTTCACAAACTGAATTTGGTATTTGGACAGTTTAAAACTCACGTCCATGATGTTCCCCAGAAGGTTCTCACACAGGCAGGTTGAATGGATTCAGGTTCCAATTTCCACACCATACCTTAAGCACATTTCTGAGATTTCTGGTTTAGATTTATGTAGTTTTTGTGTGTGAGGTACAATTGATGCAAGAATTCATATTTCACCAACCTGTACCTGGCATTAATACCAGCTGTCATGCTGTCCAGACACTGATCTGACCAGTGCCCAAGTCTGACTCCCACCTTTCCCTCGATGTGTGTAAGCCCAGCTTCAGACTCTTACTTTAGAACAGGAGATACATCATATAGATGAATTTATGCGTATTCCCCTTTCGAATTAGAATCTCCATGTCATTGCACATGGGCAGGGCCATAGACAGTTCCAAATTATCCAAACTCCTCCACTTAACAATATTGTGTTCAGTTCTGGTCACACCATTACAGGAAGGATGTAGAAGCTTTGGAGAGGGTGCTGAGGAGATTTACCAGGATGTTGCCTGGATTGGAGAACGTGTACTCCAAGTCCAAACCTAAACAGAGTGCTAATTACTTCAAGTTCAATTTATTATCAGAGTGCATACATGACTGTAGAGTGCATCGAAAGAACCAAAGACTTGTTGATCCAAACCAAGGCTTTTATTAACTAAAAGACTGGAGCATATCACAAGTAGGTCGACCAGTCCAGAATGACCTGGTCTGGCTAGGAGCAATCCTTGTAGACCTGCCAGTAGGTGTGGCTACGCTCTCAGCCAATCACAGTTATCCTACACTACCATCTGTACATATACACTTTGGTGATAGAATCTGTACTATCACAATGACATCACATACAACCCTGAGATTCTTTTTCCAGGCAGAATTTCTATTTATCAATAATGTAAACTGTATTCAAGATAAAGAAATGTACAGAAAAGGGGTAAATGCAAACAAAGAATGTAAATAAACTGGGCAAATGCAGAAAAGTAATTATTCAGTAATAAATAATGTACAAGGTAAAAGCCCTTAAATGAGTCCCTGATTGAGTTTGTTGTTGAGGAGTCTGATGGTGGAGGGGTGGCAGCTGTTCCTGAACCTGGTGGTGCGAGGCTTGTGGCACAGAGACCTCTTTCCTGATGGCAGCAGTGAGAACAGAGTGGTGTGGATCCTTGATTTTGCTGTTGTTCTCTGATGGCAGTGTTCCATATCAATGTCCTGGGTGATGTGAATCTAAACAGCCTCACCTGATGCCCACACAATTGGAAAGAGACACTGAAGAGGAAACCTAGTTAATTTTCTGCTCCAGCCCCAAACCTTCCATGTACCGGGATTGAATAAATTATCTATCTAACATCAAGAGAGAAATGCATGTCTGGTTTTGGCAGAGCAATGGGCTTCAGAGGTGAACCTTTTATGGGATGCTGGCCTTCATTACTGGAGGGATTGAATTCAAGAGCCCTGAGATAATGTTGTAGCTCTATAAAACTCTGGTGAGGCAACACTTTGAATATGGTGTTCAGTTCATCACAGGAAGGATGTGGAAGCTTTGCAGAGGGTGCAGAGGAGATTTACCAGGATGTTGGCTGGATTGGAGAACATGTTTTGTGTAGCTGCAACGTGACTTCCCAATGCTTCCATTCAACACCCTGACCAATGGAAGCAAGTTCCTTTTCTACCACCCTCTCTACCTGTCTGGTCACCTTTGGGGAGAATGGTGTTGACAAGTTGGTTGCCATACAACCATAAAACATTATAGCACAGAAAAAGGCCCTTGGTAATCAGGGACCAGCGCCTGATACTGGGAACCCACACGCATTCCTCCACCTGTAACAAGCAGTTAAAACACACGAATCTTATTAAAATTAAATGACTGGGCGATGTCGCTCACAAGTCCGTTCGAGGCTACCGAAATGCTGCCGGTACCGTGCTCATCCTCGGAGCCGCTGCTCGCCTCCTCCCAGGAGAAATAACAAAAAAAAAGAAAAAAAGAAACTGGCCCTTCAGCCCTTCTAGTTGTGCTGAAATATTATTCTGCAATGACCTGCACTGAGTCCTTAGCCCTTACATCCCTCCCATCAATGTTCAAATTCTTAAATGTCAAAATCAAGCCCTCATTCACCACTTTGGTTGGCAGCACATTCTACACTCCCACCACTCTGTTGGAAGAAGCTCCCTTAATGTCTCCTTTAAGATTTTCCCCTTTCACCCTTAACCCATGTCCTCTGGTTTGATTCTCACCTACCCTCAGTGGAAAAAACCGACTTGCATTTACTATACCCTCATAATTTTAAATACCCCTATCAAATCTCCTCTCTTTCTTCGACGTTCCAGGGGATAAAGTACTAATCTGTTTAATCTTTCTCTGTAACTCAGTTCCTGAAGTCCCGGCAACATCCCAGTAAATCTTCTCTGCACTCTTTCAATTTTATTGATATCTTTCTTCTAGTTCGATGACCAAATCTGCAGACAATACTCCAAATGTGGCCTCACTAATGTCTTATATAACTTCACCATAACATCCCAACTTTCCTAGCCCTATCTACCTGTGACGCCATTTTTAGGAAATTATGTATCTGTATTCCCGGATCTCCCTATTCTACTGCACTCCTAATGTTCTTTACTCTCAACAGATGAGTAACCTGGTGGGTTTCTCCAGCACCCAGTGTCTGCAGATAGTTCTGTTTAACACAGGTTGATACTGTGTTTCATCCCTGGGCTGGGTGGGGTGGGGGGGGGGGCGGAGTCAGGGTGGGGAAAGATCACTTGCAGAGTGCTGAAGGAAAACACTGTAACTTCTAGTCAAGACTCACCCTCCTTTTAAAGTTTCTTAATATTTCCTTGCTCTCTGCGCCCCTCTCCCCCAACTCCTGTTGGCCTGCTTGATCACAAAAAGGGTGGTAAATCGCTTGTACTTGTACTTGTTGGAATTTAGGAGAATGAGGATGGTTCTCATTGAAGCATTTCAAATGTTGAAAGGCAAGGACAGAGTAGATGTAGAGAGGTTGTTTTCCACGGTGGGAGAGTCTTGGACAAGAGCGCACAACTTCAGGATTGAAGGGCATCCACTTAGAACAGAGATGTGGAGGAATTTCTTCAGCCAGAGGGAGTTGAATCTATGGAATTTGTTGCCACGGGCAGTTGTGGAGGCAGGGTCATTGGACGTATTTAAGGCAGAGAATGAAAGGGTCTTGATTCACCTGGGCATCAAAGGTTATGGGGAGAAAGCCGGGCAGTGAGGCTGAGTGTGGAAATGGTTCAGCTCATGTTTAAATGGTGGTGCAGACTCGATGGGCTGAATGGTCTTATGTCTTATGGTCTTGTGGTCTATGTATCCTAGAATGGAGTGCTGCTTGGCGCAGTCGGTGCATACGATTGGAATGGAGCCGTGGTGAAGGAAAGTGCTCAGGGTCACGTTATTACATCAAGAGAAGCCTTGAGCCAGGAGTTTCCCCAAGCTTTGAAGAACCACGCCGCCTACCTCGGTATGTGAGCAGAATTGAATGAGTTTTGTACATCATACTGGCTTATACCTTGAAGAAGGGCTCAGGCCCGAAATGTCGGTAATATCCCTTTCCCTCCTGTGGACGCTGCGAGACTGGTTAAGTACCTCCAGCATTTCTGTGTGTTTTTACTGACTTGTCCTCTGTCTGCGATAGGCTACACGGTGTCATCTGTGAAACGCAGGAGCGGCCAGCATGTTTACGTCGCCGGGGCTCCCAGATTCAAACATAAAGGCAAGGTTATTCTCTTCAACATGGACCGAGGAGGGAATGTGACCATCCACCAGTCCCTGATCGGAGAACAGGTAAGGGTAAGAATGTAAATTTTAAAGTGTCGCCTGGGAGAAAGGGAGACTAATTGCAATCCAGTTTCTTGTTTATAATTCAACAAGGCTAGGGATGATAAAGCTGGACAACAAAGAATTTTCTTCCTAACACTTTTGGGTACATTTTATGGACTTTGGGCTGGTGATCACGAAAATCACCTGAAAATTTTCCTATCATGTATCATGCTTTTTATATACTGTATCATCTATTTGATTTCTTGTCATATTTTGTCAACTAGTATATTGCCCACAAAGCAAGCTGTTTAGAACATAAAACACTACAGCACAGTGCAGGCCCTTTGGCCCTCAATTTATACTGACCCATATATTCTTTAAATGAAGTACTAAACTCTTCCTACCCCATAACCTTCTATTTTTCTTCCATCCATATGCCTAAGAGTCTTTTAAATGCTCCTAATGTTTCAGTCTCTGCCATCTGGTTATGCATTCCAGGGCGCCACACCTCTCTGTGTAAAAAAAACTTACCCCTGATGTCTCCTCTAAACTTCCCTCCTTCACTTTGTACACGTCCTCTGGTTTTGACTATTCCTGCCCTGGGAAAAAGGTGCTGGCTGTCCACTCTAATTATACCTCTCAGAATCTTTGCTCCAAAGAGAAAAATCCCAGCTCTGCTAAACTTGCCTCATAAGACTTGTTTTCCAATCCAGGCAACATCCCCTCTGCACCCTCTCCACAGCTTCCACATCCTTCCTGTAACGAAGTGACCAGAACTGAACACAATACTCTAAGTGCAGTCTCACCAGAAATTTGTAGAGTTGCAACATGATCTCTTGACTCTTGAACTCAATCCCCCTGACTAATGAAGCCCAACATTCCATCATCTTAACTATCCTATCAACCTGCATTGCGACCTTGAGGCATGTATGGATTTGGACCCCAAGGTCCCTCAGTTCATCCACACTCCAAAGTAACAGATCATTAAACCTGTACTCAGCCTTCAGGTTTGATCTCCAAAATGCATCACCTCACACTTACCCAGATTGAATCCATCTGCCGCTTTTCTGGCCAAATCTGTATCCTGTCTATATCCTTTTGTAACCTACAACAACCTTCAGCACCATCCACAACTCCTCCAACCTTCGTATCATCTGCAAACTTACTGACCCATCCTGCCTCTTCATCCTGGCCATTTATAAAAATCAGAAAGAGCAGGGATGGCAGAACAGATCCTTGCAGTCCACTAGTTGCTGACCTCCAGGCAGAATACTTTTCTTCCTCTACTACTCTCTGCTTTCTACCTGCAAGCCCATTTTTATCCACATAGCCAAGGTTCCATGGATCCCATGCCCCATGTCTTTATGAACGAGTCTCTCATGGGGGACCTTAATAAATACGTTACTAAAATCTATATAGACTGCATCTACCAACCTACCCTCATCCATTTCTTTTGTTACTGCCTCAAAAAACTCAATTATGCTTGTGAGGCACAACCGTTCCTTAACAAAGCCATGCTGACTATTCTTGAGTAGACTGGACTGTACATAATCAGTGTAGGTGCTATGCAAATATTGTCTTAGGCCTGGAAGTGTTTAGACAGAATAGAGCTCTAAAAGCAGCTCACATATACAGATGCTGTGCATTACATTGTTTTGTTATTAGTTTTTTTTAATTTTCTGCATATTTTTGTCTCAGCTCTGCCTAGATTTTACCCCTCATCTCCACACCAGGGGTTCCAACCCCCTGCCTCAGGGGGAAACTTGCAGTGAGGGGTGGGGAATCACAAGGAGAACATTTAAATTCAGGTTGTTGTCAGAGTATGTACATCATGTACAACCCTGAGATTCTTTTCTCATGTGGGTCATGCAAAGTTTCTACTGATCAGTAGGGTAAACCAGCTAGTCGCAATCTTTTCTAAAAACACACAGTAAAGGCTGGAGGAACACCACAGGAGGTAGAGATATATTACTGATGTTTCGGATCTTCCTTAAGCAAAAAGCAGACAGGCATCTCAATAAAGTCTAAGAGTGAAAGGGAGGGGAGGACCAACTTTCCTTTGGCTATTGTTCCCTTAGGACTCTGCTCAAAGTTTATGGGCCCCCTTCTCTGTGAAGCAGTCAAATTTCAGCCGTACTTCTATCGACTACGTAAAAAAAAATTTATGATTTCAGCCTGTGGCACCTCTCAAATGTGCTGTGAGAATGGCTGCTCAAATACCCCAATTAACTTACACACCCCATACGATTTTTTTGAGAGTGGGAGGAAATCAGAGTGCCCGGAGGAAACCCACACACTCATGAGGAGAACGTACAATCTGCTTACAGACAACGCGGGATTCGGACCCTGGTCACTGGTGCTGTAATTGCATCGCACCAACTGTGATGTTATTTACTTCCTAAAAATATCCACAGGACTAGGTCACTAAGAAAAAGAATCAGAACTTATTGTTATGAACATGTCACAAAATTTGTGGTTTTGTGGCAGAATCACAGGTGCAAATATTGCTATAAATTAGATTTTAAAATAAATAAATTAGTGCAAACAGAAGAATAAGTGAGATAATATTAGTGGTTCATTGTCTCTCCTTGTTGGTGAATGGCCAGATTCACTGAGATATTGAACAATGGTCCATTACCCTTGGTACATTCTATCCTCCCTAGCCAATGTTTGTTAACGTCAGATATCACACTGCACATGCTCCATGTAATAGATTGTGCGTGTTGGGGGGGGGGTTAGAGAAAGAGAGAGAGAGAGAGAGAGAGAGAGAGTGAGAGAGAGAGAGAGAGAGAGAGAGAGTTCGCTCTGAGTTTCTGATCATTGGAAATGTTGCATATTAAATCCATTCATTTCACTACATTTATAACCTGACAAAACAGCGTTTCTCCGGACCACAGTGCACACACACTGTACATAATATTCACATATAAAGAGCTCATTTAAAATATATAGATAAATATTTTGGGATGATTCACTCCGTTACAGATACAGTTCATCAATCTCACAGCCTGTGGGAAGAAGCTATTCCCCAGCCTGACAGTCCTGCTTTTGATGCTCCCGTACCTCCTTCCTGATCACTGAGGGTCAAAGATCTGTGTTCTGGATGGAAGGGATCCTCGATAATTCTTTGAGCCCAATTTAAGCAACGTTCCCTGTGAATGTCATCAAGAGGAAAGGGAGACCCCAGTGATCTTATCAGCCATCTTCATGATCCTCTATATAGAATTCCGGACAAAGGTTTTGCAGCTACCACCCCACACATTGATGCAGCCAGACAGGACACTCTCAATCGTGCTCCTGTAAAATGTTGTCAAGCTGGGGGCCGGTAGCCTTGCACCCCCCCCTCAACTCCTTGAGGAAGTGTAGGCGCTAGCTGCACCTTCCTGATTAATGAGAAAGTGTAGTGGGTCCAGAATAGGCCCTCTGTTATATGCACACCAAGGAACTTTGTGCCCCCCACTCTCTACACGATGGCATTAAATTTAAATTTAGACATACAGCAGGGTAACAGGCCATTTTGGCCCCCGAGTCCGTGCCACCCAATTTACACCCCATTATCCTACACCACCCACCCTCCCCCTGCTACATTCTTTGAGCTCTAGAGCCATTAAGGATTAATTAGACAGCAATAAAAACTGAAAATGCTGGAAATACTCAGCAAGTCAGGCCACATCTGTAGCCACTTTCAGGTGGTCAGAATACCCCAACGTAAAGCCACCGAAAATACCCCAATGCAGGTGTTGGGAACCCTGACCCGAGGAGTACTTAACCAACCCTCCTCGGGAAGGTGTATTCTCTGCTTCCGAGCGCTCCCCCCAGGCACCTGAAAGCGGCCGGGACTACGGCCACAGTTGACAGGAGCCGGTGTTTGCTCCATGGCGCCTCTCCCCGCTGTGGACTTTTCAGGTGCCAGAACAGCGCCTTCAACTCTGCCACCTGAATGTGGCTTTGCACACACCCGCAGCCAGCTCCAGAGCCGCATTCTCTCAGCTATTCCACCTGAAAGCGGCTTGTGAGAAAAGAAACAAGAGTTAATGACTCAGGTCAAAGAATTTTTGTCAGAACAGGGATGAAGACAAGCCAAACTTCCTTCCTCCCTTTTTTGTTCAGGCACCTGACTGCATTTTAATCATAAAGTGAAACACGAAAGTCTGCAGATGTTGTGATTGTAGTAAAAAATACCGAAATACTGGAGGAACTCAGCCTGTCTCGCAGGGTCCTTAGGAGGTAAAGATTCCTTGAAGAAGGGCTCAGGACTGAAAAATTGGTGCTCTATCTTTACCTCCTATGGATGCCGTGAGACCTGCTGAGCTCCTACAGCATCTCCGACTTTTTTACTGCATACTTCTGCATTTCACAGTATCCCTGAGTTTCTCCAGCACTTTTGTGTATTAGGGTGGGATGGTTACATTGGACAGCGTGGTTAGCCAGCACTTACTGCAACGATGCTATCTGTAAGGAATTTGTGTGTCTGCGTGAGTTTCCTCCCACCCTCCAACAGGCATGGGAGTGGTAGGCCAATTGGGTGTAATTAGACGGCACAGATTTGTGGACCGAAAGGGTCTGCTACCGTGCTGTGTCTAAATTGAAATTTAAACTTGAAAAAAGTTGAATTTATTTCACTACAATACCGGCATCTGCAGGAAACTCTCCTGTTTACCTTCCTTCTCCCCTTGCCAGCCTGACTCCTGGAGGTCAGTGACTACAGCATGGGGAGTTTCTCTCCCACCAGATGCAGCCTGACCTGCTGAGTATTTCCTGCATTTTCTGTACTCTTATGTTTGTATTTTGTATTTGTAATCTCCAGCATCTGGTTTGTTTCTTTTTAATCTTCACTTCATTATCCTGCACCCATCAAGACATAGATAGATCACGTCAGCCAACAATCCCAGTACATTATGTTGATGGGGGGGGGGTGGTGTTGGGGGGGGCGGGTGTAGAGACTTCTGCTGCTCTTATGGTCCTGTGGATTGACCTCTGATCCATTTCTCTGCAGTAACTGTCCCACACTGTGATGCCGCCGGCCAGGATGCTCTGGATAGAGCTCCTGTGGAAGGTGGACGTGACAGTGTCCAGTGACCTTGCCCGCCTCAGTCTTCTCAGGAAGTGCAGTCGCTGTTGTGGCTTCCTGACAAGTGAGGAGATGTTGAGTGTCCACTCCAAGGAACTTGGTGCTCTCTGCACTCTCCAGGGTTATTGATATGTAGTTGAGAGTGGTGAAACAAAGCATTTATTTCAACATCAACATGACAAAGCACAAACTGGACACACAACTACTTACATGATAGAGAGAGAACCAAAAAATGCATTTGGCAGTAAATCAGTACTGACCCTCTAATGCATGCACTTTACATTTCAAATTAAAATTTACAAGGCACACGATCCTGTGGGGATCTGTTCCCAGAGCTTGACCACTGTCCCCTCAGATACTGCGTGCTCCCACTCTAATGACGCCTAGGCCCAGACATAATCCGAAAGATGGGCAGGTCTTCCTCCTGCGGCCTTTCCAACTGAACGATGGCTTTTGTTGCAGATTGGATCGTACTTTGGAAGTGAGGTTTGTCCAGTGGATGTTGACAGGGACAAGGTGACGGATGTGCTGTTGGTCGCTGCCCCCATGTACCTCGGAGAGGGCAACAAGGAGACAGGGAAGGTTTACGTTTACAGAGTGCAAGAGGTAATCATCGAGTGGTAGGGTGGCAGATTTTGTTTGCAGTGAACTCAGTGTGCACCGCGATCCGAGCTCATTACCTGCCCGCACCATTGATACTGACCACTGAGGCTCATGGGTAGAAGATTTTCTTCCGTATTGCCAACCTTTCCTGGAGATACCCCAGCCATTCCTTTATCATTGCCGCATCTTAAGTCTTGGAACTCCCTACCCAACTGAGCTGCAAGAGAGTCCCTTCAGAGTCACTGAGTGCCAATGGATCCACCTCCAACATGCCCGCAGCCTCCGTAGCCCCACGGACTCCTATTCCATTCATTGGCAATCTGAGCTCCAGATCCAAAATCTCTGACATGATCAGGAAGTCTTCAGCGCCCAAGGCCCTTCCGGGCCTCTTCTTGCCCTCAACACCCTCTCGAATCCTGGTTCTGATACTTGATTCCCATGAGCCAGTCACTAGCAGCCCGCAGCCTAGTGTGAGCCCTTTGGCTGTAAGTCACTAGCACTCTGCAGCCAGTGTGGGTCCCTCAGCCACTGATTCCCTCACTGGTCCACTGTCATAGTCACCATCCTGATGGGTTGTCTTCTGTTTCTGGTGTCCTGCAACCCCTCATAGTCCACTGCCCAGCACAGGTGCCACCATCTTGGGCACTGACCCCTTGGTTGCAGGATTTAAAAAAAGGGGTTGGCTCCTTTAACAGGCTGTTTAAAGCCAGTACGGAGCCAAGGGCATATGGACTGGGCAGTAGGACCCTGCAGAGCAGCGCTGTGACCCTGCTTCCCGCTCTCCTGGGTCCAAACTAGTGGCAGTGCTGCAGTTACAGCTCCACGCACCCATCCAGAAATGATTTCCCCTCTCATCTTCAATCTTTGCCTGCAGTTTTAACTTATCCTGGAGGAGAAGACTGTCACCAGTCAAATGAATGAATGTTATTGTCAGAATCAGAATTTATTGTCATGAACATGTCATGAAATTTGTTGTTTTGTGGCAGCGTCACAGGGCAAACTTTTCCGTAAACCACATTTCAAAATAAGTAAAATAGTGCAAGAAAAAGAAAAACACAAAGTGAGGTCGTGTTTGTGGTTCATTGATTATTCAGGAATCTGATGGCGGAGGGGAAGAAGCTGTCTGTGTGCTGCTGAGTGCTCCCTTCAGACTCCTAATGGTAGCAGAGTGAAGAAGGCATGGCCTGGGTGGTGAGGGTCTTTGAGGACAGAGGCTGCTTTCTTAAAACACAGCCTCCTGTAGATGTCCTTGATGAAGTGAAGACTGGTGCCCATGATAGTGCTGGCTGAGTTAACAGCCTTCTGTAGTTTTTCCTGTCCTAAGCACTGGCACCTCCATACCTCACACCAATGCAGCCAGATAGAATGCTCTCCACTTTACATCAGTAGAGGTTTTGTACTTACCGTATAAACTCATGTAATAGTTGAGTCTTTTGAACCAATTTTTCGGGTCAAATTTGGGTAGTTGTCTTTTACACGGGTCATACTTTTGATCGTGGTAAGTACCTGCATTGTTCAAAGCATCGGGAGCTCGAATGGCCGGGACCGAGTGGGAAGTCCGCGTTCAGGGTATTGGAAGCACAGATGGGCAGGCGACCAACACCTAGGAAAGAGCCTGTAGCAGGGATGTCAGGAGCTCTGGTGAGTGGTCGGCCGGTGTGAGGGTTTGCGATCGGGGCATCGGGAGCTCCAGTGGGTGGGTGGCTGGGGCGAGGGTTTTCAGTTGGGCCATCAGGTGCTCGGATGGGCAGACAGCCAGTGCGAGGGTTCGCAGTCGGGGCATCGGGAGCTCCAGTGGGTGAGTGGCTGGGGTGAGGGTTTTCAGTTGGGGCATCGGGTGCTCCGAAGGGCAGACAGCCAGTGCGAAGGTTCGCAGTCGGGGCATCGGGAGCTCCAGTGGGTGAGTGGCTGGGGTGAGGGTTTTCAGTTGGGGCATCAGGAGCTCGGATGGGCAGGCGGTTGAGGCAAGGGTTTGCAGTCAGAGAATCGGGAGTTTGGTTGGGGCCAAAAATGGAGTGGGGGGGTCAACTCTTAATGGAATATATGGAAAATATGCAATATGGACTAAAAAAAGAGGGGAGTGAACTATTACACGGGATCAACTGTTGCACAAGTATATACGGTAAGCACAATGTACACTGTGCAATCACCTTGTTCAATATGAAAGTATCCCTGACTGTGTTTCCCTATGTGCTCCTCAGTATGCCCTGCTCTTCAGCCACATTCTGCACTCTGGTCCCGAAACACAGGATGCCCGTTTTGGTTACACCTTGGTGGCAGTGCCTGACCTCAACTATGATGCCTTTAATGATGTGGTTGTTGGAGCCCCACTGGAGGACGGGCACCGCGGCGCCGTGTACATCTACCACGGACACCGGGACACCATCCTACCTGTGCACAAGCAGGTCAGTCTGCAGGGCAGGCGGACAATGGCGTTCCTCGACCTTGGAGCAGAGGGGACCAGAATGGAACACAATATTCGAAGTGTGGTCTCACCAGAGTTTTATAAAGCTGCAAACTTACCTCTCAATTCTTGAACTCAATCACCTGACTAACAAAGGCCATCACATCACATCTTATCTAACCTAACAACGGTGTGGCAATCTGTTCCTCCACACAGTTAGGAATCCTGCCTTACAACCATTTAACCATATAACAATTACAGCATGAAAACAGGCCAACTTGGCCCTTCTAGTTGATGCTGAACACTTTCTCCCACCTAACCCCACTGACCTACAATCAACCCGTAACTCTCCATTTCTTTCCCGTCCATATATACATATCCAACTTCTCCTTAAATGCTAATGTGGCGCCTGCCTCCACCACATTGTCTGGAAGCTTGTTCCTCACACCCACCACTCTCTGAGTAGAGAAGCCCCCCCTTCATGTGTCCTCTAAACTCTTGCCCCCAACTCTCAACTCATGTCCTCTTGTTTCTATCCCCCCCTTAAAGGAAAAAGCCTTTCCATGTCCACTCTATTGATACCCCTAATCATTTTAAAAACCTCAATCAAATCCCCTCTCAACCTTCTACACTCCAAAGAATAAAGACCTAACTTATTTAACCCCTATAACTTAGTCCCTGTAACCCTGGCAATACTTTAGTGACCAAAACTATACACAATACTCCAAGTTTGGCCTCATCAATGCCTTGTAGAATTTTAACATAACATCCCAGCTCCTAGACTCAATGCTCTGATTTATAAAGGCCAACATCCCATAAGCTTTCTTCCCCACCCTATCCACATGTGACTTCACCTTCAGGGAACTATGTACCTTATTCCTAGATCCCTCAGTTCTATTGCACCCTTCAATGCCTGACCATTCACCACGTACGTCTTCTTTTGATTACTCCGACCAAAATGTAACACCTCTACGCTTCTCTACATTAAACTCCATCTGCCATCCTTCACCCCACTCTTCTTCCCTCTGCAAGCTTTGAAACCTTTCTTCACTATCCATAGCTCCATCTATCTTAGTATCATCCGCATACTAACTAATCCAATTTACCACCAGACCATTAATGTATATGACAAACAGTAATGGACCCAATACTGAACCCTGAGGCGCACCAATCTTCCAATCTGACAACCAGTTATCTACCACAAATCTCTGTGTGAATCTTTTTTTTTTAAATTTTTTATTTTTCACACCATAAATCACAATAGCCATGATATACACTTTTTCTTTTCCACACATTTACAGTGACTTTTTCTCCCCCCCCTCCCTCCTCCCAAGCCACCCCCCCCCCTCTCATCCATTTTAGGTATACAATCTAGGTTGCATTAATTCAGTCAGACAATGTTGTCATTCAACAAAAATACACCAGAAATTCTACTGAGTCCATTCTTTTCTTTTCTTCTCCTTCCATCAACTTAGGTAATGTTTGTTCCCGGTAGGTTTTCGCTATTGTATTTAATGTAAGGCTCCCATACTTGTTCGAATATTTCAATATTATTTCTTAAACTATATGTTATTTTTTCTAATGGAATACATTTATTCATTTCTATATACCATTGTTGTATTTTCAAATTATCTTCCAATTTCCAGGTTGACATAATACATTTTTTTGCTACGGCTAGGGCTATCTTGACAAA
The DNA here is from genome assembly GCF_036971445.1 of Narcine bancroftii. Taxonomy (NCBI): domain Eukaryota; kingdom Metazoa; phylum Chordata; class Chondrichthyes; order Torpediniformes; family Narcinidae; genus Narcine; species Narcine bancroftii. The sequence goes on from NC_091473.1 coordinate 196,049,992, forward strand.
TCTTTTTTGTGCATCTTCCAAGTCAATTCCAAATTCTTTATTTTTTATGTTACTTAGGAGAAAGATCTCTGGATTCTTTGGTATATTGTTTTCTGTTATTTTATTTAATATCTGATTGAGATCATCCCAAAATTTTTCTACTCTCTCACATGTCCAGATTGCATGAATTGTTGTTCCCCTTTCTTTTTTACATCGAAAACATCTATCAGATACTGTTGGGTCCCATTTATTTAACTTTTGCGGTGTAATGTATAGTCTGTGTAACCAATTATATTGTATCATACGCAGCCTCGTATTTATTGTATTTCTCATCGTTCCAGAACATAATTTCTCCCATGTTTCCTTTTTTATCTTTATATTTAAATCTTGTTCCCATTTTTGTTTAGTTTTACCATTTGTTTCCTCATTCTCCTTTTCTTGCAGTTTGATATACATATTTGTTATAAATCTTTTGATTAACATTGTATCTGTAATCACATATTCAAGGTTACTTCCCTCTGGTAAACTCAAATTGCTTCCTAATTTATCTTTCAAGTAGGATCTCAGTTGGTAATATGCCAGCGCTGTATCTCCAGTTATATTGTACTTATCTCTCATTTGTTCAAAGGATAAGAATCTACTTCCTGAAAAACAATTTTCTATTCTTTTAATCCCTTTTTTTTCCCATTTTCTAAAGGAAAGGTTGTCTATTGTAAAAGGGAGTAGCTTATTTTGCGTCAATATTAGTTTTGGTATTTGATAATTTATTTTATTTCTTTCTACATGAATCTTCTTCCATATATTGAGGAGATGGTGTAATACTGGAGAAGTTCTATGTTGTACCAATTTTTCGTCCCATTTATATAATATGTGTTCAGGTATCTTTTCCCCTATTTTATCTAATTCTAGTCTCGTCCAGTCTGGTTTTTCCCTTGTTTGATAAAAATCTGATAGGTACCTTAATTGTGCGGCTCTATAATAATTTTTGAAGTTTGGCAATTGTAAGCCTCCTTGTTTATACCATTCTGTTAATTTATCTAGTGCTATCCTCGGTTTCCCCCCTCTCCATAAAAATCTCCTTATTATTTTCTTTATCTCTTTGAAGAATTTTTCTGTCAGTTGTATTGGCAATGCCTGAAATAAGTATAGTATCCTTGGAAAAATGTTCATTTTAATACAGTTTATCCTTCCTATCAGTGTTAGTGGTAGCTCTTTCCAATGCTCTAAATCGTCCTGTAATTTTTTCATTAGTGGATTGTAATTGAGTTTATATAATTGGCCTAGGTTTTTGTTTATTTGCACACCTAGGTATCTTATTGCCTGCGTTTGCCATCTGAATGGGGATTCCTCCTTAAATTTTGAGAAATCCGCGTTATTCATAGGCATTGCTTCACTTTTATTTACGTTTATCTTGTATCCCGACACTTCTCCATATTCCTTCAATTTCTTATATAGTTCTTTTATTGATAGTTCTGGTTCTGTTAAGTACACTATCACATCATCCGCAAATAGACTGATTTTATATTCCCTGTCTTTTATTTTTATTCCTTTTATATTATTATCTATTCTTATCGATTCTGCTAGTGGTTCTATAGCTAGCGCAAACAATAATGGTGATAGTGGGCATCCCTGCCGCGTTGACCTGCTTAAGTTAAATTGCTTTGATACATGTCCATTTACTGTCACTTTCGCTAACGGTCCCTCATATAATGCTTTAATCCAATTAATATACTTCTCCGGTAAACTGAATTTTTGCAATACTTTGAACAAGTAATTCCATTCTACTCTGTCGAAGGCCTCTCTGCATGAATTAAAGCAACTGCTACTGCCGGTGTTTTATTTCCTTCTACTGCATGAATTAAGTTAATAAATTTACAAATATTGTCTGTTGTGCGTCTTTTTTTGATAAATCCAGTTTGGTCTAAATTTACCATTTTCGGTACCTGTTCTGCTAATCTGTTTGCTAATAGTTTAGCTATTATCTTATAATCTGTGTTTAGCAGAGATATTGGTCTATATGACGCTGGTGAGAGTGGATCTTTCCCTTGTTTTAGTATCACTGTAATTATTGCTGTTTTACATGAATCTGGTAAGTTTTGTGTCTCATCAATCTGGTTGATTACATCCAGGAGGGGCGGTATTATTAGATCTTTAAATGTTTTGTAGAATTCTATTGGAGTCCATCCTCTCCTGGTGTCTTATTATTTGGTAAATTTTTTATTATCTCTTGTATTTCTACTGTTCCAAATGGTTCTGTTAATTTATTTTGTTCCTCTATTTGTAGTTTTGGTAGTTCAATTTTAGTCAAAAATTCATCTATTTTCCCTTCTTTCCCTTCGTTTTCAGTTCGGTATAATTGTTCATAGAATTCTCTGAAGTTTTCCTTAATTTCTTTTGAATTATATGTAATTTGTTTGTCTTTTTTCCTTGTTGCCAATACCATTTTCTTAGTTTGCTCTGTCTTAAGCTGCCATGCTAAGATTTTGTGTGTTTTTTCACCTAGTTCATAATATTTCTGTTTTATCTTCATTATATTCTTCTCCACCTTATATGTTTGTAATGTTTCATATTTTATTTTTTTATCCGCCAATTCTCTTCTTTTGGTTGTATCTTCCTTTTTTGCTAATTTTTTTTCTATGTTTATTATTTCCCTTTCCAACTGCTCTGTTTCCTGATTATAGTCCTTCTTCATCTTGGTTGCATAACTTATTATTTGTCCTCTAATGAATGCTTTCATTGCGTCCCATAGTATAAACTTATCTTCCACTGATTCCGTATTTACTTCAAAGTACATTTTTAATTGTTTTTCAATAAATTCTCTAAAATCCTGTCTTTTAAGTAGCATGGGGTTTAATCTCCATCTATACATTCTTGGAGGGATGTCCTCTAGCTCTATTGCCAATAACAGGGGTGAGTGGTCCGATAATAGTCTAGCTTTATATTCCGTTTTCCTAACTCTCCCTTGAATGTGGGCTGATAACAGGAATAGGTCTATCCTTGAGTATGTTTTATGTCTAGTCGAGTAGTATGAGTATTCCTTTTCTTTTGGGTTTTGTTTCCTCCATATGTCCACAAGTTTCATTTCTTGCATTGATTTAATTATAAATTTGGTTACTTTGTTCTTCCTGTTAATTTTTTTCCCCGTTTTATCCATATTTGGATCCAAATTCAGATTGATATCCCCTCCTATTAGTATGTTCCCTTGTGTATTAGCTACCTTCAAAAAGATATCTTGCATAAACTTTTGATCTTCTTCGTTAGGTGAATATATATTAAGTAGATTCCAAAGCTCCGAATATATCTGACATTTTATCATAACATATCTCCCTGCTGGATCTATTATTTCCTCTTCTATTTTAAATGGCACATTTTTGCTAATTAATATAGCCACTCCTCTTGCTTTTGAATTATACGATGCTGCTGTTACATGTCCTACCCAATCTCTCTTTAATTTCTTGTGCTCCAATTCAGTTAAGTGTGTTTCTTGGACAAATGCTATATCTATTTTTTCCTTTTTCAGTAAATTTAGTAGTTTCTTCCTTTTAATTTGGTTATGTATTCCATTAATATTTAGAGTCATATAGTTCAGCGTAGCCATTTTATATTTTGTTTATCTTCTCTTTCCGTTTTTCCATCATTACCTTTCCTCCTTTTCCATTTCTGTTTTTTTATTTTCAACTCTTTACCAGACAACATTCCTACAACATCCAACATTTTCCTTATTCTCCTATTTCTATCTTCTTTATCCCCAATCTCCCCTTCCCCTCCTGAGTTGTCCTTTATCCCTTGTCGGACAACCACATCTCCCCTCTCCATTTGGGTTTGCGAATCCACTCGCAAGCGTCAACTGATTTTGCAGTGACCGCTCTTTTCCCCCACCCAGCCCCCCCCAGAAAAGATTTCACTTTTTATATGTCACAAAGGTCACTCTTTTAATTCCCTCCTTATTCTCTCTATTCCATTACCTTCCCTTATTAATTCTTATCTATACTATCTATGTTTTCCTCTAATTACAGATACTTTCACGTATGCCCATTGTCTCTATTCACTCTTATACCTCTTTACCCGCATACATATCAATTGTGGTCATTTTTACCCTCATTACCCGTCTTCATCCCTCAGACTATTTTTGTCTTTACCCACATACATATCAATCGTGATCATTTTTGCTCTCATTACCCGTCTTCATCCCTCAGTCTATTTTTGTAATTGTTCTGCAAATTTTCGTGCTTCTTCTGGATCCGAGAACAGTCTGTTTTGTTGTCCTGGAATAAATATTTTCAATACCGCAGGATGCTTCAGTGTAAATTTATATCCTTTCTTCCATAGAATCGCTTTTGCTGTATTGAACTCTTTTCTCTTCTTTAGGAGTTCAAAGCTTATATCTGGATAAATGAAGATTTTTTGCCCTTTATACTCCAGTGGTTTGTTGCCCTCTCTTACTTTTTCCATTGTCTTCTCCAGTACCTTTTCTCTTGTAGTATATCTTAGGAATTTTACTACAATAGATCTTGGTTTTTGTTGTGGTTGTGGTTTAGGGGCCAATGCTCTATGTGCCCTTTCTATTTCCATTTCTTGCTGTAGTTCTGGACATCCTAGGGCCTTAGGGATCCATTCTTTTATAAACTCCCTCATATTCTTGCCTTCTTCATCTTCCTTAAGGCCCACTATCTTTATGTTATTTCTTCTGTTATAATTTTCCATTATATCTATTTTTTGGGCTAGTAATTCTTGTGTCTCTTTAGTTTTTTTATTAGATTCCTCCAATTTCTTTTTTAAGTCTTCTACCTCCATTTCTGCTGCTACTGCCCGCTCTTCCATCTTGTCCATTTTCTTTCCCATTTCTGTTAAGGTCATATCCATTTTATTTATTTTCTTTTCTGTGTTGTGTATTCTTCTTCTTAAATCATTGAATTCCTGTGTTTGCCATTCTTTAAATGACTCCATGTATCCTCTAACAAGAGCAAGTATATCCTTTACCTTGCCTTTCCCTTTATCTATTTCACTGTATTCTTCCTCTTCTTCTTCCTCTGGGTTGGCCATCTGTTGTTTCTTTGATGCCCTTTCCTCCTCTTCTTTCTTGTTTCCATTGTCTTCTGTCGTCTCTTCTTGCTGCAGGTGTTCTGCAGCTGTCATTGCCGGCTGTGGAGATCGACTCCCCAGCTGGTCCCCCCTCCCGTCGGTGTGTTTTTTTTTCATGCGCATCGCGCCTGCGCGAGGAGTCGCGCACGCGCGGTTGCGCACTTTTACTCGGCTCTGTGAGCCATTGTTGTAGTTCTTTTTCTACCGACCTGAGGTAGTGAGGTCCTCTCTCCACAGCGGGCCTCTTCGGACAGGTAAGGCCTTCACCTTTTTCCTCCGTTGTCTTCTCTTCCTCTCTTCTTTCCGTTGATTTTGATTTTTCTCCTTTTGTCTCCATCTTCTTTCCACCTTTATACTCACTTTTCTTTAACTTGTATTTCTGTGCCTTTGTGTTTTTCTTTGTTTTTCCCGACTTTTCTGGAGAGGGCTGGAGTTCACTGTCCGGCCACTACTCCATCACGTGACTCCTCAATCTCTGTGTGAATCTTGAGGGTGGGGTTGCCTTCTGGATTCCATGACAGGATTCTAGGTCACCAATGCTGCGTCTGAGATGTGTGGTGGGGCTAACACCAATGAGGGGCTGGATGAGGCACTGCAGGCCTCACTTGCAGTACTGGGTACATCTTTGGGCTTCTTATTTAAGAAAGGATGTGCTGACATTGGAGAGGGTTCAGAGAAGATTTACAAGAATGATTCGTGGAATGAAGGGATTAGCATATGAGGAACAATGGATGATTGTACCCCTTGGAGTTCAGAAGAATGAGGGGGGACTTCATAGAAGCATGTTGAATGTTGAAAGGTCTGGACAGAATAGATGTGGCAAAGTTGTTTCCAGTAGTTGGAGAGTCGAGGATAAGAGGGCACAACCTCAGGATTGAAGGGCACCCATTTAAAAGAGAGATGGGGAGGAATTTCTTTCACCACAAAGTGGTGAACCTCTGGATTTTGCTACCTCAGGCGGCTGTGGAGGCCAGGTCATTGGGTGAATTTAAGGTATCTAAATAGCCATGGTATCAAAGGTTATGGGGAAAAGGTGGGGAATGGGGCTGTGGAAGAATGGATCAGCTCATGATGGAATGGCTCCTACACCTTATGGTCTTATGATCACCACGCCTTTCCTTTCTCCCAGAGAATTGCCGCCTCTGCTCTGGACCCAGGCCTGCGTTATTTTGGTCGTAGCGCGGATGGACAGATGGACGTGGATGGAGATGGACTTGTCGACGTGGCGGTGGGCGCTCTTGGCAAAGCCATGGTGTTTGGGTCAGTCACCAAAGGGCTGTATTCCCTTGCTTCCCGTGGGGATCCAGCCGATCCTCACCCTCTCTCTTTCACTGAACGTCCTTTCTCATCTGTGCCTAAAATCTCTGTTCCTGAGAAGTTGAGGGAAAATGCAGAGTGATCCTTTCTCGGAGGGATCAGTACCCGGGGCTTCAGGTACTGAAGCGGGTGGCGGGTGGGGGTGGGGGGTGGAGGGTGGGTGGTAGGGTTGAATTTGTCAATTACTACTTAGCACCATCCAACAGTGGATATCTGCCATGACTTGAGTGAAAAAAGAGAAGCCAGAGAGACCCAGTGGGTCAGGCAGTATCTATTGAGAGCAATGCTCATTTAGCTTTATAGAACAGTACCTCTGCCCACACATCTCTCCTTCCCTCTGTTCTAAATTAAAAATGAACTTTAAGAAACATTTAGACATATAGCGTGATAATAGGCCCTTCCAGCCCATGGGCCCATAACACCCAAATACATCATTTAACCTATTACCCCCCATGGGAGGAAACCAGAGCACCCAGTGGAAAGAAACACAGACATGGGAAGAACTTACAAACTCCTTACAGAGAGCGCGGGATTCAAACCTGGTCACTAGAGATATAATGGCATCACACTACCTGCTACTGCAATGCCAAAGACCGTGCTCTCCCTCCGCTCTCTCTTCCCCTGCTCTCCCTCACATTCTGCACCTTCCCCTTCTCTTCACCGTCCCCTGCTGTTCTCTCTCATTGACTCTCTCCCCCTCTCTCCCCTCCCTCACTCTTCCTTCTCTCTCTGCTATATTTTCATTCATACCTTGTGCATCCTTCAAAAACGTACCAGGGTCTAGGTTAATGTACTGCACATCTTTCCTTGTTGCTTTTCCTCTCCCTGTTTTTTTCCATTCAATTTATTCAGAATAAATTAATTACAAACAGAAAACCGTTCCAAGTCGCTTCCCACCCTTAGTCTCGCATCCATACGTTTCAATCCCTGGACATAATCCGTTCATTCCTATTTACCCCATTACCACCACTGTGGCACCTTGTCATTACTCCCCCCTCTGTTGTTTGAGGGGCTTCCCCTCAGTCTCAACCCCTCAATGCCCGGTGACAGGAGAACTCTAGATCAGCCTTTCTCAAGCTTTTTTTTGTCTATGGCCCCCTTAGGACTCTGCTCAAAGTTTATGGGCCCCCTTCCCTGTGAAGCAGTCAAGTTTCTTACGTACTTCTCTTCTACTGACGACATAAAACCATTAAAAATATTTTATAATTTCTGTCCATGACCCCCCCCCCCCAACTTAAATGTAACGTGGCCCCCGTTGAGAATGGTTGCTCCAGACTGTGGTCCTTCCCCTCAGTGCCCTCACGTTGGCTGCTCCAAGCTTCAGTGAATACGTACTCCTGCAGCCTGGAATGTGCCGGTCGGCACCATTCCCTCACTCACAACTCTGTGCGCTGAAAGGCCAACAGGGTTCAGACAATCCCAAAGGTGTCTTGCACCAAGTTGATGTTCATCTGGCAGTTCTCGATGTCTGATATTGAGTACGTCCCCGGGAATAGCCCATGGTTCGAAGAGTGCTCTGTCGCGCTGCTGCTGGGAATGAACCATGACAAAGACCCTTGCATTTTTCTCCACATGTTCTCGGCAAATCTGCATTTTGCTCTGTTCTCTCTTTCTCCTGTTCCCAAGCATCCCCACCTCCCACAGTGTGCTCTCACACTATTTCTTCCTTCCTCTAGGATACTTCGTGTGGTCCTGGTCAATGTTGCAGTTGAGTTCAATCCTGCCTCTGTCAACATGTTGCAGCGTAACTGCCAAGCCAAGGGCAAAGATGTCACCTGTGTGACAGCCACAGTTTGTTTCACAGCAAGGGCTAAGTCACCTGGACTGACCAACAGAACTCTGGGTAAGTTTAAATGGTCCTTTTTCTCTTATGAAATAGTGCATAACAATGTAATCTACATGATTCAACCTCTGCCTGCCTTAAGGCAAAGAGTCACTATGAGCATTGCCCAGCGCCCCTAACAATAGGAGAAAGAGAACCAAAGGAAAGTCACTGAGTGTCCATGGATTCGCCTCCAGCAATCCCGCAGCCTCTAGAGCTGCACAAACTCCTGTTCGATCCATCAGCAACACGAGCTCCAGATCCGATCTGCCAATCAGGAAGCCTTCAGCGCTCAAGGCCCTTTTGGCAGCCCTTCTTGCCCATGGCACTCTCTCAAATCCGGTTCTGATACCTGATTCCCATGAGCCAGTCTTTAGCAGCCTGTCACCTGTGTGGGTCCTTCGACCCAACTTGCCAGCAGCCCGCAGTCTGCGTGTTTTGTCACCGAATATTACATGGTTCAAATGTGCAGGCATGATTTATCTCCTGTTAAGCGCACGTTCAGCATCACTCTCTGCAATAATCCTTCAATATAATCTGTTGTAGCCCCAGATTAGATCCCAGCCTGTGACCCACTGCTGGTCTGGGGATCTATTATTTTCTATGTGAACACCCCAGCCCCCCACCCCCCCCCCCCCCGACACCTTGGATCAAATCGAAGGCTATGATTTACTCCCAGTCTGGGGATCTATTATTCTCTATGTGAACATACACCCCCACCCCGACACCCTGGATCAGACCCCAGCCTATGACCCACTCCTTAGGATCTGTTATTTGATATATAAACTCCTGAACTCTTGGATAAGATTAATGTCTGCATTTAGTTATCTGTGTTACATTAAATATAAATACCTTCTCCACCCTGAACCCCTGGATTCGAATTTAAACTATTACATGGTGCAAGTTGCTTGAGGCTCTGACAGATAGTAAGTTCATTGACTTTAATCAACTATCACTATCTGTGGTCAGATATTGGTATAATTGTTTTTTTTGGGAGGGGGGGAATGCAGAGGATCATGGTCCTGATGTCTTTCATTAGGTCACAAGATAGAGGAGTAGAAGAAGGCCCATTGACCCATTGAGTCTGCTCCGCCATTCTAATCATAAGGCTGATCCATCCTCCCACCCAGTCTCCCGTCCCGGCTTTCTCCCCGTAACCTTTGATACCCTGACTAATCAAATGCCTGACAATTTCTGCTTTAAATCCACCCAATTACCTACTATATCACAAGATATAGGAGCAGAAGTAGGCCAATCAGCCCATTGAGTCAGCTGGAACTTTCCAATGGAAGAGTAGACAGATGCATGAGACACATTTGAGGGGGGAGGAGAAACAGCCTGGTGAAAAGTTCGGGAGAGGGTGCCTCACACCTTGGACAGTGGAGGGAGGTGGAGAGCTGGACTCAACAAGAGTGGGTTAGTTACTGACTGGTTTCAGACCAGGGGTATAGGCTGTGTGACAGAGAGATCCCAGCTCAAGCCTTGCCTATAGGGTGTGATACGTCTCCCAAACATTGTCACGTAATAATTACAAATGGAATATACATGATATTCTTCAACTTCTGCCTGCCTTAAGGCAAATAACGAGGCGACATGAGCATTGCCCAGTGCCCCTAACAATAGGAGAAAGAGAAGCAAAAGGGAGTCCCTTTAGAGTTACTGAGCGTCTGTGATTCACCTCCAGTGCCCCCACAGCCTCTGGAGCCGCACAGATTCACGTTCAAACCATCAGCATCCTGAGCTCCAGGTCTGAACCTCCGACACGATCAGGAAGTCTTCAGCGGCCAAGGCCCTTTCCGGAGCCCTTCTTGCCCTCAGCACCCTTTTGAATCCTGGTTCCGATTCCTGGTTCCCATAAGCCAGTCTCCAGCAGCCCATAGCCCGTGCTGGTCCTTCAGCTGTTGAGCTCCTTGCTGGTCCGCTGCTCCCCTGGAATCTGCATCCCCTTCTGGTCTGCTGCCCAGTACAGGTGCTACCCTCTTGGCCACAGACCTTGTGGTTAATAAAAGCGTCAGCTCCTCTAAAAGGCTGTTTAAAATCTTTACAGAGCCATCGGTATCAGAACCGGGCAGTAATACCCCGCGGAGCAGCGCTGTATCCCTGTTCCCAGGTCTCCCATGTCTGGAACAGCAACAGCACTGCCGTTACAGCAGATCTGGCAATGCCGCCATTTTTCTGTATGGTATTCACTAAAATTAGATCTGCTTTTACCTTATTGAATATTGCCTAGCCTTGAGGGCCACAATAACATAGCTGACAGACGCACATCCCTGTTATATTGTAGCTTAATTTTAACATTACAAACATGTTCCTGGTAAAGAAGAATAGTAACCCCGCTCTCTTGCTGTTTGATATTCCAATTTTCTCGCTCTCTGTCTCTCTGTCTCTCTCTCTGTCTGACACAGAGATATTCTACAGCATTGTCTTGGATGAGAAGAAATTTGCTCCCCGTGCCCTGTTCGACGATGGTGACCAGAGACAGATACAGAGAGAAATCCATATGTTTGTGGACAACTGGCAGTGTTACAACCTTCAGTTCCACGTCATTGTGAGTTGAACGGCAATTGTAAAAATCTCCCAGGACTTGCCGGGTGTGTCAGTACAGTCCTGTGCATAGAGCATGTGTGTTGGGGTGTATCAGTGTACCTCTGTGTGCACAGTGTGTGTGTTGGGGTGTGTCAGTACATCCCTGCGTACACAATGCGTGTGTGTTGGGGTGTGTCAGTACATCCCTGTGTACACAGTGTGTGTATTGGGGTGTGTCAGTACATCCCTGCATACACAGCGTGTGTGTGTTGGGGTGTGTCAGTACATCCCTGTGTACACAGTGTGTGTGTTGGGGTGTGTCAGTACATCCCTGTGTATATATTGTGTGTGTTGGGGTGTGTCAGTACATCCCTGTGTATATATTGTGTGTGTTGGGATGTGTCAGTACATCCCTGTGTATTCAGTGTGTGTATCTGTGTTGGGGTGTGTCAGTACATCCCTGTGTACACAGTGTATGTGTTGGGGTGTGTCAGTACATCCCAGTGGATTTTCATGCCCCACTCATTGAGTGTGTCGACATTATCAGTGTATCTGTCGTTCACTGTGTTTGTTGTGATTCTAACACTTGTTTGTTACGGCTGAACGTAACATTCTTAAATTATTTTATTTTTTTCTTCTGGCTGTAAATTAAACATTGCCTGCTCCAGGGATCCATTCTCACTGATTTCGTTTCTATCCTGTTTTCACAATTTACTGTTTAAAATTTACTCGGCCAGCCCTCATCTCGCCTGGTTAGTCAATTTCTACTTTTATTTTACTAAGTTATGCAGTGTTATATTCTAACCATATAACCATATACAGCACAAAACAGGCCAGTTTGGCCCTACTAGCCCATGCCGGAACAAATCCCCACCCTCCTAGTCCCACTGACCAGCACCTGGTCCATACCCCTCCAATCCTCTCCCCTCCATGTAATTATCCAGTCTTCCTTTTCCAATTCTACAATTTACAATCGAGTCGTGCTGCCATGTGCAATCTCCTGCTCCCATTGTGCTACTGTGTGAAAGGCTGTGTGGACCCAGTGTTTGCTCGAGCCTGATCCTGTGCTGACCTTGCTCTGCCCATGCAGCAAGGCACGAGTTCTTCCCCAAGATAATAGTGCTCTCCACACTATCCCCTGGCCATTATTGCCTGATGCCTTGTGCCTGTTTGTATACAGGACACTGCTGATTATGTTCAACCTGTCGGCTTTACTGTGCACTTTGGTCTGACGGAGCGGACCGCAGGGCTGGTTTTGGATGATGGCTGCGAAACCACACTTCGAAGTTGGGTGAGTTCTTCCCCCAACCCCACCCGAACCCTAACCCCTCTGCCCCAGTTGAACCATTCACAAACCTGGCCAGTGCCTCAACAGGGGGAGGGATGAATAAGCAAGGAGCCAGGGTCTTGGCAGGAAAGGGAGAGGGGAAGAGGTGACCTGCTGGTGGAAATGAGCAGGGATGACAGGAGATTATTGTGGCAAAACCAATAGGCTTTAATTCACTTGAGAACACAGCATGTCCCTGCTGTTTGACTGTTCTGCACTGAGCTGCAGGGGACTGTGGAACAGTCCCCTTTAGAGAGGAGTATGTGGGGAAGGGCCACAGGTACAATCAGCCAATAGGTGTTTCCGACCAGACAATTATACATTACAAAGTTTTACCACATTCACCCCTTGTTTTTAAAGAGTCCCACGGGGTGAAGAGGAACTTACAAAGATACTTGTTTACAATTTGAAAGTCATGTTCAGCCTATCAGGTGGTTTGGTCATTGGCTGGGACTGTCATAGAACCAGTTGTGGCTATGGTACAGCAGTGGAATCCTGGAGGGTCTCGGGCCTCTGTTCATATCCATCATGTTGTGCTGGTGGGTGGACGCCACGCATGGAATACCCTCCCTCAGGGTGGAGGCAGAATACCAGAGGTCAGGTGCTTTGTGTGTGTTCAACTGTGAGGAGGGTGTGAGGCGATTAGCAGTGGTCTCCAGGGGCCCTGAGAGAGCCATCCCCGATGGAAACGGTGCCTTCATTTCTGTCCGGATATGCCACATAGGCATATTGGGGGTTGGCATGGAGGAGGTGGGGCCTTTTGACCAATGGGTCAGACATGGGTCCTCACAAGCCTCTGCGGGCCCTGGGGACATCAGCTATGTGGTTGCTGTCGCCGATTTCTTGGGGAAGGAAAACATACATGCTTGTGGTGAGGCATTAGTGATGATGCACAGCAGGGACCTGGTAGAGTGGAGGGCCTCAGGGAGAACTTCCTGCCAGCAGGATACTGAGAGGCCTTTGGACCGCAAGGCCAGGAGGACAGCCTTCCGGACTGTAGCATCCTCTCTCTCCACTGGACCATTACCCCGGGGATTGTAACTAGTGGTCCTGCTCGTGGCAATGTCCCCAGCCAACAGGTACTGACACAGCTCGTCACTCATAATGGAAAGCCCCCAATCTCTGGGGAAGCCAAATAGAGAGAATATGCTGCACAGGGCCTTGGTGACTCTGACAGTGGTCATGTCCAAGCAGGGGATGGCAAATGGAAAGCGGGAATGGCAAATGGAAAGCGGGAGTATTCGTCAATTATATTAAGGAAGTATATGTTACGATCGGTAGAGGGCAGGGGTCCTTTAAAGTCGACACTGAGTCACTTGAAGGGGCAAGTGGCTTTAATAGGTTGTGTCCTGTCTGGTCGGTAGAAGTGTGGCTTGCACTCAGAGCAGACCTGGCATTTCTTTGTCATGGTCCTGATCTCGTTGATGGAGTACGGCAGGTTGCCTGCTTTAACAAAGTGAAAAATCCTGGTGACTCCAGGGTGACAGAGATCATTATGGAGGGTTTGCAGTCAGTCAATCTGGGTGCTGGCACAAGTCCCATGGGACAGGGCATCTTGTGGCTCATTAGGTTTCCCCGTCTGGTACAGGAAGTCATAGTTATAGGTAGATAATTCTATTTTCCACCATAGTATTGTATGGTTTTTGAGTTTGCCCCTCTGCTGATTGTTGAACATGAACGCGACAGCACGTTGATCCGTCAACAAGGTGAATCTCTTACCGGCCAGGTAATGGTGCCAGTGCCGCACAGACTCAACAGTGGCTTGGGCCTCGTTTTCCACTAAGGAGCATTGAATCTTGGGGACCTGAATTGTGTGTGAGACAAATGCGATGGGCCTACCAGCTTGAGTTAGGGTGGCTGCCAGGGTGAAGTCTGACGTGTTAGTTTTCATCTGAAAATTGGTGGGTTTGTCTACAGCATGCATTGTGGCCTTGGCAATGTCAGACGGGATGTGGTTGAAGGCTGCACGAGCCTTCTCTGCTAGAGGGAAGGACATAGATTTGATAAGGGGGTAGGCCTTGTCCGCATAATTGGGGACCCACTGAGCATAATAGGGGAAAAACCCAACGCAGCTCTTCAGGGCCTTGAGGCTGTGTGGAAGGGAAAGCGCCAGGAGTGGTTACATGCGGTCAGGCTCTGGGCCAATGACACCATTCTCCATGACACAGCCAAAGATGGCCAGGCGAGTTGTGCGGAACACACACTTGGCTTTGTTGTACGTCAGATTAAGGAGCTTGGCTGTCTTGAGAAATCTCTGGAGATTGGCATTATGGTCCTACAGGTCATGGCCACAGGTGGTGATGTTGTCGAGGTACAGGAAAGTGACCCGCAACTCGTACTGATCCACCATGCGGTCCATTTCCCGCTGGAAGACAGAGGCACTGTTTGTGACGCCAAAGGGGACCTGCAGGAAGTGGTAGAGGCGGCTATCTGCCTCGAACGCTGTATACTGGCAGCCCCCTTGGCGGATGGGTATCTGATGATATACTGACTTAAGATCGATGGTCAAGAAGACATGATACTGGGCAATTTGGTTGACCATATCGGCGATTCGCGGAAGGGGGTATACGTCCAATTGAGTGTATCTACTGATGGGCTGACTGTAGTCGATGACCATTCTATTCTTTACCCTGTTTTTCACTACCACTACCTGTGCTCTCCAATGGCTGATGCTGGTTTCAATAACCCCTTGCTTAAGTACCTCTGCCCAGACGAAGGCCCTGTCCCCGATGTTGTACCGTCTCCTTTTAGACTGCAACGGGTTTGCAGTCAGGGGTGAGATTGGTGAATAGCGACAGATGGGGGACTTTAATTGTAGAGAGCCCGCAAGTTGTGCATGATGAGTGGTTTGGTTGGTGGACGTGAATGGCAGGGGGCTGGCTATCGAATTTCTGGTTATGAATGGTGAGGGGTGGATGGGGCCCATCGAATGCTATCGTCACCCTTTCAAAGTGACATTAAAAATCAAGCACCAACAGTACAGCAGAGCAGAGCTGCGACATTACCATCAGCCGAAAGTTGTCATACACAGTAGCCCACACCGTTAAAGTCACAATACAGAAACCCTGAACGTTTGCTGGATACGGATGCCAAGTAGACCTTCTGGTTCACCTGCAGTACCGTGAGGGAGAGGCTCCACACCGTGTCCAGGTGTATAAAACTCTCTGTGTTCCCGCTATCGAAGAAGAAACTCATCATGTGGCCGTTTACCTTGATGTTCATCATTGACCTGGCGAGTTGGTGCAGACTGTCCTGGTTGAGGGTAATGGAGGCTAGAGTTGAGTCATTGCACCTCACTGCAGTAAAAGATGGCAGCGTCCAAGATGGTGTCCCCCATGGCCCGCACGTGGTGTTACTGGATCCTGAAGATGGCATCCAAGATGGTGGCCCCCATGGATCGTGCGTGGTGCTGCTGGATCCTGAAGATGGCATCCAAGATGGTGGCCCCCATGGATCGCACATGGTGCTGCTGGATCCTGAAGATGGCATCCAAGATGGCGACCCCCATGGATCGAACGTGGTGCTACTGGATCCTGAAGATGGCATCCAAGATGGCGGCCCCCATGGATCGTACATGGTGCTGCTGAATCCTGAAGATGGCATTGAAGATGGCGGCCCCCATGGATCGAACGTGGTGCTGCTGGATCCTGAAGATGGCATTGAAGATGGCGGCCCCCATGGATTGTACATGGTGCTGCTGGATCCTAAAGATGGAATCCAACATGGTGGCCCCCATGGATCGTACATGGTGCTGCTGGATCCTGAAGATGGCATCCAAGATGGCAGCCCCCATGGATCATACATGGTGCGACTGGATCTGGGTGATAGCAGTGTTGCGGAAGATGGCCCCCACGATCCACACGTGGTCCTGCTAAGAAGGGGTTTGGACTTGCACACTTTGGCGTAGTGGCCCTTCTTTCCACAGCTGGAGCAGGTCGAATCCTTCGCTGGGCAGCGTTTCCTCTGATGCTTCCCCAGGCCACAGAAGTGGCACTTTGGGGGTTCCCAGAACACCACAGCTGTGGTCGGATCTTCACCACAGCTGGTTGAGAATGTCGGTAGGGTTTCGCGGAGCACTGCTGCTGTAGTCTTGAGCAGAGGGGTGGTGGCGTGTCCTAGGATGGCTGCAACCAGTGTGACCATGAAGCGGCCACGTTGTCGGTCAAGTCAGCCTCCATGTTCTGGAAAGCCAGCTCCAGCAAACCTACCAGCTCGACTGCTCTCCGCAGACTGAGTTTCCCTTGTTCCAAGATGTAGATCAATCTGATCCCTGTGACGTCGGTGTCCTGTATCAGGTCCTCTGTATACTCCACAACAGATACGCTTTGCATTCACAGGCCCTGCCGAGTGCTCACAGAGCCTGAAGATATTCGGCGTTTGATTAACCTGGTTGTTGCTTCCTGGTCACTAGAAGGTGTCTCGCATAGACAACATTGATTTTACGCAGGTATTGCCCTTTGAGGGTGTCCATGGCTTCCTGGTACGTTGTGGCATCCCTGATCATGGAGTTCACCAGGGTGTCGACCCGGGACTGCAGTTTGTTGGTGTCTGATCACACAAAGGTGGAGGGAGCCTGAAAGAATGCTTCAAGCAGTGCAGCCAGAGTTCGAAGCTGGGAGACACCTCAGGCGATTCAGGGTAGATTTCCAGCTTTTCTGGATTGAAGATCTGCTCCATTGTAGAAAACTTCAAGTGAATTAAAATGGTGCCCCATCAATCACTCAAAGGACTGTTGTGGAGAAACCAATAGGCTTTAATTCACCTACTGTTTGGCTGTCCTGCGCTGAGTTGCAGGGGGCTGTGAAATAGCCACCTTCATACAGGAGCCTGTGGGTTGGGGCCACAGGTACAACCGGCCAATGGGTGTGTCCGACCAGACAATTATACATTACAGTGGTTTACCACAGTGGGTTATCAACTTGGGACAATACTGTGGGCCAAAGGGCTTGTACTGTGGTGTAGTCAAGTCAATTTTATTGCCATCTGATTACACAAGTACAACCTGATGAAACAGCATTCTCCAGTCCTCGGTGCAAAAACACACAGACACACAACCAGACATAACACACACAGACAAACAATACAGGAGACAAGTATTCATAGATACAAATAAATAAGCAAATATTATTTCATGATTATGAGAGTCTTGGATGGTTAATATGAGCAGTTCCTTTGGTCATTCAGCATTCTCACTGCCCGTGGGAAGAACTGTTCCTCAGCCTGGTGGTGCTGGCTCTGATCCTCCTCTAACTCTTCCCTGATGCTGTGGGAGGGGTGTGGAAGGGGTCCTCAATGGTTTTATGTGCCCTCTTCAGACAATGATCCTGGTAAATCATGTTGATGGGGGTGAGGGGGACCCCAGTGATCCTCTCTGTCGCTCTTATGGTCCTGTGGATTGACCTCTGATCCATTTCTCTGCAGCAACCATACCCACACTGTGATGGGGTTGACCAGGACACTCTCCATAGAGCTCCTGTAGAAGGGTGGCATGATAGTGGCTGGTAGAGATGTATGTTCTTAAAAGCTGCAACATTGTTTGGCAACTTAACAAAGCACAGGTTTGACAGCACTTTGAGTACCGTGATAAACGAGAGGAATGATGAGGCTGCACTGGAGAATGTGCAGAGGAGATTCAACAGGAAGTTGCTTGGATTGGAGAGCCTCAGTTATGGGGAGAGAACAGTTTGTCTGATGGCTTTGTTCCCCCTTGAGTGAAGGGGGCTGATTTATGATCTGACAGGGGAATATAATATGGCACAGTTAGTGTAGTGGTTAACACAATGCTTTCACAGTGCCAGTGACCCAGGTTCGAATCTGGTGCTGTCTGCAAAGAGTTTGTAACCAAATAACCATCTACAGCATAGAAACAGGCCAATTCGGCTCTACTAGTCCATGCCAAACATCATCTCCCATCTATCCCCACTGGCCTGCATTCAGCTCATAACCCTCCACACCTCTCCCGTCCATATATCTATCCAACCTTTCCTTGAATATTAACATCGATCTCACTTCTACCACCTCTGCCAGAAGTTCATTCAACACCCCCACCTCCCTCTGCGTGAAGAAATTCCCCCTCATGTTTCCCCTAAACTTTTCCCCTTTTAGTTTCATTTCATGCCCTCTTGTTTGAATCTCCCCCATTTTCAATGGAGAAAGCCTGTCCACATTGACTCTATCTATCCTCCTTATAATTTTGAATACCTCTATCAAATCACCCCTCAATCTTCTATACTCCAGGGAATAAAGTCACAGCCTGCTCAACCTTGCCCTATAACTCAAATCCTGAAACCCCAGAAACTTTCTCATAAATCTCCTCTGCACTCACTCTATTCTGTTTATATCCTTCCTGTAATTCGGCAACTAAAACTGCACACAATGTTCCAAATTTGCCCTCACCAATGCCTTATACAATTTCAACATAACATCCCAACTCCTGTATTCAATACTCTGATTTATGAAACCATTTAACGTGTATGTCCTATTTTGATTAGTCCTACCAAAATGTAGCACCTCACAATTATCAGAATTAAACTCCATCTGCCATCTTTCAGCCCACTCTTCTAACTGTCCTATATCACCCTGTAAGCTTTGATAATTTTTCTCACTGTCCACAACACTGCCAACCTTTGTATCATCTGCAAATTTACTAATCCAATTTGCCACCCTATCATCTAGATCGTTAATATATATGACAAACAGCAGTGGACCCAGTACCGATCCCTGAGGCACTCCACTCATCACTGGCCTCCAATTCGACAAACATTTTTCCACCACTACTCTCTGGCATCTCCCATCCAACCATTGGTGAATCCTTCTCACTACTTCATCATTAATACCTAATGCTTCCACCTTCTTTACTAACCTCTTATGGGGAACCTTGTCTAAAGCCTTACTAAAGTCCAAATAGACAACATCCACCGCCTTCCCCTCATCAACCTTTTTAGTAACCTCCTCGAAAAAGATTTGTTAGACATGATCTTCCACATACAAAACCATGCTGACTACTCCGAATCAATCCATGTCTTTCCAAATAGTTGTATATACCATCTCTAAGAACGCTTCCATTAATTTACCCACCACTGACGTCCGACTTACAGACCTATAATTACCAGGTTTACATTTGGATTCTTTTTTGAACAACAGAACAACATGAGCCACCTCCAGTCCTCGGGCACTTCCCCCGTGGCCAGTGACTTTTTAAATATTTCTGTCAATGCCCCCACTATTTGTTCATTAACCTCCCTCATGGTTCAAGGGAATATTTTGTCAGGACCTGGAGATTTATCCATCTTCATCTTTTTCAATATAGCCAGCTCGACCTCCTCATTAATCCTTATATTATCCATGAGCTCCCAACCATATTTCTTCACTTCACCTGGCTCAATATTCTTTTCCTTAGTGAATACTGAAGAAAAAAAATCATTTAAAATTTCTCCCATCTCCTCTGACTCCCTCACATAGCTGATCCCCCGATCTTCAAGGGGTCCAATTTTCTCTCTCACTATTCTTTTACTTTTCATGTACCTATAGAAACCCTTTGGATTTATTTTTACTTTGCTTGAGAAAGCAGCTTCATATCTCCTTTTAGCCTTTCTAATTTCTTTCTTAAGACTTTTTTTACACTCCTTATATTCCTCAAGCAATTCACCTATTCCTTGCTGTTTATATCTATTGTACACATTCCCTCTTCCTCTGAACCAAGTCCCCAATATCTTTTGAGAACCAAGGCTCCCTACTGTTTCTAACCTTTCCTTTAATCCTTAAAGGGACATATCAATTCTGTGCTCTCAGAATTTTTCCTTTGAATATCCTCCATTTATCTGCTACATTCTTCCCTGAAAATATCTTATCCCAATCCACACCCTCCAAACCTTTTCTCATCCCCACGAAATTTGCTTTCTTCTAATCAAGAATCTCAACCTTTGGCCCATCTCTATTCTTTTCCATTACTAGCCTAAAACTAATAGTATTGTGATCACTTGACCCAAAGTGTTCCCCAACACAAAGCTCTGTCACCTGACCTATCCCATTCCCTAATAGGAGATCCAATACTTGAGTCAGTTCTTCTACTTATTGATTAAGAAAACTTTCTTGAACACATTTAACAAACTCTACCCTATCCAGCTCTCTTACTGTATGGACGTCCAAGTTAATGTTCAGAAAGTTGAAATCTCCCATAATTACCACCTTAAATTTATTACACATATATGCAATCTCCTTACAAATTTGCTCCTCTCATTCCCTCAGCCCATTTGGTGGTCTATAATACTCCCATTAATGTTTTCATGCTTCTGCCATTCCTCACTTCTACCCAAATAGTCTCGCTGGACGATCCCACCAAACCATCCTGCCACATCACTGCTGTACTGCAGCTCCTCCACTTTTTATCCATCGTGTTCTATCATGCCTAAAACAATGGAATCCTGGAATATTTAATTGCCAAACATGCCTCTCCAAGTTTCACTGATGGCCACAATATCGTATTTCCATGTGGCTATCCATGTCTTAAGATCATCCTCCTTATTTACAATGCTCCTTGCATTAAAATATATGCACTTTACTCCTTCTGTTACCAACTACCTTTACCTTCCTCCCTCCTTCATTTATTTTTATGTTCTGTTCCCTCCATTCCTTCCAATCTAGGTGTTCTTCCTCCGTAATCTTCGCACTCTCATTCTGATTCCCACCTCCCCCTGCCAAACAAGTTTAAACCCTCCCCCACAGCTCCAGCAAACCTGCCCGCCAAGATATTGGTCCCCCTCCAGTTCAAGTACAACTGGTCCCTTTTGTACAGGACAGACCTTCCCGAGAAGAGATCCCAATGATCCAGAAATCTAATCCCCTGCCCCCCGTACCAGCTCCTGAGCCACACATTCATCCTCCACAACTTCCTATCTCTACCCTCATTAGCGCGTGGCACAGGCAGCAATCCCGAGATTGCCATCCTTGAGGTACTGCTTTTCAATGACTTCCCTAACTCTACATAATCCCTCCAGGACCTCATCCCCACTTCTAACTATGTCATTGATCCCCACGTGGACTGCTCGCCCTCCCCCTCCAGATTGCTGTGGACTCGATGTTCTTCCCGTGTCTGCGTAGGTTTCCTCTGAGTGCTCCAGTTTCCCCCCCACCCTCCAAATACGTACAGGGGTTGAAAGTTAAATGGGGAATTTGGACACCATGGGCTCATGGGACAGAAGGACCTGTTACCATGCTGTACATCTATATTAAAATCATGTAGAGAGTCCTATTCCTCTGTATAGGGTATGAAAAACAAGTTAGCACAGGTTTAAGGTGAGGGGAGGGACTTTTAAGAGGACTTAAAAGTGTAATGTTACACAGAGCTGATGTCTGGGATTCTGTCAGAGGAAATGGTGATCAGATATAATCACTGCTTTTAAGTGGCATTTGGACAGGCACTAAAATGGGGAAGGCTTGGAAGTGGGCAAACGGGATCTGTGCAGATGGACAAGAGGGTTACCTAGACTTGGTGGCCTATTTCTGTGCTGAACACTCTATGAGAACCAGAGGAACCAATGTGGGCATAGGGAGAACCTGCCTTCTCGCAATGGCACGATTTTTACATTTACAGTAACAGGCCCTTCCGGCCCATGAACCCGTGCTGCCCAAATACACCCAATTGACCCACGACCCCTGAATGATTGAAACCAGGTTTTCTGGCAGCCTGAGACAGCAGCTTGGCTCTGCAAGATGTGCCACATGCGCATTAGCCTGGGATGGTGGTGGATCTGTTCTGAAGTTCACACCCTCTCTCTTGTGCTCAGATTCCTTTCTTCAAAGATTGTGGAGACGACAATGTGTGTTTGACAGATCTCTCACTTCAGGTACACCTGGATATTTCTGGATCAAGGTAAGAAATTTTTGTGATTATCAATATTAACGGTTAAATCGAAGGGAAGGGGGGAGATTCTGAACCCCAGCAAATGTAGTCCCGGGCTACTCCTATTTTCCGATTGATCCCGCCACCAGACACATCTTCTCCTCCCCTCTCCACTTACCACAGGGACTCCTCACTCCAGGACTCCTTCCCTTCCTACTAATACCTCCCATGCCTGTGAGATAGTATACTCACTGCCCGAACAGTCCTTCCCATATGAAGCAACTCATTACTTGCGTATCTGCAGAGGTCATTTCCTGCATCCAATGTTCCTGGGAAAATAGGTGTCCACCTTATCTAGTCTCTCAGAATCTTGTGGACCTCTATTGAGACACCTCTCATCCTACTTCACTCCAAAGAGAAAAGGCTCTGTTAACCTTGCCTCATAAGACACGTTCTTCAATCCAGGCAACATCCTGGTAAATCTCCTCTCCATAGCTTCCCTGCAATGAGGCGACCAGACTGAACCCAATTTTCCAAGTGTGGCCTCACCAGAAATTTCTTTTTTAACCTTCTTGATTGCCTACTGCATCTGCAGACCAACCTTTTAGTAATTCATGCACCAGCCCTCCCAGTTCCTTCTTCACAGCAAGGTGCTGAAGTCTTTCAGCAAAATAAACTAATGTCTTTACTTCAGGCAGAGGCCTTACATTGTCAAGAACAGTCGGCAGAGAGTATCCGCCACTGTGCTGTTGGCCAATAGGAGAGAAAATGCCTACAATACCAGCCTTAACATCACCTTCTCCAGAAACCTGCTCCTCACAAGTCTCCTCGTGAAGGTAAAGCAAGCTAACTTTCTACATTTATCTTGAGAATTTGCACCTCATTGAAAAAAATTGGTCAGAGCGCAGAGAAGATTTACTAGGATGTTGCTGGAACTTGAGAAACTGAGTTAAAGGGAAAGGTTAAACAGGTCAGGATTTTATTCCCCAGTGCGCAGAAGAATAAGGGGACATTTGATAGAGGTATTTAAAGTTATGTGGGATATAGAAAAAATGCAAGTTGGCTTTCTCCACTGAAGTTAAGTGAGTTACAAACCAGAGGACACGGTTAAGCGTGAAAGGGGAAAAGTTTAGGGGAACATTAGGGGGAATATCTGCACACAGAAAGTGGTGGGAGTGTGAAATGACCTGAAGTGAATGTGGGCTCAATTTTAGCATTTAAGAAAAATTTGGGCAGGTACATTGGTGAGAGGGGTATGGACTGGATGCAGGTCAGTGGAATGAGGCAGAATAATAGTTTGGCACACACTGGAAGGGCTGAAGGGCCTGTTTCTGTACTGTAATGTTTTATAGTTCAAAGATGTACCAGGATGTTGCCCAGATTTGAGGAAATGAGTTACAGGAAAAGTTTAAACAGGTTAGGACTTTATTCCCTGGAGTGCAGAAGAATGAGGGGAGATTTGATAGAGGTTTTTAAAATTGAGAGGAGTATAGACAGAGTCAATGCAGGCAGGCTTTTTTCACTGAGATACAAACCAGACAACATGTGTTAAAGGAACATTAGGGGGAACTTCTTCACGCAGAGAGTGGTGGGAGTGTGGAACGAGTTGCCATCTGAAGTGGTGAATATGGGCTCAATTTTAACATTTATAAATATTTGGACAGGCACCAATAAGTAGAGTATTTAGTGCATGAGGCCATGGACAGACATGTCTGCTCGTGAGTGGGATGTAGTATTGAAATGGATGTCCATTAGAAGATCCCTGACATTGACAATTGAAGTGGTTGACCACACTGTCTGCATCAGTGACAGGGTCTCCCAGTGGCCAACTATTTCAATTCTGTGCCCCACTCCCACGCTGACATGGCCTCATGCACTGCCAAACTAAGGTCACTCATAAATTCGGTGAGCAACGCCTAATATTCCGTTTGAGCACTCCCCAAACGGATGGCATTAACACCGACTTCTCTGGTTTCTTCCAGACATTCCCTGTTCTCCCTCTCTTCCCCATCCCTCTGTCTTCATTTCTCCAGCTCGTCACCCCCTTCCCTCTGTTTGCTGGTGAGCCTTTCCTCCCTTATCCACCTATTATCTCCTGGCTGTGGGCCTGTGCTCCTCCGCCTGACCCCCCCTATCCTTCCTCCCTTATCCACCTATTACCTCCTGCCTATAGGCCTGTGCTCTTCCGCCTGCCCCCCCCTACCCTTCCTCCCTTATCCACCTATTACCTCCTGGCTGTGGGCCTGTGCTCCTCCGCCTGACCCCCCCTATCCTTCCTCCCTTATCCACCTATTACCTCCTGCCTATAGGCCTGTGCTCTTCCGCCTGCCCCCCCCTACCCTTCCTCCCTTATCCACCTATTACCTCCTGGCTGTGGGCCTGTGCTCCTCCGCCTGACCCCCCCCTATCCTTCCTCCCTTATCCACCTATTACCTCCTGCCTATAGGCCTGTGCTCTTCCGCCTGCCCCCCCTACCCTTCCTCCCTTATCCACCTATTACCTCCTGGCTGTGGGCCTGTGCTCCTCCGCCTGACCCCCCCTATCCTTCCTCCCTTATCCACCTATTACCTCCTGCCTATAGGTTTGTGCTCCTCTGCCTGCGCCCCCCCCCCCCCCCCACCCTCACCATTTTATTCAGGCATCTGCCAATATTTTTCCATACTTTGATGAAGGGCTCAAGCCTGAAACATTGGTTATGTATCTTTGCTCCATAAAGTTCACTTTTTGGCCTGTTGAGTTTCTTCAGCATTTGTGGGGCAGCACGGTGCCTTTACAGCACCAGCGATCGGGACCAGGGTTCAAATTCTGTACTGTCTGTAAGGAGTTAGTATGTTCTCCTTGTGTCTGCATGGGGTTTCCCCGGGGGCTCCAGTTTATTTCCACTGTTCAAAACATACTGAGGGTTCAGGTTATTTGGGCAGCATGGACTCATGGGCCGAAATGGCCTGTTACCGTGCTGTATATCTAAATTTAAAATTTACTTTCACCGATAAGTATAAATTCTGCCTGGCCCACGGGATGAAGAATTTCAGGGTTAAATGTGATGTCATGTATGTACTCTGACAATAAATCTGAATTTTGAACTTCATGTTCCTCTCTTTTCATAGGGCGATGGACAAAATAAAGTTGAATGCCTGGTTATGTCCACTCACCACCGAATTTGCAATGTTAGTTTCCCGGTCTTCAGATCAACGATGCAGGTATGTGTTTCCGGACGGTGGTTGCGGAAGCGCTGGGGCTGAATCCACTGACACTTAGTGACTCTAAAGGGATTCTCCTTTCTTCTCTTTCTCCCATTGTTAGGGGTGCCGGACTCTTTGTTTTCCTGATGACAGATAGAAGTTTATCATTCTTATACATTACTAGCAGGATACCCGGCATTAAACAGCTTTAATTACCAAAAACCTGAGCATTACTGATGCACGACTTGGCCAGGTTCTAGATAAAGGAGCAAGAGGGGGAAAGTCTGGGCACACCTACTTTCATTGGGAAATCTGGGGAGGGGTTAGGGAAGGTCAGGGAGGTTTGGACTGGCCACTCCATGCATCTATGAAAATGCCTTTCACCACACAGCAGCAGCGTGTTTGAACCTGGCGTTGGTGGAGAAATGTAGCAGGTCAAACAGTGGATCGTACTTTATAGTTCAAAGGGCTTGAGCCCTTCATCAAGATTCCTCCAGCATTGTGTTTTTATCTTCAAACATGACGTCTGTTTTACTGCCATCTGTAAGAAGTTTTCTACATTCTCCCTATGTCTGCGTGGGTTTCCTCTGGTTTCCTCCCACCCTCCAAAAGCTTACAGTATTTGTAGGTTAATTAGTATATACAGACTTCAGACCACAAGGGTTTCCACCTTTCACTGTGTATGTACAGAAGTCCCTCACTTGAGTAAGGCTGGCGGAGGCCCCGGTCCGGGCAGAAAGTAGGAGGCGGCGGCCCCGGTCCGGGCACAGGGAAAGCAGCGGCGGCCTTGGCCACGGTCCGGGCAGTATGGACTGACCTAGGAGGGGAGGCAGACCCCTCCAGCCCGAGTAAGAAACCTGCATAGGAGAAGGCCACTCTGATATAAAACCTACGACCCAAGGACCTCGCTGCCACGTCCCAGCTTGCTTGGCCACGGCACACGAACCATGGGTGTAAAGGGTGGGGCCAGTACTGCGCGCACTGCACTCCACCTAAAAGCTCCTTTGCGCAGGCCCGAGGACAGGTCCACGTCCTCCCCCTCCACGTCCTCCCCTTCCACGTCCTCCCCCTCAAAAGATGCTCACAAACTCAAGCTAGCATGCTGGAACATCAGAACCATGCTAGACAAGGCTGGCCGACCTGAACGTCGGTCTGCCCTCATTGCACATGAACTCCTCAGACTTGACATCGACATAGCTGCTCTCAGTGAAGTCCGCCTTGCAGATGTAGGCAGTCTCCAAGAACGCGGCGCGGGCTATACACTCTACTGGTCTGGCAAGTCCTATGGATGAACGACGTCTATCTGGTGTAGGCTTCATGGTCAAGAACTCCATTGCCTCCAAACTCGAAAACCTCCCGACAGGCCACTCGGACCAGATCATGTCCATGCGACTTCCCCTTCAAAACAAGTGTCGCATCACCCTCATCAGTGTCTATGCTCCAACCCTCCAGGCGGAACCAGCAGAAAAGGACAAGTTCTACACTGACCTGCGCAACCTCATTCAACGCACCCCTACAGCCGACAAGGTTGTCATCCTTGGCGACTTCAACGCTCGCGTAGGCAAAGACTCAGAAACCTGGCCAGGAATCCTGGGCAAGCATGGTGTTGGCAAGTGCAACGACAATGGGCGCCTCCTGTTGGAGCTCTGCGCAGAACAGCGGCTTGTCATTACAAACACCCTTTTTCAGCAGAGGGAAAGCCCGAAGACTACCTGGATGCATCCCCGATCCAAACACTGGCACCTCCTGGACTACATCCTGGTGCGAGAAAGAGACAAACGAGATGTGCTCCACACCAGGGTCATGCCCAGCGCGGAACTGACCACCGGCTGGTTCGCTGCAAGCTCAACCTTCACTTCAAGCCAAAGCCCAGGAACAGTAAAGCCCCCAGAAAGAGGTTCAATGTTGGAAACCTGCAGTCAGACGAAGTGAGAGGAAACTTCCAGGCAAACCTCAAAGCAAAGCTCGAGGATGCAATCCGCCTCACAGATTCGTCCCCTGAAACCCTCTGGGATCAGCTGAAGACTACCATTCTGCAATCCACTGAAGAGGTACTGGGCTTCTCCTCCAGGAAAAACAAGGACTTGTTCGACGAAAACAGCCAGGAAATCCAGGAGCTGCTGGCAAAGAAGCGAGCTGCCCACCAGGCTCACCTTATAAAGCCGTCCTGTCCAGAGAAGAAACAAGCCTTCCGTCGCGCATGCAGCCATCTTCAGCGCAAACTCTGGGAGATCCAAAATGAGTGGTGGACTAGCCTCGCCAAGCGAACCCAGCTCAGCGCAGACATTGGCGACTTCAGGGGTTTTTACGAGGCTCTAAAGGCTGTGTACGGCTCCTCACCCCAAGTCCAAAGCCCGCTGTGCAGCTCAGACGGCAAAGTCCTCCTCAGCGACAAGATCTCCATCCTCAACCGATGGTCAGAACACTTCCAATCTCTTTTCAGTGCCAACCGCTCAGTCCAAGATTCCGCCCTGCTCCACCTCCCTCAACAGCCCCTAAGGCTAGAGCTGGATGAGGTCATCACCCGGGAAGAGACATATAAAGCAATTGAACAACTGAAAAGTGGCAAAGCAGCAGGTATGGATGGAATCCCCCCAGAGGTCTGGAAGGCTGGCGGCAAAACTCTGCATGTCAAACTGCATGAGTTTTTCAAGCTTTGTTGGGACCAAGGAAAACTGCCTCAGGACCTTCGTGATGCCATCATCATCACCCTGTACAAAAACAAAGGCGAGAAATCAGACTGCTCAAACTACAGGGGAATCACGCTGCTCTCCATTGCAGGCAAAATCTTCGCTAGGATTCTCCTAAATAGAATAATATCTAGTGTCGCCGAGAATGTTCTCCCAGAATCTCAGTGCGGCTTTCACGCAAACAGAGGAACTATTGACATGGTCTTTGCCCTCAGACAGCTCCAAGAAAAGTGCGGAGAACAAAACAAAGGACTCTACATCACCTTGTTGACCTCACCAAAGCCTTTGACACCGTGAGCAGGAAAGGGCTTTGGCAAATACTAGAGCGCATCGGATGCCCCCCAAAGTTCCTCAACATGGTTATCCAACTGCATGAAAACCAACAAGGTCGGGTCAGATACAGCAATGAGCTCTCTGAACCCTTCTCCATTAATAATGGCGTGAAGCAAGGCTGCGTTCTCGCACCAACCCTCTTTTCAATCTTCTTCAGCATGATGCTGAACCAAGCTATGAAAGACCTCAACAATGAAGACGCTGTTTACATCCGGTACCACACGGATGGCAGTCTCTTCAATCTGAGGCGCCTGCAAGCTCACACCAAGACACAAGAGCAACTTGTCCGTGAACTACTCTTTGCAGACGATGCCGCTTTAGTTGCACATTCAGAGCCAGCTCTTCAGCGCTTGACGTCCTGTTTTGCGGAAACTGCCAAAATGTTTGGCCTGGAAGTCAGCCTGAAGAAAACTGAGGTTCTCCATCAGCCAGCTCCCCACCATGACTACCAGCCCCCCCACATCTCCATCGGGCACACAAAACTCAAAACGGTCAACCAGTATACCTATCTCAGCTGCACCATTTCATCAGATGCAAGGATCGACAACGATATAGACAACAGACTCGCCAAGGCAAATAGCGCCTTTGGAAGACTACACAAAAGAGTCTGGAAAAGCAACCAACTGAAAAACCTCACAAAGATAAGCGTATACAGAGCCGTTGTCATACCCACACTCCTGTTCGGCTCCGAATCATGGGTCCTCTACCGGCATCACCTACGGCTCCTAGAACGCTTCCACCAGCGTTGTCTCCGCTCCATCCTCAACATTCATTGGAGCGCCTTCATCCCTAACATTGAAGTACTCGAGATGGCAGAGGCCGACAGCATCGAATCTATGCTGCTGAAGATCCAACTGCGCTGGGTAGGTCACGTCTCCAGAATGGAGGACCATTGCCTTCCCAAGATCGTGTTATATGGCGAGCTCTCCACTAGCCACCGTGACAGAGGTGCACGAAAGAAGAGATACAAGGACTGCCTAAAGAAATCTCTTGGTGCCTGCCACATTGACCACCGCCAGTGGGCTGATATCGCCTCAAACCGTGCATCTTGGCGCCTCACAGTTCGGCGGGCAGCAACCTCCTTTGAAGAAGACCGCAGAGCCCACCTCACTGACAAAAGGCAAAGGAGGAAAAACCCAACACCCAACCCCAACCAACCAATTTTCCCCTGCAACCGCTGCAACCGTGTCTGCCTGTCCCGCATCGGACTTGTCAGCCACAAACGAGCCTGCAGCTGACGTGGACATTTTACCCCCTCCATAAATCTTCGTCCGCGAAGCCAAGCCAAAGAGTATATTTGGGGGCAAGGGCTCATGGCCTGTTACTGTGTTAAAGTTTGTCTAAATTTTTTTAAAAAGCCATTGTTAGAGTGGGTTATTGGGTTGGGATCACACTGTGGGCCAAGGGCCCTGTACTGTGATGGAGGTTTCAGTGCTCTGTGTTTAGTCGGTGCCGCTGTTCACATGGCTTTCATTTGCACACAGGTGTCTTTCCGGCTAGAGTTTGAGTTCCGCTGTACGCACCTGTTGGACGAGGTGGAGTTGCGTCTCGGGGCTACAAGGTGAGTGTATCCGACCCTGCCTGGGGTGGGTGGCAGGGGGAGTGAACAGTCCGTGCAGTTCCAGGTCTCCAAGCTGCCATGTATGAGGAGAAGTCCCAGTTTGGTGTCAGTGCTATTTCCTCCCCTCCTGAGCTTGTCCCCCACCCCTTCCTTCATCTCCTGCAGCCAGGACAGCACAATGGACCGGCTGCCTCCAAGCTCCAGAGACCCCGGTTCAATCCTGAACTCTTCTGCTATCTGTGTGGAATTTGCCTGTTCCTCTTCTGATTGTGGGGACCTCCCCCCACACCCACCTCCCAGGAGCTCCGACCCCATGAATCCTCAAAGACACACGGGTTTGGAGATGAATTGGCCCCAACTCCCCTGTGGGTGGGTGGTGAGGGAGACTGGAAAATGGGGTGTGGGGTGGGCCAGTATAGAACTCAATGGGCTGAATGTCCCATCTCTTTGCTGAGTGCACTCTGTCTCTAAGGAGATGTGCATCTCAGTGGGTGCGGCTCCAATGGGCATGTCTCTGTCCACCCCTGATCCCTCATAACCACCTCAAAGAGTGTGTGTATAGAGGGTGTTAGGGCCACCTGCTGGGGACACCTTGGAGTTTTGTGTTCTCTCCTGTTGTTCCCCCTCCCTCCCACACTCTCCCTGCCCCACCCTCTCTCCCTCTCTCTCTCTCCTCCCTCCCTGCCTATCTCTATCTATCCCTCTCTCTACCTGCCCCTTCCTCTCTCCCTCTCCATCTATCTCTATCCATTCCTCTCTCCCTGCCCTGCTCTCTTTCTCCCTCCCTCCCTCTCCTTCCCTTCCTACCTCTCTCTATACATCCCCCTCTCTCCCTGCCCTGCCCTCTCCCTCTTTCTCTCCTTCTCCCTCCCTCTCCTTCCTCCCTCTCCCTCGCCATCCTTCTCTCTCCCTGCTCCTCCCTCTCTCTCTCCTTTCCCCTCTCCCTCCCCCTCTCTCTCACTCCCCCTCTCTCTATCTCACCATCACTCCTTCTATCCTCTATATCTATCCCAATCCTTCCCCTCCCTCTCTCTCTCCCCCCTTCCTCTCACTTCCTTTGTCACCCCCTCTCCCTCCCTCCCTCTTTCTCTCTATCCTTCCCCTCCTTCTCTTGCCCTCTCCCTCCCTCTTCCTTTGGTTCTCCCTCTCTCTCTCTCCCATCTCCCTCATCCATCCCTGTCCCTCTCTCACCTGATGCTGGGCCCATTTGCCATTGTATGGAACCCTACTCCTCCTTCCTGCAGTGACAGCGTTGAGATGAATGAGACGCTTCAGGACAACACAGTGCGAGTCTGGGCAGCCGTTCGCCATGAGGCCGACCTTCTCCTCACCAGGTGATCACTGGTTACACTCTGTGGTTGGGGGCACCAGATCAATGTATCTAACTGGCATGAGGCAAGGGAGGGGCAGTGTTAGTGGGGACCAGTGTTGAGGGGAGGTTTACCCAGTCTGCCTGGTGCTGGGTAAACAGACAGAGTGGCACGCTGGTGTGGTGGATAACGCTGTACATGTGGAGTTTGCACGTTCCCCCTGTGACCCCCATGGGTTTGCCCCACCCCCCCCCCCCCACTCCACGTACTCCAGTTCCTAACACACTCCAGGAACAAATGGGTTGGTTTACCAGCCATGAGTTGCCGGGCTGGGAATGGAGAGCAGCTCACTCCAAAATAGGAACCTGCACACATCTGATAGGCAGAGTGGCCTCTTTCTGTGTCCTTTCAATGGTGAGAGCGTTCAGCTTTCCTCCTGCTCTTTCTCCATTGCTGTACCGCTTTTCACATTGCCCAACTTATTCCTTTGATTTCCTGCCATCAATATCCCTTTTGGCCTTTTGATGAGTGGTGGAAGTTCCTGGGCTACTGCCCAGAAGCCTGTGCGATCAATCCCGAGTCAAGCATTCAAATCCCATCCCAACAGAGGAATTTAAATTCAGTTAATTAAATAAATCTGGACCTCTGAAACTGTGATCATAAAACTGCTGGATTATCATTAAAATCCAATGGTTTAAGAAAACCCTTTTGGGGAGAAAATGTGCCTGCACATTGATGTGACGGGCACATACTTGCTGTTGCAGTGTGCGATGATCTAGGCGATAAATGCCAGTGAGACCCATATCTGGGAAATTAATGCACACACGAGTAAAAGATTGCTTTGATTTGGATCACTTTCTTCTTCGTC
This sequence comes from Narcine bancroftii, assembly GCF_036971445.1. Classification (NCBI taxonomy): domain Eukaryota; kingdom Metazoa; phylum Chordata; class Chondrichthyes; order Torpediniformes; family Narcinidae; genus Narcine; species Narcine bancroftii. The sequence goes on from NC_091473.1 coordinate 196,081,830, forward strand.
TCTGCTCTCGCTGCCAAACATCATTGATCTCCAGTTCTGAGCCTTGCCACTGTAGCTCCCTCAAACAGCTGTGGATCCAGATTAGATTCTGTTTCAATGTACACCTACAGCATGGTAACAGGCCCTCCCGGCCCACCCGGCCCTGCCGCCCAAGTACCCCAAATATGTCTTCAACAGTGGGAGGAAACCGGAACACCCGGAGGAAACCCACCAATCATGGAGAGAACATACAAACTCCTTACAGACAGAACCAGATTTGTACCTGACATTACATTAACTGTGCTGCCGTCATTGGCTTCAGATTTCAGGTGTTTGGCCCTTCCCTTGTACGGTGGCCCTCCCTGCGTTCAGCTTGGATGTGGTGGAAGTGAGGGGACTTGCTGCAACACACAAATGTGCTGGAGAACCTTAGTAGGTCATGCAGCATCCTCAGGGAGTAAAGGGTCAACAATGTTTTGGGCCTGGGCCCTTCATTAGGTGCCTGATTAAGATGATGGGAGGAAGGAGGAAGGGGCAGGGGAGAAGAGGAGGGAGGAAGGGACAGAGAGGAGAGGAGGAAGGAACAGGTAGGGAGGTAGGGGAAGAGGAGAGGAGAGGAAGGGCCAGGGGAAGAGGAGAGGAGAGGAGGGAGGAAGGGGCAGGGAGGAGAGGGAGGATCAGGGGTAGGAGGGGAGGAGGGAGGAATGGCAGGGGAGGAGCACAGGCTAACATAAGAGGTGGATACAAGTGAGAGGGTGGAAGAGCAACAAAAAGCAGGTGATAGAAGGAGGGGGTTAGCTCTGAATGGAGAGGGAAAGGAATAGAGAGCTGGAGGAAAGGATCAAGGGGATGGAGAAGAGAGAGATTCAGGGGGATGGGAGGGTGGGAATGGAAATTGGAGATCCATGATAACACCGTCTGGTGTGTGGCCTTCTGAGTTTCTCCAGAGTGCTTGTGTGTTGCATATGACTCCAATGTCTGCAAACGACCGTGTTTAACAGGGAATTCACTGCAAGGTGAATGGTCTGGAGGATCCTGTGACTGAGTACATGGTTGTAGACCTTGAGAAAAGCAGGAATTACAGATGGGGAGCAGTGAGAGAGAATCCCACAGAACTTCCTTCGGAGAGTAAATGAGAACTTCTTCAGGGTACTCACCTCTCTTCCTCCCCCTACTCACCCAGTCCTTGAAGAAGTTCACCTTAGCTCTCCGAAGGGAGTTCTCTCACGCTCTACGCCCATGCACTCGCCCAGCCACAGTGTCTGCCTACTTTTGTGTTTTACAATCTGGGGGGGTCCTATCTTGGTGACAGCCAGGAGACCCAGTGGATCAGGCAGCACTGATGGGAGGGGAACTGGAGATAACGTTTTAGGTCAGAGACCCTTCCCCAAAACAGCGAGGCCAAACCCTTCTCAAGTCCCTCTTTCCCAACTTCCAACAAAGGGTCAGACCTAAAATGGCAACCCATTTTCTCTCCCCACACACCTTGCCTGACCACAGTGTCTTCTTGCTTCACAGTTCGAGTGTCCTGAAGTTCTTATAGATTTTACCAAGGTGTTTCCTCAGTCATAGAAACCCTCCCACCCTGGGATAACAGAGAGAGAAGGTTCAGAGAGATATAAACCAGAGGTTAAGGGTGAAAGGGAAAAAGTTTAAGGGGAACATGAGGGGGAACTTCTTCTCACAGGGAGTGGTGGAATTGTGGAATGAGCTGAAGAGGTGAATGTGAGCTCAGTTTTAACATTTAAGAAAATTTGGACAGATACATGGATGGGAAAGGTATGGAGGGATATGGACTGCGTGCATTGCGTGCATGTCACTGGGACCAGGCACAATAATACTTCGGTGCAGATTAAAAGGGCCAAAAGGCCTGTTTCTGTACTCTTGTATTCTATGGTACCTAATTTTGGCAACAGGAAATTGTTGAAATGTTTCCCACAATTAATAAAGGAGATGAAATCACAAAGTATCTTCTTTATGCAGATGATCTTTTAGTACATATTTCAGATCCTGAGACATCTCTTCCTCCGGTATTGTCTTTGCTTTCCCAGTGTGGTAGTTTCTCTGGATATAAATTGAATCTTTATGAGAGTGAATTACTCCCAATAAATGTGCATGCACCTGTTTATAATCACACATCTTTTAGAGTGGTTAAAAACCATTTTACCTATCTTGGGGTTAAAATTACCAAAATAAATATTACCAAACTTTCTTCCTTTGGTAGATTATGTGAAACAGCCTCTTTCTGAATGATCTCCATTGACTTTGTATTTATTTTGTGTTTTGTATTTATTTCAAGCAGTCCCAGTTTTGATTCCAAAATCCTTTTTTGATAATATTGACTCTAAAATATATTTGGAATAAAAAGAATGCCAGATTAAGTAAATTCCTTCTGCAGAAATTAAAGGAAGGTGGTGGTACGGCTTTACTTAATCCTGGACTCTATTATTGAGCAGTTAACATCTGTATGATTTTATGATTCTACTATTCTGATAAATTTGAATGGTCTTAATTGGGTAGATTTGGAATTGAATTCCATGCAGAGGTATTTATTGGGTGTAGTTCTTCCTTTTACACTTTCCAAGATTAGTAGACATACCTTCAACCCAATGATTAAGCACACATTATGGATTTGGTTTCAATTTTGGAAGTTTGACTTGAAAAATTTTATTTTACCTAGCACCATTTCTCTTAATTATTTTTTCCAACTGTTGATAATTGATCAACCCTTCTCTTTTTGGAAAGTTAAAGGAATCGTCTCTTTTTCAGATTTGTTTATAAATGGTAGCTTAACGTCTTTTCAACAAATATCCAATAAATATAAGTCACATTTTTTAGATACTTCCAAATTAGAAATTTTCTGAATACTTTACTGCCTAACTTTCCAACATTGTACCAACCGGATTTAGTTGACACTTTTTTATTTGAACCTTTCTCATAAGGGTTTAATAGGTGTAATAAGTTCTTAAGATTACAATCAAATTCTAATGAGAAAATTAAAAAGACCTGGGAAGAGGACGACATTTTCCAAGTTCTAATATTACCGCATTTCAAACCGACAATATTCCGAATTACCATCTTATTCAATAAATCACACTTCGTAGTTCCAGCTGTAAGTAGTTTTAATTTGTTTACATAATGAATAAATATTTTGCGTAACTTTGTACTGAGATTTTCAAAATGACGAATAACAAAGTACATACTGTATTCAGCTTTAAACAGATATAAAAGTAAACAAAAAAAGATGAAATTAAGATGAATTCAAAGAAAGTATCTCGAGAGCTTACATCTCTGTCATGATTCTTCAAAGAATGAGATACAAACACTCAGATATTATGATATATGATGTAAGTAAAGTATAGTAACCCTACAAACAATTTTCTTCCTTAAAAGGATAGTCATAAAATTAACTACAAATCAAAAACTCAAGGTTTTAACCTTTACAAAAAACTTCAGTTACATCTTCCAGAGGAATAATGGGAGAAAATTTTTGGACCTCTTCAATATGTGCTCATCATTCTTTGATTCAGTTTAAACTGGTACATCAGGCTCATATGTCGAAAGAGAAATTGGCGCATATTATTTCTAACTTTAGTCAAATTTGTGATTAATGTAAATCAAAAGTGGCTTCTCTTACCTGTATGTTTTGGACATGCCCTATGTTGGAGAGGTATTGGATAGATATTTTTTAAGACTTTGTCAGCTATACTGGATATCAGTTTGCAACCTAACCCACTGACGACTCTCTTTGGAATGATACTTCCAGAAGTGGGACAAGTTCCCACTTCCACACATCAGGTTGTAGCCTTTTCTACGTTGATGGCCAGAAGAACTATCTTTTTTTAAATGGAAAGATTCTAATCCACCTACTTTGACTCAGTGGCTCTCTCAAAAGACGTCATGTTGAAGTTTAGAGAAAGTTAGAAGTTGTACATTTGATACTTCTGTTAAATTTGAAGAGACTTGGCGACCTTTTATAAATTATTTTCCCTTCCGGACTATATTTAATTTTATTTCCTTTCTCTTTGTTGGTGAAGACCAGACGATTAATTGTTATTAATAGATTCTCAGAATAAGCTCCCCAGTTTTTTTTCTTAGATTAGGTGGGTTTTATATAATAAAAATTTTTTTTTTGAAGATTTCAGTTTGAGATGAGAAATATTGGTTAATTGTGGTATAATGAAACATGCTAATTCATATGATCTCATCTAGTGATATTTTTCCTTCTTGATTGTGTTCTCCTGTTCTCATGAATCATTTACCTATAAAAAGATTACTAAAAAGATTGAAAAAAAAAGAAACGTTTCCCACCAAAATGCAAGGTTGGCATAACGCTCTCACAGCATTGGGGTCTGAATCAGGCGTTCTCTGTGACGAGTTTGTATGTTCACCTTGGGTTTCATCTGGACGCTCTGGTTTCCTCCCACCCTTCAAATTCTACGGGGAGGGTTGTATTTTTGTATTTGGGTGGCATAGGCTTGTGGATGGAAGGGCCTCTTATCATGCTGTCTGTCTGAATAAATAAAACAAAATCACATAGGTGGTTTAGGCAGGGGTTTGAGAGCCTTTCCCCCTGACTGGTGGTCTGTGGTAAGATCAGGAGATTGTAAGGCAGTCTGTGCATGGTTGATGAATCCCCAATCTGGGATTGAAGGGGTTAATGAAAGGTGGGAAAAAGGCTGAAATGGGATTCTTTGCCTGAGCTATCACTGAGGGGATGGGCTGAGCAGCATGCAGGGGCATGGGCAGCGGGGGTGGAGGGGTGGGGTTTGCCGCTCTTGTCTGCCTGCCATCACTCAGGGTTGTCTGTACCGGGAGCTCACCTATGAAGCCGTCTGCTCTGTGCCGACAGTGAGACCAGTCATCAGAGATACGAGATGCAGCCAGACACTGAGTCAATGGCCGAGGTGGTGGATCTCCAGGTCCGGCAGAGCTTCAAGGTACAGTGAGCGGGAGTGGTTGAATGCTTCCCTGTTGGCCAGAGGCACCGCCGCCGTTGTGTGTCCGTGTGTCTGTGTGTGTGTCCATTTGTCTGTGTGCGTTTGTGCATGTTTGCACGTGACGTGTGTGTGTGCATGCTTCACTGCATATTACATGCATGACTGTGACCATGCATGTCGGCATTTTTCTGTTCCTGCACACATCACCATGTCTGACGTTTGTTTCTGCAACCCTGTACATATCTGCGTGTGATTGAGTGTGCATCACTATGTGTGTCCACGTCCCTTTGCATGTGTCTGTGTGTACGCATGTCTGCATCTTTGCATGTCCATGTCAACGTGTCCCTATGTGCCTGGGTTGGAGTGGGTTAACTTCATGGCATTTTACCTGCCTCCACAGATCAAGAACCTTGGTTGTTTTCTGGCCCAGAACCTGGAGGCCACAATCCGTATTCCCACCACGATTGGTGCACACCATCCCTTTTCCACAGTGACCACTGCCTTTGTGGAGCCTGTGAGTACATGGAGCTGCTGAGCAGAGCCAGAGAGGGCAGGGAGTGGGTGGACGGGCCAAGCGTGGTTACAGGGGCCACAGCAGAAGGGGTGTGCCATCCATCACCACTCCCTGCTTCTCTTTTACTCTTCAATGCCTTTGAATGAGGCATAAAGGACCCTCCCCCATACCACTCTGTCCGCACTCCCCGACAAGAAGGGGGTTCCAGTGTGCGAGATCGCATGATTCAAGGACACTTTCTTTCTTGCTGTTATCAGACTCCTCTTGAATGGACCTTTCCACCTGTAAAATAATGCTGCCTTCGGTCAGAGCCAGCTCATCTCTCTCTACAACTCTGTGCTGAGTTACAACCATAGAACATACTAGTCCAAAATCAGGACCTTTGGTCCATTCTAGTCTGTGTCGGAAGTCACACTGACCTGCACCCAGTCCATATCCCTCCATACCCCTCCCATCCATGTACCTGCCCAAATTCTTCTGAAATGTTGAAGTTGAGCCTGCATTCACCACCTCAGCTGGCAGCTTGTTCCACACTCCCACCACTCTATGTGTGAAGACGTTCCTTCTAAACCTTTCCCCTTTCACCCTCTGGTTTGTATCTCACCAACCCTCAGTGGAAAAAGCTGACCTGCATTTACTCTGTGTATCCCCCTTATAATTTTAAATACCTCTATTAAATCTCCCCTCATTCTTTTATGCTCCAGGGGATAAAGTCCTGACCTGTTTAACCTTTCCCTGTAACTCAATTCCTGAAGTCCCAGCAACATCCAAGTAAATCTTCTCTGCACTCTTTCTATCTTAAGCCACTTTCAGGTGTGTTCTCCGCCAAGAATGCGCCTGGAGGAGCGGATTCAGACCTGTGGAATGGTCATTCAGGTGGCAGCGCTAAAAACGCAGTGCTGGCCACCTGAAGGGGACAGCTGCACGGGAGGCACCTTGGAGCGCACTCCGACTCCTGTCCCTTCAGGATGTCAGGGTTGGGGCTGCCGGTGCGGGATGTCAGCGCTGGGGCAGCTGATGTCCCACGCCAGGGGGCAGGGGCAGCATGCTGTCAGGCGCTCGCCAGCTGTCATCCCCTTAGCAGCCGTTTTCAGGTGGCTGCATTCAGGTGCCAGGGAGACTTCAGTGCTCCGGCGATTGTCCCTCTTGGAGGAGGGTTAAAGAGTGCACCTCAGAGGTACCTACTGCTCTTTCAGGTGGCTTCCCGACAGCTGCATAGGGGTAGAATATGCCTCTTTTCATCAGGGTATTTTGGCCACCTGAAAGTGCCTTTTATTGACATCTTTGGTGACCAAAACTGCACCCAATATTCTAATGACTTCTACAAATTTGCCATAACATCCCAAGTCCTGTACTCAATATTTTGATTTATGAAGGCCAATATGCCAAAGTTGGTCTCTACTCAGGGAAGAGATGACTCCAGTTTAGTTCATGAGAG